>NC_053489.1:341502730-341842962 GCF_905171775.1 Rana temporaria | reverse complement strand
CCCTCTCCTGTTTGCTCTTGCTATTGAGCCCCTTGCCTGCGCTATCCGCAGTAATACCAACATTAAAGGGTACACAAAAGGTCTAAAAGATTTTAAATTAAGTCTCTATGCAGACGACGTCCTCCTGTTCCTTACAGACCCTTTACTTTCTCTACCCAACCTAATCCAGACTTTGGATACATTTCATGACCTTTCAGGGTTAGGCATAAATCTATCTAAATGTTCTGCCCTCCCGATTAACTGCCCCCCCGATCTGACTGCCATGTTAAGGGAGAAATTTTCCTTTCAATGGTGTTCAGACTCCTTCCGATATTTAGGCATCCACATCACCCCATGCTACAAATCCCTTTACCACAAAAACTACCCCAGATTGCTCCAAAACATTAGAGATTTACTCAAATCATGGTCAACATTCCATGTGTCCTTTATGGGTAGGATAGTTGCTACCAAAATGGTTATTCTTCCAAAACTACTATTCTTCTTTAGAGCACTCCCTATCCTGGTCCCTAAAAGCACCCTAGATTCTATCCAAAGAGATATAAACAAATTCATATGGCAAAATAAAAAATCTAGATTTGGATGTGCACTGATGTATAGACCTCAATCGAAGGGAGGGTTGAGTATGCCCAACTTATGGCTATACTACCTTTCAGCCAGATATACACAACTCGCACAATGGTATGCACCTTCCAGTCATATCCCTTGGCTAGAATTTGAGGAACAATCTGTCCTGCCGTTCCACCTCCAAGGCCTCCTATGGTCCAAATCTATTAAAACTCAAAGAATGGGTCATCTTAATAAAGTAGTACATCAAGACCTACTATTATGGCACAGACATAAACATAAATTTAACATCGCTTCAGGGATCCCTCCCCTAGCTTCCTTCCTAGGGGACCCTCTATTCACCCCTCCAGACCTACATTCCAACCAATATTCTGTCTGGCAAGTCCTCAATCTATCTAACTTAAAAGCTTTCACTAAAAATAATACTTTTCGCACATTTTCGGATTTACAGACGGAATATAAACTTGGAGATACCAATCTCTCAGACTACAATAATATCAAACTATTCTATCAAAAAAACTATTCCCTCTCCCTCCAAACCCCCTTTACGATTTTTGAACGAATTTGTCTTACCTCACCCAGAGACAGAGGCCTGATATCGAGAATGTATAGAACCCTAAATGAATATAATTTACCAGACAAAACACGCCAAATGCTGCAATGGGAATCAGATCTAGATGAATCCTTCTCCACTGAACAATGGGACGGCATGACAGATAACCTACGGAAGTGTACCAGGACGGCCTCCATTAGGGAATCTGCTATTAAGCTCCAATATAGGTGGTACCTCACCCCAGACAGAATTAATTCATTCTATCCTGCAACATCCCCCCTCTGTTTTAGAGGCTGCCTGGTACAGGGTTCCCTTATTCACACCTTCTGGGAATGTGCACACCTCAAAGACACATGGCAACAGGCCAGTATTAAAATAGAACAGATAACAGGTAGAAGAATAGAACTGACACCTAAAATGTGTCTCCTATTCTATCCGATCCCAGACATTCCTATAGCCCACACCAGGCTTATACACACCTTACTCACGTCAATACACTGGGCGATAGCGCTCAATTGGCGCTCCCCCGTTGTACCATGGTCCCTAATCATGGATCGTATGATGTCCATTAAACTAGGAGAACGCATTCATCACACCTTATATGATACTATGAACATATATGAACAGAAATGGAAGCCTTGGGACCTTTCTCTGATAACTCACTGAATTAAGCCAATTTTTTTTTATTATTATTTTTATTCCGATTCCGTTTTATTCTCCCATTTTGCCATCAAACTAAGTCATTTAATTCTTACAATGTTGCAATGTGCTACCAAACTGCCTTATATACAAACCATCACCTATATCTCTGCCGCTCGAATACCTGATATGCATATTCTTCACAGATGTTGTTCACTGCTCCAGCATGTATTTTTGTACTTCTTGCCAATTCGAATCTAATCTGTACTGAGACTTATTTTTTTCAATAAACCGTTTGTAAACAAAAAAAATAAAAGCTGATGCATGCATACCATGCATAGCTGCACCAGATTCTGCATTGCTTTTAGTAAATCTCCCCCTGTGAATGTTAAATAATTGCTGTGCTTTTTTCATGAAATACTGTTTTCTCCTCTTTTTACATCTAATTTTGCATCACGTTGCTATTGATCTCCTGTGGCTTTTACAGCCACTTCCTGTCTACAAGCATTCAGGATTTGTTGCATATCATCTGTGTGGAATAGCTTTGACAGTGACAATAGTGGACTGTGCATATAAAATGTGTGTCAGCATAGCTGGTTGTTATTTCAACCATGATGACAATACGCAACTGGAAAACAGCTGTCAGCCCATTATAGGTAGTGTTTGAATAAGGATCTTCATAGCAACTACTTTTATTTATTTATTTTAATTTTTATAAAGGCTGCATATTTTTTAAAAATATAAAAAAAAAATTGCATTAAAATAGTATTTTTTATACGCTAAAGCTTGTAAAATATTTTAGTGATTGAATGTAAATCTATTTTAACCACTTAAATACTGGCCACTTTTACCCCCATTCCCGCCCAGGCCAATTTTCAGGGCTGTCACACCTTGAATGACAATTGTGCTGCAACACTGTACCCAAATTAAATTTTTATAATTTTTTCACACAAATAGAGCTTTATTTTGGTGGTATTTAATCACTAATGGGTTTTCTACTTTTTGATAAAAAAACTAAGAGACCAAAAAAAAAAAAAAAAAAACATTTTTTAATTTTTTAATAAGTAATTTTTCTCCTTCACTGAGGTGCGCTGATGAGGCTGCATTGATGGGCACTGATGAAGTGGAACTGATAAGATGGCACTGAAGGGCACTGATGAGGAGGCACTAATATGCTGCACTGATGAGCACTGATAAGTGGCACATATAGGTGGCACTGATGGGCACTGATAGGCACCATTTATGGGCAATGAAAGGCAGCACGGATAGGTGGCACTGATGGGCACTGATATGTGCCACTTATGGGCAATGATAGGCGGCACGGATAGGTGGCACCGATGGGCACGGAAAGGCAGCACTGAATTGCATCACTTCTGGGCACAAATTGGCATCACTTCTGGGCACAGATTGGCATCACTCTTGGGCACTGTTGGGGCTGCACTGATAATTAGGGAACTGACTATCAGATAATCAGATATATTGACCAGTGCCCTAATTATCTGTACAGTCTCCCCTGTGAGGAGATGCCGCTGATCAACTCTCCTCTTTACTCCTCACACTCTGTAAATGCTCTGTCAGTGCAAACAGTCCTGGTTTGATCTGCTGTAATTGTGATTGCGTTGTGTCCCCTGCGGGCGCGCAATCGCTGTAAGACTGGAGCAACGTCATATGATGTTGTCCCAGAACGAGAGCGGAACCTGCCCACTGTCATTTGTCTACACCGCAGGTGGGAGGAAGTTCAAGTGATTCCAAAGTCTTAAAGCGGAGTTCCACCCAAAAGTGGAACTTCCACTTTAAGGCCTCCTTCCCAGCTCCTGATGGTGAAACCGAGCTTTTCGGGATTAGGGGGGAAGCGAGTACCCGATTTTGACTTCCATTCCAGTCGCCTTAGGCGATTAGAAGTGGAAGTTCTCCTTCCCCCTCCCTCGCGAAGTCTTCTGGAACACAGAACAGGTCCTAGAAGACTACGGGCCCAATCACAGCACAACGTAGCTCGCACATTCGCAGTGGGCTGTGAAGCCTCAAGCTGTCACAGTTGGGTGCCCATAGTAGAGATGGCGGTGCTGCCAAGGGAGGAGAGAGGAAGAAAACTGCTGGGGTGAGTGCACCGCTGGACCGTGGGATAGGTAAGTGTGTGTTTATTAAAAGTCAGCAGCTACACTTTTTGTAGCTGCTGACTTTTAATGAACACACAAATGACTGGAACTCTGCCTTAATTTTTTTTCACCTAAATGCATTAAGGTATAAAACCTTCTGTTGGAGAGGATTACCCCAGCCCCCTGTTATACTTACCAGAGCCTGATCTCAATCCAGTGATGTGCACGAGAGCAGCGGCTCTCCAAACTTAATAGCTCCTGCTCCTGTCAATCAAATCGTATGACGGGGAGCAGGGACAGAGACAGCAAGGCTAGGGAGTAAGCCCTCAAGAGTTCTTGGCACGGGAAGAAGCCAGGGGCGTTTCGGGCAGAATTACACAAGAAGAGGAGGATCAAGGCTACTCTGTGCAAAACAATTACACAATGCAGATAAGTATGACATGTTTAATATTTTAATAATAATAAATAAAAAGTAAGCTTTAATATGACTTTAAGTTTCAGAAGAGTAGGTTGTCATGTGGCAGAAACTCAGAGTTCTGATTTACTTTTGTTTGATAACTGTATTGTATGTACTAAACATCAGCAGTTGACCACAAACAATCACTGTAACTGAATAAGGGCCCATTCACACCAAATGCAGTGGGACTGGGTTGGGCAGCTTTTTCAGTGCAGTCCCACCGCTTATCATCCCATTCACACCCCTGTGTTGCTGTGGTGTGCGGGGGGTGTGTACTGAAAAAAAAGCAGTGCGTGCAGTACTTTTTTCCAAGGCAGCACAGTGTGAGGCAATCCACTGCGCAGCAGATAGTTAACCCTTTATGAGATGTCTGGGTTACATCTCAATAAAGTTTGTTTAAATAAAGAATGGATAACAGTGTGATGCACCGAGATTTGCACATCATCACTGCGCTGATCTCGACCAAACTGCACTACACACCAGCCGCTGGTATGAACATACCCTAAATTCCAAGTGACCAGTTATGACAGTGGTATATGGCATATTCATATGTATAAAACATATTCTCAATGAAGCCAATCCAGATTAAACCACTGCAGTGGTGAAGGAGTTAAGCACGGTGGTGTCACATTTCGCATGTGTCTCCTTTCAACATATGTTTCGCTGTTTTTCAAGGTTTAAAGAACCAAAGTATTAAGACAATCTGTTTACAAAGGCATTTTTACTGTCAAAATAGGCTTTTGTTTTTTCTTTTGATTCTTGCCTTATTTATTGTTCTGAATTATGTACAAATCTTGCCCCTCATATGTGTTTTTTACTTTGATTTATTTATATCGGGTCATTTATGTTATTGTTACTGTTACGCCAAACCAATAATTTTTGTTATATGTCACATGCTGTTAAATCATCTCAGGAACTTGGCTAAAAGTATCCCAATTTATCTAGCTGAAACATAGCACCTTCTGTTGGAGTTCAAGGTGGGGTTGCACTGGAAACAGAAATAGACAACCAAAAGAAACATGCACATCGTGAACGCTAATCTGATGTGATCAGCTTTTTTATGTACAGTAGCAGATGGGAAACTTATGATCCAAAAATATTCAGTAAGCTTGCAGCAAAGAGCAAGAGCAAAGCAAAAGCAGAAACATATAAATGCATTTTCACTGGTTCAGATACTTAATATGTTTAGCAGTGTTATCATTAAACATTCTGAAAGCTTAAATACCTTAAAGTGTATTTCCTCTTTTGCAGTCAAATTTGAGAAAATCTCATTACATGTTTGTTATGTAATCCCATGTACATTATGGGCCTGATTCCCAAAAAGCTGTGTAAATTTAGGATTATCTAACTTATGTCATTTAAGTTACGGCGCCCTAAGTTGGTGTTGTAAGTACCGTATCCACAGCGCATTTGCGCACAAAATTGCGCCATCCTTAACCTAAGTTCCAATGCGTAAGGCGTGGTTATGGCAAGTGGGAATGAAGTGGGCGGGCTTCATTGTAATGAGCCGTGACCCCATGCAAATGAAGGGCCGGCCGTACTGCGCATGTGCGCACGAATCTGGACCTCACTGCGCATGTGCAGAACTTTGGTCATCGCAATCAGTGAGATAGATAAAAGGCCAAGCGTACTTAGTTTGAGGATCGCCCTGTGTCTAAATAGCCCCAGTCAAACACACTTCTATTGCAAAAGTATTTCCCTGTGTTCCCTTCCTAAAGCAAGTTGGTTCTGCTTTGAACGTTTGTCAGTGTTTGTTGGTAAGATTTGTTTGTGAGAAAAGTGTTTGTGGAGTTGGAGGGTATAGTTGGTGTTTGTTTTTGATAATTTGTTCTTTGTTTTGATTGTTTGCCTGTTTGTTTTTGATGTGTGTGTCTTTTTTGGTGTGTGATTGTTTTTTGTTTCCCTTTTTTGCCTGTTTGTTTTTGATAAGTGTGTCTTTTTTGGTGTGTGATTGTTTTTTGTTTCCCTTTTTTGCCTGTTTGTTTTTGAATTTATAGTAGCTGTCTGTTTTTTTTTTTTTTGCTTGTTTTTATTTTCTTTGTTGTGTGTGTGTATTGTTGTTTGTTTTTTGGGTGAGTTCCCTGTTGCTGGGTGTTGTCTGTCATGGCTCCCAAGCGCAGGAAGCTAAATTTTACAGTGGCAGAGAAGCATATACTTGCTCAGGGCGTCATTAAATATGGGCGATTTCTCCATGGCCCTGAGAGCCACAACACCACCCCGGCCAGGAGGAAGGAGATCCTTAAAAATATTACCGATCAGATCAATGCAGCGGGGGGGGGGGGGGGGAGTCCAGGACCATCGCTGGAGTTCAAAAAAAGATCAATGACTTGAGGAGCGTGTCCCGGAACAAGCTGGCAACGCTGCATGCCCATACCAGGGGCACTGGAGGAGGGGGACCCTGCCCAGTCAGGATGAGTGAGGAGGAATGGGCAGTGGCCCAGTGTTTCCACCCACAGCAGGTGGTGGGCCTGCCTGGCTTTGACTCTGATCCTCTTATGAGGACAGATAATTTTTTTGAATTTCTATCTGGTGATTAGCATGTGTGGGTGGGGGAAGGGAAGATGTGCCAAGTGTGTGGATCCACCAACCTGTGATTGTTTTGTGTCCTCCCCAGATGGCCAGGAGGTTGCAGCCCCATCAGCCCAGGAGGTTGCTGGGTCATCAGCCCAGGAGGTGGCAGCCCCATCAGCCCAGGAGGTGGCAGCCCCATCAGCCCAGGAGGTGGCAGCCCCATCAGCCCAGGAGGTGGCAGCCCCATCAGGTCAGGAGGTGGCAGACCCATCAGGTCAGGAGGTGGCAGCCCCATCAGGGCAGGAGGTGGCAGCCCCATCAGGGCAGGAGGTTGCTGGCCCATCAGGGCAGGAGGTTGCTGGCCCATCAGGGCAGGCTGCTGCACCACCCCCAAGACAGGCTGATGCAGAGTCCCAAGAAGAGCAGGATTCGCCATGGGAGGGGAGTGCCTACAACTCCCCTAATTTGGATGTTGAGTGGGAGGAGGATGAGGGGGAGGAAGATGACAATATTGAGATTGGGCAGCAAATCATGATGGGCCAAGATATGACCTTTGAGTCATCCCCTGAGGGAACCCCACAGGCGCCCAGCAGTCAGGCCACCATCATGGGTGGCCCCTCCCAACCCTCCTCCAAAATGCAGCAGCACCCATGGCTCACTCCAACTCCTCCTCCAAGGCCACAAGCCTCAGGGGCAAGTAGGAGGCTGACCCCGGAAACCAGGGGGGGGTTTGTGCGTCTGCCGGTCAGTCTGTTGAGGGACAATGCCCGGCAGACCCGCAGTCTGGCTGAACTCAAAAAATCTATGACCAAGGTGGAGCACAGCCTGGGTGCAATGAGGGAGTCACTGGGTGACGTGGCCACCAACTCAGTGGGGGTCATCACGTGTTTGTGGGACCTGAAAAACACAACAACAGGCGTGGCCCAGGAGGTGACTGCCCTCACCCAGGCTGTGCAGGCCAATACCCGGGCTGTGCAGGCCAATACCCGGGCTGGCCAGGCTAATACGGCTGACATTACTTCCTGTCTGACAAGGATAGCCGTTGCCTTGGAGGGAAGGCCAGCAGGAGGACAGACACCAGGGGAGGCTCCTTCTTCCCCTGCACAGACCCCCCCCCATGAAAATACTCCCTCCCCTGCACAGACCCCCCCCCCATGAAAATACTCCCTCCCCTGCACAGACCCCCCCCATGAAAATACTCCCTCCCCTGCACAGACCCCCCCGTGAAGATCCCCCAGTCGGCCGTGGCCGTCCCCGTGCCCGTGCCCGTGGGCAGCCCAGAAGGAGCACTCGGCAACATCCTTAAGTTGCAGGGGTACTTTTGATTTTTTTTTTTGTTTTTTTTTAAACTGTACTTATGATTTGGTTTATGTGTGTGAATGATGTGTGAATGTGGGGGGGTGGCATTCCTGAAAACATAAGGGTGTCACCCTCAGTTTTGGTGGAGTAGGGATCCCCAGGACCAGGGAGAAGTCATCCTAGGTTCCTGAATGGTGTATGAATGCACAGTGACATAATTGGAGCCGTGGCGGGGCGTTACTGCTCCCAAGTACCAAAGGGGGGGGGGGGGTACTTGGATCTAATCCAATTCGATGTGCATGTGATGTGTCTGTGCTAGGGACCACAGTGACGTGCATTCATGCATTCTCATTGTGACATAATTAATGTGCGTTTTGTACCAAAAAAACATTCTCATTGTCATATAAGTAATGTGCATTTTATGTACAAAGAAAATATTTAAACGTCACATAATCTCTGTGATTTTTTCTGGGCAAAGCAAAAAAATAAAGATAATTAGGGTCCATTTACTGGGCAAAGATGCCTTCAGCCAGTTGTCTCCTTATTACCTGGCCCTCAGCAGTCCGGGTAGAGGGGTTTGGGGGGGGGGGATTGCCTGGGTGGGGGGTTAGGTCAGGACATATCTCAACATGCAGGCCCCTTCTCAGAGCAAAATTATGGAGGATGCAACATGCCCCAATAATTTGGCAGACAAAGTCTGGGGAATACAAGAGTGTACCCCCAGTCTTGTCAAGGCATCTGAATCTGGACTTGAGAAGGCCAAATGTCCGCTCTACTATTGCCCGGGTCTGGATGTGCACCTCGTTGAATTTCCGTTCTCCGGGTGTTTGGGGGTTCCTAAAGGGGGTCATCAGGTGGGGTCCCAACGCATATCCAGAGTCACCTGTAAGGGAAAAGACAGGAGGATATTAGTCATGCATGTGCCCCTTGTGATGTCTGCATCATGGGGGGGGCATACCTGACACCAATGTCACTCACCAATCAGCCAGCTGTCTCCATACACATTCTGCTCCAAGTCTTGGTAGATCTTGATCTGCCGTAGAATGTAACTGTCGTGGCACGACCCTGGAAACTTGGCACAAACGTGCCAGATGAGGCCATGGGCATCTACGATCACCTGGACATTGATCGAATGCCAGCCTTTCCTGTTTCTGAACAGGTGTTCAGTTTCATGGGGGGGCTGTAGTGCCACATGGGTGCAGTCTATCGCCCCGATGGTCCTTGGGGAGCCAGCAATGCTGTAGAAGTCTGTCATGGCTTGCAGACGCTGCTCCTCCTGGGTGGGCATCACAAACTGGTTGGTCATGTGCCGCAGTATGGCAGGGACCACCTGATGGACACATCGGCTCATTGTCGACTGCACCATCCCAGCCAGACCTCCAGATGCACGCTGGAATGAGCCACTGGATAAAAAATGGAGGGTTGCCATCACTTTATGTAGAGGTGTCAGGGCATGGGAGCGTCTGGTTGGGGTGATAAGATCCTCATGAAGTAGTTGGGTGATCTCCAGGATGGCTTCCCTATCAAACCTGTAGTTGCCATACACCTCATAATCTGGCATTTGCAAAAGATCACGCCGTGGACGATAAACTCTCGCCTGTGCCCTCATCCTCCTCCTCTGTGCCCTCCTCCTCCTTTGTGCCTGTAAGGCGGCAAGTGCCGTCAGAATCATAGCTGGCCCTGGCATTTTTCAACAAAGATCCTTCTCAACTATAGCTCTAAGCTCTAGTCACTACCTACAGCAAACCCTTCCACAGCATGTGTAAAATTAGGGCTGGTTTTATAATGTGGAAATTTAGTCAGGGAAACTAACAGGTGCGCACAGGGCGGAAAATACGGCGCACACACTTAATTTTGAGAATCGCCCTAACTCCCTCATTTGCATCTTTGCCTATCAAAAACAGCGGCGAGACTAGCGTAATTTGCGCCCGGGGATGCGCAGGTGTAACTAATTTAAGTACGGCTGAAAATACGGAAATCTTTGCTTAACTCGTTTTGAAGATCGTGCGCAAATATACGCGCCGTGTAAATTTAGAAAACTTGAGTTAAGTCTGCGTATCTCTTTTGGGAATCAGGCCCAGTATACCTATTTTAAGTCAACAGATAAACATACACTTTTTATATTTGGGTAGAGCAGGCCTAGAATGTCCCCACTGAAAGACTTCCCCTCTGTTACTGTTTTGGTGACAACCCAAAATTTGGGATTTTCTTTCACTTTTGGTAATAACAGTAAACAGGTCAAACCAAGGAAAGCACAGACAGCAATAAAAAACCTGACAAGTGTTCTAATCCTTCACCACTTCATCCAAAACGAAAAAAGTGTTGCTTTTAACCACTTGCTGACTGCCGTATAGCAGTTTTACTGCTACAGGGTGTCAGCTGTGTGCAGGATAACTTCTGCCTGCAGGGGGAGCATGCTGTTTATTCACAGCAGAAGCGGATCTGCATGTGTCAGGCACTCGATGTCTGCCGGCACCCACCAATCGTCGGGCAGAGACTCAGAACGGAGCTCTGCCTATGTAAACAAGACACTTAGTTCCATTCTGACAGGGAGGAAGGGATGTATTTTGTGTTCCTGCCAATCAGGGACTCAAATCCATGTCTTCCCCTAGTAAAAGCAGCACACATAGTAAAAACTAAAACACTGGCAAGGCACACAGTTATTCCTTTGATCGCCCTAGATCTATAACTCTTTCCATGCCAATGCCATTAGTACACTGACAGTGCATATTTTTAGCACTGATTAATGTATTAGTGTCACTGGTTTCCATAAAGTGTCAGTTAGTGTCTGGCTGTCCACTGCATTATTGCATTATTGCAGTCCCGCTATAAGTCACTGCCATTACTAGTATAAAAATGTTGGTATATATCCCATAGTTTGTGGATGCTATAACGTTTGCGTGAATCAATCACTATACACTTATTGGTATTTTTTTGTACCATAAACAAATAGCAGAATACATAGCCTCCCCAGGGCTAGAACTGGGCCAGCAGTAATCGGCGCACGGCCCTAGTAGTAGGACGTGTGGCTCCTGGTCCCAGACAGGCAGGGGTTCCTCTCCGTCGCCTCCGCTCGCTTCCAGCACCTTGCTGCCTTGCTGCCGTTTTCCACCTGCAGCTTTTGGACTGACCAGCTCTCTTACTGGTAAGTCTCTATCCCTGCTTCTCAGGTCTATCCCCCCGGAATCGCTGAGAACCGTCCTTGTAAGGACAGCCACCCCAGCGATCCAACTGTGGACACTGCTTACTGCAAACCCACATCGGTCCCCATACAACCACCCACGATCGCCCCGCATCTCGCACGTCTCTTGCACTGCGTGGGCGGCCGTTTTTCTCCGCATCCGCGCCAGGCCTGACTCTTTCGCGGCCGCCGAAATCAGGAAACACCGCGGCTTCAGCCGCGGCCTAGCGGCGCGCCGCAGCCAGGAACAAATCCAGCCGGAATTGCGCTAGTCCTAGGAAAGAAACCCCCCCCCCATATCCCTGGAGGACCCTGTCCTCCCGGGATTAGCAATCAGCAGTGTTTTTTACTTTTTTAATAAAAGAAAAAAGGTAACACTGCCTAGACAAATCTGAGGCTTGAGCCTTGGTACCCCCTCAGAACAGGGACACCTGTCACCCTCCTCTCCTCCCTCTACCCTACGATACTTGGTCCAGGGCTTTGCAGCCGATCGCCCCTCAGGGATCAGGAAGGAATTTTTCCCCGTGACAGCATATTGGCTCAGCTCTGCCAGGGGTTTTTTCGCCTTCCTCCGGACCAAGATCAAGAGGAAGGACTCTGTGAATCCTCCCTCCAATTGTAAATTAAATCATCAACCCCCCCCCCACAGTGACAGGCAATAATGGGTAATCTGCGTTACTCTGCGGACTCCATTCGGGATCTGAGACAATTCGCAACTACATTACCAGCCGTCACCAAAAAGGCCTTAAAAATAGACCAACTCTGGAGAGTCGATCGACGATCGATCATCAAAAATTTTAACCACTTGACACAGCTAAAACACATATCATGTGTTTTGATTAATACAAGATCGGCAGTAAAACACCGATCAGAAATCCACGATTTCTTACTACAAAACGATCTAGACTGCCTCTTTATTACAGAAAGCTGGCTCTCAGACGACTGCAACACCATTCTCGATGAACTGGTTCCAGAAAACTATCACCTAATAACAGAAAACAGAATAGGGCAAAGAGGAGGAGGCCTTGCGGTGATCCATAAGAATCACATCGCAATCACTAAACCAGCCCTGCAAAATCCTCTTCCATTCATGGAAACCCTTACTCTTCAGCTCCAAACTTCCCCCCAGGAGACTGTTCACATTCTCCTCTGCTATAGGCCACCTGGGCCTAAATCGCAGTTTTTGCCATCATTAACGGAGTTTATATCCACTTATACCCTCAACAGCAAACATCTTTTGCTACTCGGGGATTTCAACCTGTGGGCTAACTCCGCACAGGATCCCATTGCGGACGCCTGCATTGATCACCTAGATAGATTAGGACTACAGCAACTTATATGCGGGCCCACTCATGCTTCAGGTCACACACTTGACCTAATTTTCAGACAAAATCTGGAAATAAGCATTTTAGAAAATGAACCATTGCCATGGACAGACCACCATGCAATCAAGTTCACAATCTCCAAAATCCCCCCAGTGTCAAAAGCACCCAAACCGGTGACAATACACTGGGCTAGGTCTCAGAAGAAGCTCCGCTCGGAACTCTTCAAATCTACCTTGAGAAACAAAATCAAAACAATCCAGCCTCAGCAAACAGCCGCTGATACATTGGACGCCATAAACGCAGCCTTGCTACACTCAGCCGACTTAGTAGCACCGAAACGCAAATTCGGCAGCCGCAGGAAAAAGTCTGGCTGGTTTAACAACCAGCTATCTCTTCTGAAGCAAGAGCGAAGGAGGGCGGAAGCCGCCTGGAAAAGAAACCCTGCAGAGGATAATCTTATCTTCTACAGAGCAATAACAACACGATATCACAAAGAAATTTTCAAAGCCAAGAAACATCATTAGTTCCCTAAATCGCCCCCGCGAACTATTCAAAATGGTCACCCAGACCAGGAATCCGGGATGTCTTGAAGTCCCCAACTCAGACACCCAAGAGTTCTGTAATGAACTATCGGATTTCTTCATTAGCAAAATTGAAAGAATCCGGGAAAGTATTCTGCAAAACAATACCCACCTCAATCCGGCTGTCAATCAGCCACAAAATTCCCGCAGAAATTTTCTGCACTCTACAAAATTTACTCTGGAGCCTATTTCCAGCGATACCACAAAAAATATCATCGGTGCCTTGCGGAACAGCACATCGCCCAATGATATCATCCCTACTAAACTGTTGAAGGATTGTGCCGACATTCTGGCACCACCCATCACACAGCTTATAAATCAATCTTTTAAGGAAGGCATAGTGCCATCCATGCTGAAAGAGGGCATAATCCAGCCCATCCTGAAAAAACCGAATCTGGATCCCAAGGACCCAATTCACCGCCGCCCCATAACAGGCCTAAACGTTCTCTCTAAGATAATGGAGAAAATAGTGGTACAACAGCTGCAACAGCATCTAGATACCCATAACCTACTGGATCCATTACAATCAGGCTTCCGTCCTGGACACGGGACAGAAACGGCCTTACTTAAAATATGGGACGACGCCCTCGAGGCCGCAGACGAAGGAGAATCTTGTCTCCTAATTCTGCTGGACCTAAGCGCAGCCTTTGACACGGTAGATCACAAACTGTTACTGATGCGACTAGCTTCGGTAGCAGGAGTTGCAGAAGGTGATTTACCATGGTTTTCTTCCTTTCTTGAAAACCGTTCACAAATAGTTAAATTGGGTTCTTTCACGTCTGAGAGGCGCACGGTGTCATGTGGAGTCCCCCAAGGATCCCCCCTGTCACCAGTGCTTTTCAACATCTATCTTCGCCCTCTCTTTGATATTATCAGTAGCCAAGAACTACTCTATCACTCTTATGCAGACGATACGCAACTGTACTTGCGCATCGGCAACAAAAAGAATCATCATCCAAGTTTAGAGAAATGTCTTGCTTTGATTGACAACTGGATGACCAACAGCCATCTTAAACTCAACAGTTCTAAAACAGAACTCCTTGTGTTTCAGGCCAGCCGAAAGAGTCAAGTGGTAACAACTTGGACTCCACCGCCCATTCTGGGGCAAATCATCAACCCTAGCTCCAAAGTCAAAAGTCTCGGGGTCATCTTTGACACCTTCATGACAATGGACGCACAAATAGGGTCAGTAGTCAGCGGAGCGCACTATCTGTTGCGCCTACTACGCAGACTTATTCCATTTATCCCTAAAGAAGACGTAGCAGTCGTGGTGGGAACAATCATAAACTCCAGACTGGACTATGCCAACGCACTGTACCTCGGACTCCCAAAGTACCAAATCTCCCGTCTGCAAGTCGTACAGAATACGGCCGCCAGACTGGTGACTGGGAAAAAAAAATGGGAATCAATCTCACCTTCGCTGAGAACCCTTCACTGGCTGCCAGTAAAAGACAGAATTGCATTTAAAGCACTCTGCCTTACACATAAGTGCATCCATGGGAAGGCTCCGCAATATCTTTGCGACAAGATAGAACCTCACAATTCGAATCGCGTTCTGCGATCCACCGACCAAAATCTGGTCAGGGTACCAAAAACTAAATACAAATCCAAAGGAGAAAGAAGGTTTGCTTTCCAGGGTCCTAGACTATGGAACGCTTTACCAACCAGCATTCGGTTGGAGGAAAACCACCTGATTTTCAGAAGACGGATCAAAACTCTGCTCTTTTGAGGTCATGAGTCACAAACAACTAGCGCCCAGAAGCGATTCAGTTCGCATGTGTTGCGCTCTATAAATTTTTTCATTCATTCATTCATTCATAGTGACCTAAATTTGATTGTCACTATTTTTTGGGGGATATGTTTTATACCAGTAATATATATATATAAGAAGGCCAGTATGGTGGCCTGAGTTTATGGGAGGAGCCCGGAGGGTATTTAAGCAGCCCACTCACACATGCTCTTTGTCGGTTCAGTGTGCAGTACTACACGTCACTGGGCCGACTCTTCCCAGCTCACCTCATGTCCGTGAGTCTGCGCATTCAATCGCATTCGACATCGCAAGCGCTTTGCGGCTTCTCCCTTCATGGTCTTCGTCGGCGGTTCCCGCTTACTGTCGCAGGTAGGATTCAAACCTTTTCGTATCTTGTGCAATCTTACAATTCGTTATGCTTCCTATCCTGCATCCCTTTTGGGAAAAAATCTGCCTGAGTTACTTTTGCTTATGTTCCAACATCATTCGGCTCAGGCATAATACATTTGCAACTTCCTTCTGCCAAACATACGATTCATTTGTAAATCCATTTGGAGATTGACATGTGTTTGTATGGGTTCTTTGGCAGATTGAGGTGGTAATTGGACTCACATGATGCCTTCTCTGCACTTGATTAGCCTGGGGGGATGGGTGGTTGGTAGGTGTTCGGTTTCAAAGCAAAGGGTAGCATACACTCTACAACCAATTTGTATCAGATTCGTTCAATACTCCTTACTATCAATTCGTATCGGATTCATTTCATGGTTTTTTCAACCATTTTGTATCAGATACATTGCATACTTTCTACCGTTGTCATTCATTGTTTCCCCCATGTCGTGTGTTTTAGTTCCCGCAGCGGAACTTACAAATTGCTTGTACACGGCTCTTCTCTCTCATTTATTTACCAAAGTTATTGCCTGTGTGTCATGCATGGCACCACACCACACTCTTGGGATGTGTTGCACATCCACTCCAGTCCAAAGCAAACCCAGTCGCACGTTCACTGTCCCAGGTAGGATTCGTTAGCTTGTTTGTCATGTCAAATTCGTGGCCACTCATGGTGTCACCTGTACCATATGTTTGGTTCCCGCAGTGGAGCAGCCTGACACCCTTGTTGAGACCCTTGCAAACGCAATACCGTCTCAGCAGCCCCACACTCATGGAGACTCTTGCAAGCACAGAAAATTGTCTCAGCAGCCTGACACCCTTGCAAACGCAATACCGTCTCAGCAGCCCCACACTCATGGAGACTCTTGCAAGCACGCAAAATTCGTCTCCGCAGCCTGACACCCTTGTTGAGACCCTTGCAAACGCAATACCGTGTCAGCAGCCCCACACTCATGGAGACTCTTGCAAGCACACAAAATTGTCTCAGCAGCCTGACACCCTTGTTAAGACCCTTGCAACACATGACCCTTACAAAACGCAAAAAAAAAAAAAAAAATATGCAAAAATAAAAAATAAAAAAAAAAGCAGAAAAAAAAAAATGTCACCACACAATCTCGGCCCAGCAACCTGACACCTGTTGAGACCATTGCAACCATGCAAAATCGTCTCAGCAGCCTCACACCATTGTTGAGATCCTTGCAAACGCAATACCGTCTCAGCAGCCCTACACTCATCAAGACTCTTGCAACCACACAATACCATCTCAGTAGCCTCACACCATTGTTGAGACCCATGCAAACGCAATACCATCTCAGCAGCCCTACACTCATCAAGTCCCTTGCAACCACGCAATACCATCTCAGCAGCCTCACACCATTGTTGAGACCCTCGCAAACGCAATACCGTCTCAGCAGCCCCACACTCATCAAGACCCTTGCAACCACGCAATACCGTCTCAGCAGCCTTACACCATAGTTCAGACCCTTGCAAACGCAATACCGTCTCAGCAGCCCCACACTCATCAAGGCCCTTGCAACCACGGATTACCGTCTCAGCAGCCTCACACCATAGTTCAGACCCTTGCAAACACAATACCGTCTCAGCAGCCCCACACTCATCAAGACTCTTGCAACCACGCAATAACGTCTCAGCAGCCTCACACCATTGTTGAGTCCCTTGCAAACACAATACCGTCTCAGCAGCGCCACACTCATCGAGACCCTTGCAACCACGCAATACTGTCTTGAGCAACCTCCCACTCGTCAAAGACCTTTGTGACCATACAGTCTCGCCCCAGCAACCTGGCATTCATTGAGACCCTTGCAGCCAGACAAATCATCTTTGGCCTCATGGACACTGCTGTTGGTAAAAAAAAAAAAAAAAAAAAATGGGTTCAGACGGATGTTCAGAGGCATTCGAAACGCATTCTAAACGCCAATGCCTGTAACAGCTTGTAAACACTGCCAGATGCGGTAACTCATGTTTACCAGCGTTTCATTCACAGTCGTTTTCATAAAAAAATTAAAATAAAGGGGAATATTGTCTCAGCAACTTGACACTCATTTGAGACCCTTGCTAAATGTAATATCATCTCAGCTACCTCACACCCTTCTAGACCTTTGCAACCACACAATCTCATCTCAGCAACCTGACACCCGTTCAGACCTTTGCAGCCATACAAAGTCATCTTAGCAACCTGACACTCATTTGAGACCATTGCAAATGCAATATCGTCTCAGCAACCTGACACCCATTTAGACCCTTGCAGCCATACAAAGTTGTCTCAGCGGCCGACACTCATTTGAGACCATTGCAAAACGCAACATCGTCTCAGCAACCCCTCACTTGTTGAGACCTGTGCAACCACACCATGCCATCTCAAAACAAACCTCATAATCATCGAGACCTTTGCAACCACGCAATATCGTCTCAGCAAACCAGACAGACCCTTGCAACCACCAATACCATCAAACCTTCATACTCAAGGCCCCTGCCACCACACAATATCGTCCCAGCAACCTGACACTCACTGACACCCTTGCAACCGCACAATATTGTCTGCAGTAGTATAAAACACTTAGCGGCACGCACCTACGTGCAAACCCGAATACAAACTAAACTTGCAAACACACCTCAGTGACAAACAATCAGCCACACAAACACACAGTGGCACCCAGTTGGCCATTCATCTTCAGTGGCACGCGGGCCACTCATCTTTTCTCAGTTTTTTCCCTGCGGTTAGTACAGGTTTTCATCCAGCACCAGCGAGTGCACGTTGGCCTGCGAGTGCACGTATATCGTCTTGTTGAGCACCTGTGTATTGTCTTGATTTTCTCACACCAATGCAAGATCCAGTCCAAGTTCTCAAACTAGACCAAGCATCAGTAGCAGACTTAGCTATGTGGGACAACTTCCCCACCTGATAGAACATCATTTCAATCTTCATCCCGGCACTGTCAGCCGAGCCACCAAAGGCTTTTGCAGCCATTTTTAGGCCGCCACTGGTTCTCCAAAACTTGGCCCCCAGAAATTCTCTTAAATTTTTGCTTCACCCAGTCTTCATCACGCCTCGTGCTGCACCCCATCGTGGCAGCTGCCCAGGTCTGGGACCACACTGTTCTTCACCACAGACAATCAGGCCACAGCCGACATCATCAATTAAGATAGATCTAAGTCACTCCCCATCACTTCCTGCGCAGGCTCGTGCAGCTGTCACTCCGTCACCAGTTAATATCTTATGTAGACCTTTTCCAGGCAAATGCAAAAAGCAGCTGATGCGCTTTCCTATTCCAACCTTGGAATGGATGTTTTTTCCAGCAAGAGCCTGGAGCCGACCCAACAACTATCCCTGTCCCACCATGGACATTGCTGACGATGGACTGAAGTCGCATCTCGCCAACGCAATCCAACTTATTAACCACTCCTTGGCACGCAACACACTGAAGGCCTATCGCACTGCTTGGAACACTAATCGCAAATTTTTGGCCCCTTGCCCCGGAGCAGCAATAGGCAACGTTGGACACATCCTAGCCTTCATATCGTATTGCCACATGCAGCTGACCATTTCTCAATACTATCACGCCATATCTAGATGGCATTCAGCATTTCCTGTCCCTGCAGGACCCCAGTAAACCGTCAGTATTCTCGAGCCCATGCAGTCAAGTCCCTCCTACAGGGCATACAGAAGCACCAACCTGTAATCAGTGGCAAGCGCCTACCTTTCAAGAGTCCCCTCTTTAGGGACATGTCTAAAATCCTTACTCGTTCCCTGTTTAAGGCTTTGCCCAGTCTAGTCACCCAACAGCCATCTACCAGGCCTTCTACGGTTCCCTACAACCTAGTGAATTTAGTCAGCGGCTCCGGCAGTCACACACTGCTCCGACGCCACCTGACTCGCTTTCGAACCACTACACTCTCACAGTCTGCAAACGCAACAAACAGGCCCCTGGGGTTGACATCAACCTGTTTCAGACTGACAACGCCTGACGCCCAGTGACGGTGCTCGACCCACTACTGCTCCATCTACCCAGCTCGTTGCTACCCTTTCTAAACCAGCTCCCTGAGTGTCAGCCAGTGTGTCAAGCATGTCAGAATCCTCCTAAGTAACTTGGGCTTCAAACCCCAGTCAGTTCTCTGGACATTCTTTCCGAATTGGAGCAGCCTCAGTTGCCTCCCAACAGGGAGTACCAGACTACGTAATCAAAATACCAGGCTGATGGAAGTCTCCTTGTTTTGCCACATACATCCCAAATCCTCATGAAGGAATGGCACAAGCCTTTACCAAGCTGGCTCAATAAATACAAGAAATCAATATAAACTATTTCCCTATCTGAGTCTTTTGCCCCCTTTTCTTGGCACACTGACCAGACCACCAAGGCACACTTCAGGTCTATTTATGTTGTAAGTCTTGTCGCGTGTTTATGTGATCCACATCTCTCTCGGTCAGAGGGTAACGACCATAAATAAGAAGGCCAGTATGGTGGCCTGAGTTTATGGGAGGAGCCCGGAGGGTATTTAAGCAGCCCACTCACACATGCTCTTTGTCGGTTCAGTGTGCAGTACTACACGTCACTGGGCCGACTCTTCCCAGCTCACCTCATGTCCGTGAGTCTGCGCATTTAATCGCATTCGACACCCTCCCGCCCTTCCCTTTTTCAGGGCACTTCTCAGCATGTCCTTCTTCAATTAACTACCCATTACTTACCTTGGGTATGCCCCCTTTTCTTGGCACACTGACCAGACCACCAAGGCACACTTCAGGTCTATTTATGTTGTAAGTCTTGTCGCGTGTTTATGTGATCCACATCTCTCTCGGTCAGAGGGTAACGACCATAAATATATATATACATATATTTATATATATATATATATATATTTTTTTTTTTTAATTGTCAATCTTTTTTTGTTTATAGCGCAAAAAAATAAAAAAACTCAGTGGTGATCAAATACAACCACATAAAAGCTACATTTGTAGGAAGAAAATGACATAACTTTTATTTGGGTACAGTGTTGCATGACCGTGCAATTATCAGTTAAAATAAGGCAGTCCCCAGAGCTCAATTGGTTAATTATACTTTAATATTTTTTTACTTTTTCTCAGGAGAAGGTCTCATGGCTGACTGCAAGCATTTTTGGACAGTGTCAGAGTCAGTCTGTCCCAATAGAAAGGCTTCGTTTGAGACTCCACTCATTAATGCAAGAAATCCAGCTTTTAGCCCTGGTTCACACTGGGTACGATTTGGAACGATTTGAGATGCGATTTGACATGTCAAATCGCATCTCAAATCGGCGGCAATTGTCGGCAATGGCACTGTCCTAATCAGTGCGACGCCGCATCTGCGATTTAAAAAAGCAGTTCCTGTACTACTTTTTGCGATTTCGGGCCGCGATTTACATTAAATTGCGGCCAAAATCGCGGCAAATCGCGGCAAAATCGTGGCGGCGAAATGGCGGTAAAATCGCGCATTTTACCGCGATTTTGAATTCGCAGCAGTGTGAACCTAGGCTTACATTTGTAGCTCTTTGTTAGCACAGGCAGTGGTCTATTCTAGTTTAAAATTGATAATGATATCCGTCAGCACATTACAGACATAATTAATTATGGTAAACACAGCTTCCTACCCCTCATAAATAATTTTTATTGCAATACAGCATTTAAAATGGTACACAGCTAATTTTAAATATTTATTTTACGTTATGCTATGTGAATGAGAATGTGTAACAAATAAGAAGTAAGTGTTATCCCACTTTGGCTGCAAAAGTAGAAATTCACTTGAAAAAATGCAGAATATAAGTCAAATTTAAATACCGTATATACTCGAGTATAAGCCGACCAGAATATAAGCCGAATTGACTCAAGTATAAGCCTAGGGTGTCCATCTGCATGCCTCACTGTGCCTCATTGTGTCCATGTGCATGTCTCACTGTGCCCAGGTCTCACTGTGCCCATGCCTCACTGTGTCCATGACTAGACTCACGTTTAACATGGGAGTCTATGGAAGGGGTGCCCGGCTTTGAAAAATCGGTGCTCCCCGGTTGTAGGTCTCCCAGACAACAAACTTTGCACACTTATAGAAGAGAAATGGGGCTACATGTGTGCCGAGAGGGGACCTACGACCGGCCGGTACCAGGTCCCTAAAGTCACCGGAGAAATTACAGTTTAACATGGGAGTCCATGGAAGGGGTGCCCGGCTTTGAAAAATCGTTGCTCCCCGGCCAAAGGTCCCCTGGACAAACGTTGCACACTTGTAGAGGAAGAGTGTGGCTGCATGTGTGCCAAGTTTGGCCGGTACCGGGTCCCCAAAATCCGGGAGATCAGGCACAAAAAGGTGACTCGAGTATAAGCCGAGGGGGGCATTTTCAGCACAAAAAAATGTACTGGAAAACTTGGCTTATACTCAAGTTTAAAGAGTAGGTAGTCTTATCACAAAAAAATTAAAACGCAGTTGTAATTTTGGACTTAGCTTCACCTTAGATTTCAATTTTAACAATTTTATATCAACACAATTACCATAACAAATTATGGATGAAATGCAAACAATGTAATGTTAAAAAAGTAAAATTTTATTTTGTGCCAGAATCTGGGCTAACATGGCAGACAAGGTGGTTGATGGGAGACATTTGTCTCCTAGAATGCAGGTTAAGGCAGTGGCTGGATCGGGAGAAGCCTGAAATAGAAAATAGCTCAGTCTTTCTTTAAGAATCTGACACCTGGCTCATTATAGCAGGGCTGAAAAGTCTCACAGGAAAAATATGTGCTATGGCACTTTGAAAAACTCAATGGATAGTGAACTGATGGACTATTTGCTGCGTGAGAGCACTTGGAGGGTTCATTCATCAGACTGTAAGTTGTTGAGACTGAGCGAAAGCCTACTGCCCAAACTCTGAGGTAGGGATGAGCCGAACACCCCCCCCCCCCGTTCGGTTCGCACCAGAACCTTCGAACGGACCAAACGTTCGCGCGAACATTTAGAACCCCATTAACGTCTATGGGACTCGAACGTTCGAATTCAAAAGTGCTAATTTTAAAGCCTAATATGCAAGTTATTGTCGGAAAACGGGTTTGAGAACCCGGGTCTTGCCCCAGGTAACATGTATTAATGGAAATAAAAGTTTTAAAAACTGTATTTTTTTCTGGAGCAGTGATTTTAATGATGCTTAAAGTGAAAAAAAAAGAAAAGAAAAATTCATTTAAATATCGTACCTGCTGGGTGTCTATAGTATGCCTGTAAAGTGGCACGTGTTTCCCGTGTTTAGATGTGTCCCTGCACAAAATGAGATTACTATAAGAAAAAAGTAATTTAAAACTGCTTGCGGCTTTAATGTAATGTCTGATCCCTGCAATATGGATGAAAATCATTGAGAAAAATAGCATGGGTTTCCCCCCACTCCCCCCAGGTCATTACAAGTCCCTTTGGCCCTATATACTTTGAACAGCAGTATATAGGCGGTGCAAACAAGACAGGGACTGTAGGTTTGTTGTTAAAGCGGAGGTCCACCCGAAAATGTTTTTTTAAAAGCCAGCAGCTACAAATACTGCAGCCGCTAACTTTAAAAAAATGGACACTTACCTGTCCAGCGTGCCCGCGATGTCGGCAGTCACGGCCGAGCAATCGATCGTCTCTCGGCTGCACCCGCCGCCATCTTTGGTGAGGGATTCAGGAAGTGAAGCGTTGCGGCTTCACTGCCCCGGTTCCAAAAAGTGTAAAAATGTATATTTGGTTTAGTGCTTTTTTGGTTGGAAACCTTGAGCCTGGCTACTATGGAAACATTTTTTATATTCCATATATATATCTAATCGCATACTGCTTAAAACGCATCTCATTCAAAGTCCCAACTTCCCCCCTTTTTTACACATTTACAGGGATGGAGGCCTATGGTTAGTGTCAATCATATGCCTCATTCAAAGTCCCAAACCCCCACCCCCCTTTTAAACACTATTCAGGGATGGAGATGCGTTTTCAGGAGTGGAATAGAGTGCCTCCACAGATCTACCACCAACAGTTAATCTTTGCATTGTCATTCTCTGACTAGCTGACCCAATTTGATGTGGTCCGCACTTAGTTTGGTGGTATTTCGATTTGGTAGGCATGTTTTGGTTCCACTCCTGTTTTTCTTTTGATTTTCCAGTGCTCTTTTTTGCCAGACAAACTATGGGTAGGGGCAGGTTTAGGTTACCACCTGCCCCCTGCCTATTGATTAGCACACCTGTGCTCCTTATTAGGAGGCTTTAAAATCACAGCTAGGACTGCAATACACGGGGGGCCTTGACGTTGGCATTGCAGCTTAAAACAGGTATTTGCAAATGCATGTAACTAAGCCTCTGTTTTTAATTGCAAACAGTTAGACAGATCAATTTGGTTTAGTGCTTTTTTGGTTGGCAACCTTGAGCCTGGCTACTATGGATTTTTTTTTTTATATTCCATATATATATCTAATCGCATACTGCTTAAAACGCATCTAATTCAAAGTCTGTAAAGTATCTGCACCCCCCTCTCCCTGAAAGGTGCCAAATGTGACACCGGAAGGGGGAGGGTTCCGAAAAGCGGAAGTTCCATTTATGGGTGGAACTCCGCTTTAAGTAGAATCTGTTTGTAATTGTGAACTGGTACTTTTTTAAAGTGTAGCTCCAGCCATAAAATCTATTTTTAAGCTTTTCTGAAAACATAAAGAAGGGTTATCATCCCTGTAACATTTGTTTTGCTGTCTGTGTGCATCTGTTTAGAAGATTGCAATTCACTTTCTGTCCCAATGACAAATGATTTTTTGAAAATTTGTTTTTTTTAGTGAAACAAGGATTGGTGATAAAGCATCAGTGGACAGGAGACACCTCTTATAGAAGAGAATTTCCCTTCCTAGGGGTAGATTTCCTCTCACTTCCTGTTGTCTCCTTCCATTTGCAAGTAGGAGTCATTTGTAAGTTGGATATTTGAAAGTAGGGGCCTGCCGTATATACTCTGCATAAATTTGGGTCCTAGGTGTTGGTGTTGCCACAACACTGTAAGCCCTCACAGTTAGTCTTGGTGGGCGCTGGAACACCCTGCTGTGTGAACTATTATATCAAGATGTTCAACATGCCTTGAACAGTGGTAGAAAAATTGGGCCTTTGGTGCTGGTGCTGGTGCCACAACACTGTAAGTCCTCACAGTTACTCTTGGTGGGCACAGGAATGAGCCCTGCTGTGAAATATTAGATCAAGAATTGTAATTACATGCCCCTGTTAAACAGGGGCAGAACAATTGGGCCTTAGGCACTGGTGCTGGTGCCAAAACACTGCAACTCCTCACAGATACTCTTGTTGGAGTGCAGGAATGAGCCCGCTGCAAAGTATTGCATCAAAAATTGTAATTACATGCCCCTGTTAAACAGGGGCAGAAAAATTGGGCCTTAGGTGCTGGTGCCCAGAACCAAAAATGTTCTTACAAGCTATAAGCATGATCATTGAGGAGGAAAAGGATAGTCACTCAGCATAACGGGATAGTCACTCAGCATCAGCATAGGCAGTCTTGAAGGGATCTGACATTTAAAAAAAAAATATTCAGTTACATCAGCATCAGGTGCTTGGTAGCTGGTGGTGATCCAAGCCTGATTAATTTTTATGAAGGTCAGTCGATCGACCGAGTCGGTGGAGAGGCGCACCCTGTGATCGGTTACAAAGTCTCCGGCAGCACCGAATGTGCGTTCTGAAAGAACACTGGATGCAGGACAAGCCAGTAGCTCAATTGGGTACTGTGCAAGCTCTGGCCAGTGATCCATCCTCAAGACCCAGTAAGCCAGAGAATTTTTGGTGGGAAAGGTGTCCAAGTCTGATCTTGCCCCTAGGTATTCCCGCATCATGTAAAACAGACGCTGGCGATGGTTGCTGGAACCGGTCATTACTTGGGGCTGCAGACTAAAAAATTGTCTGAACGCATCGGTCAGACGGCCACCTTCTCCACCGCTCCTTCTGTGACTGACCAAAGCCTCAGCAACACATTGTCAAGGACCAGGATTTTGTAACCTCCCAGTATCTGGGAACGCGTTGCACAGACCTTTCTGCAAGGCCTGTGCCGGCAAGATAAGGTCCGCAACCTTACTCTTGTAACGTGGATCAAGGAGTGTTGCCAGCCAGTAATGATCCCTCTCCTTAATAGCACGAATATGAGGATGCTTTTGCAGGCTTTGCAGGATCAGGGAGGCCAAACAACGTAGGTTTGCTGAGGCATTCGGTGCGGAGTCCTCTGGGTCACTGAGGACGACCTGATCCGAAGCCACCTGGTCCCAGCCACGTACAAGTCCATGGGTTCCTTGGGACTGTAATTGATCCCTTGAAGACTGCTGCTGATGCTGAGTGCTAGGCTCCACCTCCATGCTGACACAATCCTCCTCCTCCTCCTCCTCCTCTTCCTGTGTGATAGGCGGGCAAGCAGGAACACTGTCTGGATAAAGGGGGCCTTGAGAGGTAAGGAAGTCCTCCTCTTCCTCCCTCTGTTCTGCCTCAAGGGCCCTGTCCATTATTCCATGCAGCGTGTTCTCCAACAGGTGAATAGGAGGGACAGTCTCACTGATGCATGCACTGTCACTGCTCACCATCCTCGTGGCCTCCTCAAATGGTGACAGGACAGTGCATGCATCCCTGATCATGGCCCACCGGCGTGGGGAAAAAAACCAAGCTCCCCTGACCCTGTCCTGCTGCCATATTGGCACAGATACTCATTGATGGCCCTCTGCTGCATGTGCAGCCACTGCAGCATGGCCAACATAGAGTTCCACCTGGTGGGCATGTAATAGATTAGGCGGTTCTTGGGCAGGTTGTATTGCTTTTGAAGGTCTGCCAGCCGAGCACTGGCATTATATGACCGTTGGAAATGCACACAGACTTTCCTGGCCTACTTCAGGACATCATGTAAGCCCTGGCATCTGCCCAAGAACCGCTGCACCACCAAGTTAAGGACATGAGCAAAACAGGGCACATGGGTCAGTTGTCCCTGTCGCAGGGCGGAGAGGAGGTTGGTGCCATTGTCGCAAACCACTATTCCAGGCTTAAGCTGGCGTGGCGTCAACCACCTTTGAGCCTGCCCCTGCAGAGCTGACAGAACCTCTGGCCCAGTGTGGCTCCTGTCCCCCAAGCACACCAGCTCAAGCACCGCATGGCATCTCTTTGCCTGCATTCCTGCATAGCCCCTTGAACTCCTACGGAGCACCGCTGGTTCCGAGGACACATCAGCACAGGAAGAGGCCACAGAGGAAGAAAAAAAGAAGGGGGTGGAGGAGAGAGGTGTGTCATAACCAGTAGTAGCATTTTGGAGGCAACAACCTCCAACACTACTGTACCTTGTCCTGCGTCCTTCCCAGCTGCCAGCAGTCACCCAATGGGCCGTGAAAGATAGGTAACGTCTCTGTCCATGCCTGCTGGATCATGAGTCAGCGGTAATATGCACCTTACCACTGACCGCCCTGTCCAGCGAGCCGGAATCGCCTTCCGTGAGAAAAAGTGGCATTTGGGAACTTGCCACTGAGGTACCGCATATTCCACAAACTCACGGAAGGGCGCAGAATCTACCAACTGAAAAGGCAGCAGTTGAAGTGCTAGCAATTTAGCTAAGCTAGCATTCAACTGCTGGGCATGTGGATGCTTATTTTGGCACTGCAGCAGCTGGGGCAGGGAAATTTGCCTGGTACAATCTGCCATCGGTGTACCGATAGTAGATTACCCGAAAGTACTTGGCTGTGACACACCTAATTATACACCTTCAGTCCTATCCGTGCAGGCTTCAGAGAGGACTGAGGGTATAGTGGGGTTTGAGATCCCAGCTTATGAAGAGCAAGGGGAGGTCCGCTTTGTTCTTTGGTGTGGGTCTTTGAGGTACGCTTGCCAACAAACTGCATGGCAGGTCGACATATGTCTGGTTAAGCATGTGGTGCCCAAGCAGGTGATTTTTTGGCCATGCGAGATACGCTTGAGACATATGTTGCAAATAGCAGCAGTGCGATCTGATGCACTTGTCTCAAAAAAGGCCCACACCAAAGAACTTTTGGAATAACGCTGAGAGACAGCAGCGCCCTGCACATGCGTAGCTCTGCGTTGTGATGCAGTCGGTGTGCTGCCCTTAAGCTGGCCCCTGGAGGGCATCCTGCCTCGTTGGAGATGTGCCTGTGCCTCCTCCTCCTCCTCTCTCCTATCAGGCACCCATAAGTCAGTGGCCTCATCATCCCCTCCCTCCTCATCACTGTAGAAAACCTGGCAGTATGCTGCAGCTGGGGGAACATGACTGCCATATTGCTGTCCTTCTTGGGCACCCCCTCTCTCTGGGCTCACGTTACTGCCTTCCTCTAGCTGTGTACCATCATCGGAGCCTTCAAAACACTGCACATCCTCATGCAGCATGTACCCAACACTGTGGTCAAACATTTCGGGGGACTCCTCAGGAGGACATGGTGGGGCTAGGAAAGTAGTGACTGATGCCATTGAGCAGAGGGAAGAGGCCGCCTTGGCAGCTGCTTTGCCAGACAAAGTAGCCTGAGCCTGGGTGAGAGAGGATGAGGAGGATGAGGACGGCTTGGTCATCCACTCTATCAAGTCTTCGGCATGTTGCGGCTCAACACGGCCAGCTGCCGAAAAAAAGGACGAGCGTGTCCCACGGCCATGTGCTGATGAGGATGCACCGTGTCCACGACCAGCACTGTTGCCTCTAGACGCAGAGCCTGCTTGCCCTCTTTTATTGGCTTGTGACTCTCTGCCTCTCCTTGTTGTTCTTCCAGACATACTAATGGCCTGCACACTGCAGAGGACCAGGCAGCTTTAGGTGCACACTGCAGAGGACACAGGCAGTACACACACCATGTAGCTTTAGGTGCAAACTGCAGAGGACACAGGCAGTACACACCATGTAGCCTTAGGTGCAAACTGCAGAGGACACAGGCAGTACACACCACGTAGAGATATACACCCCTGTTGATGTCTGATAAGACGAAACCGGTCGGGTTTACTGGACCATATCCATTTCCACTGCGCATCGGACTTACTACACACTTTCTCTGATGTGGACTTTTGCTGTGATTTGGCGTTTTTTATTCATATGGACAATTTCTATGTGTGACCATTTTGGATTTCTTATTTGGACTTTTTAAGTGTATTTTTTGGATTTTAAATTAAAATCTTTTTACACTATGAGGAGTTGTCCTCCCTTCTTCTCTTTTTACCCCTGATCTGATCCTTTAAGAGCCTTACTCATCACAAGATAAACATCATTGGAGATTCCTTTTGGCTGCTTTCAAGAGATCTTGCTTGGAGTTTCGTCTGGATTGTCTGAGACGGTAACCAGGTAGGATAGTCGGCCCACACAAGCCCTGTGGACCCCCCACTGTATGGTGAGCTGCGGGTCTACTTCAGCTGGTAAGCGTATTTAATCTACCCTTACTTTAAGGATTACTTATCTGAAGATGGGCTGCTATGTGTCAGAGGGGAGAGCGTTTTATCATGCATCCATGAGAATATAAGGATCACTCCTGTGTGTTTGAATGGGACTATACACTTTCATCTATATGTGGAAACATTAATTTGTTCTCATTTTTGATTCACATATTTATTAGCATAATATGTCTTTTTGATATTGCTTGTCACATTTGTATACACTGTAGGACTAGAAGTGACATTCAGGTCCACCTTGTGCGAACCACTGGTATTTATTGATTTGTATATTTACTTCAACAATATATATTTTGTATACACTGTGGGTTAGATGTGATATCTAGGGTTTCTCTAGAATCACGACGAATACACTACATAGGGATCGCTTACCCAGGCGGACCCCGTTTCTTTGGCGCTGCACTTTTTTCCACAGTACACACCACGTAGCTTTAGGTGCAAACTGCAGAGGACACGGGCAGTACACACCACGTAGCTTTAGGTGCAAACTGCAGAGGACACGGGCAGTACACACCACGTAGCTTTAGGTGCACACTGCAGAGGACACAGGCAGTACACACACCACGTAGCTTTAGGTGCAAACTGCAGAGGACACGGGCAGTACACACCATGTAGCTTTAGGTGCAAACTGCAGAGGACACGGGCAGTACACACCACGTAGCTTTAGGTGCAAACTGCAGAGGACACAGGCAGTACACACCACATAGCTTTAGGTGCACACTGCAGTGGACACAGGCAGTACACACCACGTAGCTTTAGGTGCACACTGCACCGGACACAGGCAGTACACACCACATAGCTTTAGGTGCAAACTGCAGAGGACACGGGCAGTACACACCACGTGAGAATACTGCAGCTAGCACAATCACCTGCCTGCCAGTAAATTAGGAAGAGCGGATCTAGCTCTACTGTACAGTGTATACATATATATACAACACCTGGGATGCATATATATCCTCTACACACTGTATCTTTAACTGACTAGCCTGCCTGCTCTATCTACCTAGAAAAAATGACTCTCTCTCTCTCTCTCTCTGTCTCTAACCACCGCCGCAACACACTACACAAGGCCTTTTATAGTGTGGGGTGTGTACTAAACCCCCTAAGCCATAATTGGCCAAAGCCCCCCTGGCTTTGGCCAATTATGGCTCTCCGTTTTTTGCAAGCTGTGATTGGTCAAGCATGCGGGTCATAGTGCATGCTTGGCCAATCATCAGCCAGCAATGCACTGTGATGCCGCAGTGAATTATGGGCCATGACACACCACTCCAATTTGGCGCGAGCGGCCCGTAACGTTCGTATTTCGACAAACGGTCGAACATACGATGTTCGAGTCGAACGTGAAGCTCATCCCTACTCTGAGGTACTCGAAGGACTTTGTTTTTTTCTCTTTTACTGTTGAAGTGAAACATTATTTTCTGTTACCTGGGTACATGAAAATAAATGGGGATCCTGTGCTCCCTTAAAGAGAGTACTGTATGTTGTTCAGTGCCTTCCTACCACAGTGCTACTATTCTGAGCACGTCCCTTGTCTCCAACCAACAGCAATAAATCTGTGTTCGGAAAATGGCAGACTGATAATATTTTCTCTCTCCTTTCTACAATAGAGCCTGAGAAGTTGAGAGTACAGATATTCCATCCTCTAGCATTCTACTTTACAAAATATAAAGTCCAGATTGCCGCGCTAGTTTCATATAATTGCGTCAGTCTTTGTGTGTAAACCAAAAGAAACAATGACCCAAAATATACGCAAAGTCCAGATTAGTGAAAGTTATTGTGAAGAAAGAATTCTTGATAGCCAGATATTCCAAACGCCAAAGTGCCCCACCACCTTCAATGTACAGAACTCTTACTGGATCATATGGACTCTTTATATATAAAAAGAGTCACATGAGCTTGTGTATCAACGTGTCATCTGTAAGGGAGCATAAGGTTTCCATATAAAATCGCCAGAACAGCTCACCCAAAGCCACCAAGGATATTAACATAGTGTAAAACTGTATATAAAACCTTTTATTGTACAGTACTAATCACTCACAAAGGTAAAAAAATCCCAATCGCTTATGTGTAAAAATCCAGTCCTGGAAATCCGACCAATCACTTTCTGGTTGCAGCATGTGTAGTGATGTCATGAGCGATAGCTCCGTCCTACACGTTTCGTCACATCTGAAGCCATCAGGGGCTTTAATTTATGTTACGGTCAAATATCCAACTGCTTTGGTAGAGCTGTTCTGGTGACCAAATATGGAAACCTAGAAGCAGCTTATGCTCCCTTGCGGATAATGCATTGATAAACAAGGTCGTGTGACTCTTTTTATATATAAAGTCCACATGTTCCGGTAAGAGTCCTGTACAATTAAGGTGGTAGCACACCTTGGTGTTTGGAATATCTGGCTATCAAGAATTCCTTCTTCAAAATAATTTTCACTAATCTGGACTTTCAATGTATATTTTGGGTCATTGTTTCTATTGGTTTACACACTGAGGCCTTGTACACACGATCAGTCCAAACTGATGAAAACGGACTGAAGGTCCGTTTCATCAGTCCAAACCGACCGTGTGTGGGTGCCATCGGTCAGTTATCCTTCGGTCAAAAAAAATAGAACTTGCTTTAAAATTTGACCGATGGATGCCTAACCGTTGGTTGGTACGCAAAAGCATCGGTTCCGAACCCGCGCATGCTCAGAATCAAGTCAACGCATGCTTGGAAGCATTGAACTTCATTTTTCTCTGCACGTCGTTGTGTTTTACAACACCGCGTTGCACTCGATCGGTTTTTGAACTGATGGTGTGTAGGCACATCAGACCATCAGTCAGCTTCATCGGTTAACTGATGAAAAGGACCTTCAGTCTGTTTTCATCAGTTTGGACTGATTGTGTGTACAGGGCCTGAGACTGACACAATTGTATGAAAATCTAGCGTGGCAATCTGGACTTTAAATAATTTAAACAATTTATCTAATTGTTTTGCAGACGCTAGACAGGTCTGTTAGCACAATTTCTGCTTGTTTTCACGTGATTTCAAGACTTCTAAGGCCCCTTTCACACTTGTGCAACTTTTACTTGTGCAATTTTACCGCAAATTGGCCGCAATTTTGATAAGACAGTCATACGACTGTGGATCCGACTTTGCCCCACAACTTGAAGTACGACTTCAATGAGCAGGGACGCGACTTTGATCCCCCAATAATTAGGGGGAACTCCACGCCAATTTCATGAGCATACTGGGCCCTTTGGTCTGGTATGGATTTTGGGGGGATCCCACGCCGTTTTTTATAAGGCCCTTATCCGAGCACCAGCCCGGTCGGTCAGGAAAGGGGTGGGTACGAGCGAGTGCCCCCTCCTGAGCCGTACCAGACTGCATGCCCTTAACATGGGGTGGTGGGTGCTTTGGGGCAGGGGGGCCCTGCTCCCCCACCCCAAAGCACCTTACCCCATGTTGATGAGGACAAGGGCCCCTTCCCGACAACCCTGGCCGTTGGTTGTCGGGGTTTGTGGGCGGGGGCTTATCGGAATCTGGGAGCCCCCTTTAATAAGGGGCCCCCCAGATCCCAGCCCCCCACCCTATGTGAATGAGTGCGTGCTTGCGGTTGGCTTCTCCCTCTGTAAATCACATTATATTATAATAGTTAAAAATGTGGCTGGCTCCCTGATTACTTATACTTGGCCTGCTTATAGCCTTTTATTTTACATTATATGGTTTCTTAGCTACCAAACGCAACTGCTTACCTGTGAAAGGCACCTGACCTGACATCACAGTTATTGGACTTGACTAAAAATGTGCTTCTTTGTGTCAACTCACTCTCATCTACAAACCCAAAACTCCTGGTAGTGTTCCATAGCAAAGACTCTACACAGGCAACTGGTAAAACAGAAGTCCAAATCGACAATAAAGTAATTTTTTGGGCAGGATTTGCTGGGTGAGACCTAGTTGTTCTGTAAATTATAAAAGAGACAGTGGTACATACCCAGAGGGCAGAGATCTAAGAAACTGTTGATACGACTGCTGGACTCCGTCCTGTTGGCCTGCTGAACATGCTGAATTTGGGATGACAAGTAATGCACTTTTGCCCTCAGGACCCTGCTACAGTCTAAACGAGCTTTGTCTACCCTAAAGATACCAATCCTGGATTCTACTACTATGGACTCTGCCAAGAATGGACTGTTTCTGTGTGGGTACGCCTTTGGCAGCCACAAGCCTAAATTAGGCACTAGGGGTGTTAGGAAAAGATTGAACTTTATGTTGAATTGTCATGTTAACCTATTCTTGAGTAAAGCTTTTGAAACGTTGTCTTTGCCTAGTCTAAAGTTACTCTATGGGTGTAATGCAAGTAATTGGCACATAGGGCCAGATTCTCAGCAGAGTTACGACGGTGTATCTCAGGAAACACCGTCGTATCTCTGTTTTTTGACCCGGGTATCTATGCGAGTGATTCCTAGAATCATTTTCGCATAGATACGGCCAAGATCCGACAGGTGTAAGTGACTTACACTGTCGGATCTTAAATGTAATTCGCCGCTGGCTGCTAGGTGGCATTTACGTTCAGGTCTCATTTGACTATGCAAATGAGCCTGATACGCCGATTCCCGAACGAATTTGCGTCGCGTAGTCGTCGCTTACGTCGTTTCCGTAGGCGTAAGGTTACCCCTGCTATATGAGGGGTAACCTTACGCCAGTCCGCTGTATGCCATGTTAAGTATGGCGTCGGGTCCGCGTCGTCTTTTCCCGTCGGGTACGTCGTTTTCCTAAGTCGTTCTTGAATACGACTTTACGTCAATGACGCACACGTCGGCGTCATTGACGTTTTCCGTCGTGAGCTGGAGCATGCGCACTGGGCTATTTTTCAGCCTGGCGCATGCGCAGTTCAATCGACGCGGGGGCGCGCTTAATTTAAATACAAGCCGCCCCCTTTGAATTACGCGGGGATATGCCGGACCATTTACACTACGCCGCCACAAACTACGGAGCAAGTGCTTGAGGAATACGGCACTTGCTCCAGTAAGTTGCGGCGGCCTATTGTAAATTGCTTACGCTATGCCGCCGCAGAATGTACCAGAATCTGGCCCATAGAGTCTACAGCTAGGTCACTAAGCACAATGGTATATGGAGATAATGGTACAAAGTTAACATGTGAAGAAACAGTGGTTACCAAGGGTAACAAAGATTTCTCTAGCAGCCTGTCGTAAGCATGTACATATGGCAGATGGAATGGCCTCTAACAGGAGGAGTTGTTGTGTAAAAAATAAACTGACAGGGGCTATAACCCTCCCTTACTCTATCCAAAATGGAAAAAAAAAAGCGTTGCCTATAGTTCTACCTTAAGCACAAACTTCTGATAATTTAATGGCGAGGGCTAAGAAGATATAACCATGCCAATGGTGCAGCAGAAAACATATAGCACATTGAGGAAGGTCTGTGGTCCAGGATGATAAGACAGTCAAAATTAGAAGCAGCGCCCCCCCCCCCCACACACACACACAGTTGCAGAATTCCGGCCCCCGCATACTGGAAGCATGTGGGGCCGCTTTATGGGGCGCTAGACTAATTTGCCTCTCAGCCCAGTCCGCCCCATAAGACTGCCGCTACACTAACAGTGTAGCGCAAGCCAGCAGGGACTCTTTCCGTGCTGCCCCCTGAAAAGTGCTGTCCTAGGCCTGGGCCTTGTTGGCCTAGGCCAGAATACAACTTTGACTGTGGTGGTGTACAGTAACATCAAAGAGTTTATTAGAGACCAGTCACCTGTTCCAGTAAAGGAACCACATGTGTAAGGCAGTGACCCAAACCAAAGTACCTAGCGTAGCCCAGAATAACCCACCCAGGGTAGGCCTCTAATGTGACTCTTTTATAACTGTCTCCTAAAATGTCCACGGTTCCGGTTTACAATTTCTGAACCATTTACTGAATATTATGTGTGGTCGTTGGTGATGTCAGGGTCTGCACTTGAGGCCCTTTATATCAAGAAAGTTGTCTAGCACTGTACTGATGATCTATTCAAGGACCCAAGACTTTGAATACCCCTGCAGTATAAGTAATGACAGAAACATTAAAAAAAAAAAATATTTTTTGAATTTGAAAACTGAAATATATTGCATATGATGTTAAATTGCAATCTTTTTAATCATCTACTGAGCACATGAGATTGTATTAAAATAGTGACTTGTTAAAATGGCAAAATACTGGATATTTAGGTCACACAGTGTGAACTAAATATCCCTATTTTTTATTGCAATGTTTGCTAGAAAGGGTATGGCAGTGTGCAGAGGGCTCATCCAGTATTATTAGTGTTAACAAGTGGTCACACCCCTTTAACACCTGGTAGTTTATAAGCATGTACAAGCTACTGGGACCTGTGCACATCGTGTTTCTTTTCTTTTTTTGTTAAAATGGCAGACTGCAAGAAATTCACATACTAATGCCGCGTACACGCGACCGTTATTCATGTCATGGAAAAAAAAAAAAATTTCTTGATGTGATTTGTCGTGATTCCTCTCAAGTCTGCCTTGCGTACACACATTCGTGAAAAAAAATGCTTGAGCAAAACACGGTGACGTACAAAACGTACGACAACACGTACGACGGCACTATAAAGGAGAAGTTCCATTCGAATGGCGCCACCTTTGGGCTGCTTTTGCTAATTTCCCTGTCTTACAACTTGCTTCTAAGCATGCATGTTTTTTTCCTCCTCGTTAACGCGTACACACGACCGTTTTTCACGACGTTAAAAAGAACAACGTGAAAAACCATGAGAAAAAATAGAGCAGGTTCTAAAAAAAAGTCGTCCATTTTTCTTGTCAAGAAAAATGCTCTGGAGCATACACACGACCGTTTTTCACGACCAATTAAAAAAATTTAATTTTTTCTCATCATGAAAAACGGTTGTGTGTACGCGACATTACACTCTTTCCTTGAATGAATCAGCAGACCTGTACCTTATGCACTTGAAAATGATGTGTCTGTACCTACCCTATCTCCCAACATTTGTCATAAACTGAACAGGAACAAAGGGAACTGACTCTACCCTGACCATGACTGTGTTCACCCTGGAGCAAAGTATAAAGGATGGAAGTATTCACCAGGGACCCCCTCTCAGAGGTTTGGACTTGCCCCCAGGGCACTTTCTTATGTATTAGCAAACAAGGCAGGAATATGTGATTAACCAGGTAGAGCCAGTTAACCAGTGAGGGAAGAAGGAAACTGGTGGTAGGAGCTAGTTGAGCAGTGAGGAAACGTTGGAATCTAATAAAATGAGCTAGTCAATCAGTGAGTAAATAGAGAATTAGAATGTAAAATTATCAGCGCATTGCAAGTGGAGTGGCTTTTGAAGCAGACATGGATCATACACAGGGCCGCCATCAGGAATTATGGGGCCCTCACGCCGCTAATTGAGAAAATGGAGAAAAAAAAGAAATAAAGAAAATATATATATAAAAACAAAATTATAAAAAAGGGGGGGTAGACATCCAGGGCCCTGGGGACCTCTGGGCCCTTTGATAAAAAAAGATACATATATAAAAAAAATAAAAGAAATAAAAAGAAAGAAGAAAAAAAGAAATAAAAAATATATATATATATAAAAAAAAAAAAAATTATATAAAAAAAGGGGGGGGGGGTTGCCATCCAGGGCCCTGGATAAAATATATATATATATATATATATATATATATATATATATATATATATATATATATATATATATATATATTTTATCCAGGGCCCTGGATGGAAACCCCCCCCTTTCTTTATATAATAAAAAAATACATTTTTTTAATATTTTTTCTATTTCTTTTTTTCTGGGCCCTTTAAGAAAAAAATAAAAAAATATATATACATTTTTTTTTAATATAAATAAATAAAAAAAAGGGGGGTTGCCATCCGGGGGCCTGGGGACCTCCGGCCCCTGGGGACCTCGGGCCCCATACAAAAAAAAGGGGGCCAGATCCACAAAAGAGATACGACGGAGTAACTGCTGTTACTCCATCGTATCCATTGTCCTAACTTTGGAACTGATCCACAGAATCAGTTTTCCAAAGTTAGGCAGAAGATCCGACATCTGTAAGACACTTACACTGCCGGATCTTAGGATGCAGTACCGCATCCGCCGCTGGGGGCATTTCGAGTCGAAATGCCGCTTCTGGTATGCAAATTAGCACTTAGGGCGATCCACAAAGCTTTTCAGCTTCGTTTTTTCGCCGTAAGTTTTAGTTTGCAAGTGTAAAATTAGGGCTGCTTTTACAAAGTGTAAAGTTAGTAACAACTTGTAAAAGCACATTCAAGCGACGGCATTTGGTATGCATTCCTGAGGGAGAACTCCACGGCAATTTGTAAAATCTAAACCGACATGGGTTCCCCCCCCAGGAGCATACCAGGCCCTTAGGTCTGGTATGGGTTGTAAGGAGACCCCCCTACGCCGAAAAATCGACGTAGGGGGTCCCCCTACAATCCATACCAGACCCGTATCCAAAGCACGCTACCCAGCCGGCCAGGAATGGGAGTGGGGACGAGCGAGCGCCCCCCCCCCCCCCCTCCTGAGCCGTACCAGGCCGCATGCCCTCAACATGGGGGGGTTGGGTGCTCTGGGGCAGGGGGGCGCACTGCGGGGCCCCCCCCACCCCAGAGCACCCTGTCCCCATGTTGATGAGGACAGGACCTCTTCCCGACAACCCTGGCCGTTGGTTGTCGGGGTCTGCGGGCGGGGGGCTTATCGGAATCTGGGAGTCCCCTCAAATAAGGGGGCCCCCAGATACTGGCCCCCCACCCTAAGTGAATGGATATGGGGTACATCGTACCCCTACCCATTCACCTGGAGGCAAAGTGATAGTTATTAAACACACAACACAAGGGTTTTTAAAATCATTTATTAGTCTGCTCCGGAGGCCCCCCCTGTCTTTTTTAGCTCTAATACCAGGGGGGGCTTCTTCCGCTCTCAAGCCGTCTTCTCTGCTTTCCGGGGGGGGCTTCTTCTTCCGCTCTCCGGGGGTCTTCTCCGCTCTCCGGGGGGGGGTTTCTTCTTCCGCTCTCCGGGGGGGTCTTCTCCGCTCTCCGGGGGTCTTCTTCTATCTTCGCCGCTCTCCGCTGTTGACTCGGCGCACCCCGGTTCTTCTCCAGCTGTCCGGTGCCTTCTCCTTCAGCGCTGGCTGCCTGCTATCTTCGTGTGTTAGCTCAATTACTAGCAGGCAGCCAGCGCGGTCTTCTGTGACGTCATCTTCTTCTCCCTTCTTCCGATGTTGACTCGACGCCTCTTCTCACTGCAATGATGGAAGCGCGCCTTGCATCCCATTTATATAGGCCTCACCGTCCCATCATGCTCCGGTAGGTACCCACGTGGTGGGTGCCTACCACGTGGGTACCTACCGGAGCATGATGGGACGGTGAGGTACCGGGGTGCGCCGAGTCAACAGCGGAGAGCGGCGAAGATAGAAGAAGACCCCCGGAGAGCGGAGAAGACCCCCCCGGAGAGCGGAAGAAGAAACCCCCCCCAGAGAGCGGAGAAGACCCCCGGAGAGTGGAAGAAGAAGCCCCCCCTGGTATTAGAGCTAAAGAAGACAGGGGGGCCTCCGGAGCAGACTAATAAATGATTTTAAAAACCCTTGTGTTGTATGTTTAATAACTATCACTTTGCCTCCAGGTGAATGGGTAGGGGTACGATGTACCCCATATCCATTCACTTAGGGTGGGGGGCCGGTATCTGGGGGCCCCCTTATTTGAGGGGACTCCCAGATTCCGATAAGCCCCCCGCCCGCAGACCCCGACAACCAACGGCCAGGGTTGTCGGGAAGAGGTCCTGTCCTCATCAACATGTGGACAGGGTGCTCTGGGGTGGGGGGGCCCGCAGTGCGCCCCCCTGCCCCAGAGCACCCAACCCCCCCATGTTGAGGGCATGCGGCCTGGTACGGCTCAGGAGGGGGGGGGGGGCGCTCGCTCGTCCCCACTCCCATTCCTGGCCGGCCGGGTAGCGTGCTTTGGATACGGGTCTGGTATGGATTGTAGGGGGACCCCCTACGTCGATTTTTCAGCGTAGGGGGTCTCCTTAGAACCCATACCAGACCTAAGGGCCTGGTATGCTCCTGGGGGGGGAACCCATGCCGTTTTTTTTATTTGAAAATTGGCATGGAGTTCTCCCTCAGGAATGCATGCCGAGCGACGCTGTCAAATTTATTTCATTTTTTTTTTCCCGACGCAACTTTTTTAAGCCGGCGCGATCCACAAAATTCGGCGTAACGTAACTTCGCGCATGCGCAGTACGGCCGGCGCGGGAGCGCGCCTCATTTAAATGGGACTCGCCCCATTTGAATAGGAACGCCTTGCGCCGGCCGGATTTAGGTTACACAGCCTGAAATTTCTAGGTAAGTGCTTTGTGGATCGGGCACTTAGGTAGAAATTTTAAGGCAGTGTAACTTAAATGGGATTTTTTAAGTTGCGCCAGGTTTTTGTGGATCTGGCCCAAAGGGTGTTGCCATCTGGGCCCCTGGGGAACTCCGGGCCCCTTACAGGTGTACTGCCTGTACCCCCCTGATGGCGGCCCTGATCATACATACTTGGTGGATCAGTTGTAGTGCAATTTGGGTCTAGGGTTTTGGTATGTATTTGTGTCCAGGATAGGTAGGAGATAAAGGATACTGGAGGGAGTGTTAGAGACTTTAGCTTTAGTGCACACAGGGCAGGCAAAGATGAAATCTTTGATGTCACATCACATGTTGGGCAATCCATAAGAGTGTACTAGAAGTTCATATGTATGAAGGAATGCATAGGTGCCATGCAAATTTAGAGTCATGAGCCCACCAGGGAACTCTTTCTCAGAGACTAAGGGACTTTGGCAAACAATTAAAGATGGACATGTTGAAATATCTGGAAAGAGAAATGGCTTGGGAATTGCTAGTACCAGGTTTGTAAATGATGGTAGAAGTTGATAATGGAGAAGAATAGGGCCCATCGAGCTTGCCTGAGGTTTAATCTTTGGGTGGTTTGTTCCTATAGCAATTTCTTGTGGTTGGTAAAAAAAAATGGTATAGAGTGTATTGATCCTTCAGGTAAGTGCCTCAACAGAAACAGAAACAGGCACATAATCAATTTTTTGCCAGGCACAACCTAAATAGGCATCACCTCATTACCAAAGGAAGAAGCAAGCACTTTTCTCTATACGGCTTTAAGCCAGGTGGGTAGGGGTCAATCTAATACTGCAGACACTTTGGAAGGGTCTATGCGCAAACTGTGTTCCAAATTATGTCAAAAATTGCACTTTGGGGACTTCAAAGATGCATTTCTCTAGTTTCATATAAAGGTTGTTGGCCCAAAGCTGCTGGAGATTTTTACGGACCAAGACCACAGACCTATAGTGTAGATTTCTAAAGATGGGCCCAACATAACGCTTTTTTCTGGAGAAATGGAGGTACTAAGGAGCAGCACAAAAGAACCTTGGGCTGTGAAACAGAGGGAGTAGTAAGAATGCAAGATGGGACTATGTCCATAGAGACATCGAAATCAGAAGATTTGAAAAGGGCATTTGCTTGCAAGTTGTCAGTGCCAGGTTTGTAGGTGATGGTAAAGTTGAATATCGATAAAAATATGGCTCATTAGACCTACCTGGGGTTTATCCAAGCACGTAACCCCTGAAGATGGCTGGCGAAATGGCGTTGGGTGGTGTTTGAGATGTGTCATTTACGGTCAGCTGGAGCATAGATGGAGGGTATGTTGTAATATTAATATATATGTGTATATTGTATTATTATATTGTAGGTCCAAAATTGACCAGGCCAGATTTCAAACCTGTAATTACATATTACACATCAAAGGGTGTTTGCTGACCTAAAGGGTTAGTGGCCAAAAAAGGGACAGCTGAAGACCCTTGGATGTGTTAATCTTGTCCAAGACTACCTGAGTGTGTGAGGTATGGCCTGCCTCAAAAGGGTAAATTGCTTAATTACATAAGGAAGTATTTATTGATGGTAATTAGACTTGGGGAAGTATTCATTCAGGGAAACATTTGGTTGACCTGGAAGAACCACTCCCTTCAGTGTGAGACCAGCATTTGAGGCAGTCAAGCTGGCATTCAGTCGGTCTTGTCACTGAGAAATATAGCACATGTCTAGGAAGAGATTTGAATTATATACTCTGTTGGATTTATATCGTCTGTGGACTATTGAATGATATCAATTATCTAAGAGAGTCTGATATACACTATACCCTTTTCTATACCACTACATGTATTCTGTATGGGAAGATCCACCAAATGCACTACAATTAGATCACTACATTGGTGCCGTGACCTGGATTCGAACCGGGGTTGCTGCGGCACCAATGTAGTGATCTAATTGTAGTGCATTTGGTGGATCTTCCCATATAGAATAAATGTAGTGATAAAGAAATGTAGGATGTTAAATCAAAGACGACCAATCAAATTGTTCAGCTATTCAGTGGGTAGAGAATATAAACTTGGAGGTGAGCCTTGTCACTTAGAGAATATACCCCTATGTATTCTCTGCATGGATATATGTTGGTCTGGAAGTGATCAGAATATATATTCTCTAAGATGAGACTTTGACTTACTCTGTTGGATATTGTATCATCTGTGGAATTTGGACTTTGTTATTGGAAGTTAATTAAAAATGTGTTCTCTGGAGAGCCTGCGTGTTGCTGCGGAACAACCTAATTTATAGTCATCATACTAATAACATCTAAATATATCACTACATTTATTCTATATGGGAAGATCCACCAAATGCACTACAATTAGATCACTACAATGGTGCCGTGACTCGGACTCGAAAAGGGGTTGCTGCGGATTGCTTAATCCAAGATTTGATATCAATTATCTATGAGGACTGGACACTATACCTTTTCTATATCACTACATTTATTCTATATGGGAAGATCCACCAAATACACTACAATTAGATCACTACATTGGTGCCGTTCAAGTGACCAGAAGCGCATTTTCAGGACTTAGTAACAGAAGTCGGTGATGACAAAAAATCCTGTGAGGTGGACAGAAATCTGATGGAGAACTGTGCTGTGACTCTAATGTCTGGTTGTGACATAAGAGAGTCTGATATACAAGACTAAACACGTTTGGAACCCCAGAATCATTCTCTGGAGACTGGAAACTGAAGAAAGAAAAGACTGTTGTGTACCAGAAGTCCGGAACTGGCAAGGTGGAGCTTCAAATGCGGTGAGTAAAATATTTCCTTTTTTTTATTATTAGTACTATAGTCATATAGCCGGATTTCTTCTTTTTTTCTTTTCCTTTTTGCTGTTCTTTGTTTATGAGTATATGAAAGTGATATGTATTGAAGATATGTAAGAGGTTGTAAAGTATTCAACTAGCATATGTGGATAGCCCTCACATAAATATATCGGCTGTGTATACGGTTAAATCCTTGTAACATTTTATGGAAAAATAATAAAATAATATTGTACACATATAGCCGGATTCAGAAAGAGTTAAGCCGGCGTATCAGTAGATACGCCGGCGTAACTCTGAATCCAAGCCGTCGTATCTTTAAGTGTATTCTCATAATGAGATACACTTAAATCTAGCTAAGATACGACGGTCTGCACCGTCGTATCTTAGCTTTCTACTTACGCCGTCGCTAGGGGTGTATACGCTGATTTACACCTAGAATGCGTAAATCAGCGAGATACGCCTATTCACGAACGTACGCTTGCCCGTCGCAGTAAAGATACGCCGTTTACGTAAGGCGTTTTCAGGCGTAAAGTTAGTCCAACAAAAAGTTAGACTAGCCAATGTTAAATATGGACGTCGTTCCCGTGTCGAATTTTAAATTTCTTACGTCGTTTGCGTAAGTCATCCATGAATGGGGCTGGACATAATTTACGTTCACGTCGAAACCAATACGTCCTTGTGGCGTACTTTGGAGCAATGCACACTGGGATATGTCCACGGACGGCGCATGCGCCGTTCGTTAAAAACGTCAATCACATCGGGTCACGAGTCATTAACATAAAACACGCCCCCCTGTTCCTCATTTGAATTAGGCGCCCTTGCGCCGGCCCATTTACGCTACGTCGCCGTATCTTAGGAGGCAAGTGCTTTGTGAATACAGCACTTGCCTCTCTAACTTACGGCGGCCTAGCGTATATGCCATAAGCTACGCCTGCCTAACGTTGCGCCCGCCTACGTGAATCTGGCTAAAAATGCTTACTCAGTGTGGAGCTAGTGTCAGTTCTAATAAAGTTAACAGATGGGTATTAAAATGTATTAAGCGTCATGGCGGTCCTTATGAAATTCCAGAAAAATGTAAGCAGACATGGACTATGATGAAGGAATTTTTAGAGAAACGTGTTTTTGATAGCAAAATTTCAGAAAGTAAAAGGAAAGGTTGTATTATGCAGGGCTTGTTATCTTGCTGTTTAAAAATGGAAAGTTCTTTGAATGATAAAGTTGAGGAAATTGCGCAGTTACAGAGTGCAGTTGATAATAGCCATAAGGTTTGTCAGAGGTTACAAAACCAATCATAAACTAAGACAGTAAATTTAAAATTGCATGCAGTTACCATTGGTGGAGCTTTGCTTGAGAAATCTAAATGTTGTAATGAATTATCAGAGGAAAATGAGAGATTAAAATGAAGAATTATGGAATTAGAGAAGAGATCTCAGGAATGCAGATGTGCATCAAATCTTGGATTCAGCAATCTGCAGCAAAATACAAACACAAACTGTCTATCAAATGAAACAGAACCTCATATTAAATCTGATAATTCATTGCCAGCCGCACCCACTGTGACCAGCACAGTTTATAACAATAACACTAATAATACAGGTGAAGTAGGAAATAGGAATGGTTCCCTGCCATGATTTAAGTAGATTTTTAAAATGGTTTTGTGACTTGCAGAATGTCAGAGATATGTACAATCTCAACCCATCTGACTTAGAAAGAGTTTTGCAACATTCTATAGAAAATAGTCTTTGGATGGGAATTAAACAGATCTGTCTTCAGCCTCTGAGGACAAGGGACATATTGCTGGAGTTATTATGTGTTTTGTATGGTGTACGTTCTGATGTTGCGATTCATGGGAAGATCGAACAAATGCAAAGTGAATCTCCCTATGAATTGTCGCACAGGATATATACTATTATGGAATTATTGGTTGATAATAATCTTGCATTTGAGCATGGAGGCTCGATACATATCAGTATGTTGCTAGATGCTTTGCATGAAGATATCAAACAAAATATTTTATTAGTTACCCCGAATCCTCATGATTTAAAAGACGTATTGTTGAGGGCAGATCATTTATGGAGAAAGTCAAATGAGCAAGCTGTCAGAATTGATGTAGCCACATTGTTTAGGACAAACACTAAACAGAAAGATCAGAAGATAATATCTAATGATCACAACAAGAGACGGAACTCTGGGTCAAACATAGGTAATATTAATATGAAAAACAGAGCTGACCAAAATAATAAGAAAAAGACCTGGATACCATTTCCTCAGTTAAAACAGAAATATGACCATCTGAAGATTGAGTATGATAAGATGAAAATAGAATATTACACATTATTAGAACAGTTGAATGGTCCAGATCTGTTTTTGAATGAAAATTACATGTCTATAGCAGTGGGGTTGAATTAGCTTTAAACTGTAGACTGTAAATAGTACTTTGTTTTAGGACCTTGTTAATGAGTTTTCGTCTGAGAGTTTTTGTCTTTCAGGTACATTGCTGAAGATACTCATTTGCATGTGAATAGCAGGAGTAATTGCTGGCTAGTGGGAGAGAAACGCTGAATGGGCAATATATCACTATACAAGAAATTATAAAGAATTAATGGACACTCTCTCAATATTCATCAAGCAATGGACTTTTTTTGAACATTCAAAAAAAATTTTTTTTTCAATGGACTTACCCAACGCCCTATTTTTCCATTTTCTCCCTTTCCCTGATGTATTTTGCTTTTTTATTATGTTTTATTCCTTGTACTTAATCTTAAAACCATAGCGAAGCATTTTAAACCTAAAATAATTTTATAACATCTGTACATATGACATAATGCATATTGATATCAATAGATTTGACATCTGAGGTGATGCTGCACAATGGCTTAGCATAGCATAAATTATAGTAGGTTGGGTGGTTTTCCTAAATTTATAAGAGGGGTGAGTGAAATTCATCACTCTAGTCATGATTTGAGACATTGTTGAATCAGTTGTTTATAATATGCTGAAGGCTGTGACACATATGGATGAGAAAGACCTTTCTACTTTTAAAAAAAAAATGGCAAGAATTTCCACGGCCGCCTTGTCTGGACAGAAGATCTGATAAACACTGATGTCAAGCTGATAATATCTAATCCATCGCATGGGGGAATATATAAATATATATATATATATATATATATATATATATATATATATATATATATATGTGTTAGTATACCATTCTGGTGGAATTATGGACTGTATGATACAAATAACAGCTAAAGGCAATGAGGGGTCAGCCTACAGCACATTCCGAAAGCAAATTGTTGCTGGCAATAAACAAATTCAGAATATTGAGGGTTTGATGTTAAAAGAACCAAGTGGGCCTGTCCTAAACTAATCGATAGCCATCCGGTACCGAATCAAGATTCTATTTGCCCCAAACTTAGAATCCGGTACCCGGGACTCTCCATAGGCCGCATCGTTCCTTTTTGGGAGATCCAGATGATTCGCCAGCTCACTGGTACTTGAAGAGGCCTGATCCCTCATAGGATCACAGCGGCCATTTTGAGGCCTACAAAACCTCGGACATCACCAAGCTCAATTTTGGACGGATCGGCGGAGCGGTAAAAAAAAAAAAAAAAAAAGAGGAGGACGGAAGGGAAAAGGGAAACAAGACAGATCCCCTATCCATGGTATTCCAGGCTGCCTGACTCATAGAGCGGGTGCCATTGGGAGAATACCCGTTCTTCAGCGGAGGAGCTACCCGCTATAGTGACGGACACCGAGGCCTTTTACCTCACGGGTGCACAATCACCATAACATGGCCTAAATAGACACGGTCGGGTGGAATAGGGATTACTGACATTCCGATCGTAGTGAAACCCTTACCTGATGCCCTCCACTCTGCGGGTGATATCCGGATCACACACTCCATCTTGAAACTGGGGGAAGGACTCGTCTGCATAGTAGGAGGCCCTATGACGCAGATGGTATTACTGATGCTGAGGTAACGTTGCCATCTTGTGGCCTAACAGTATACCAACACAGGACATTCAAAATGTGGTAGATATTGCAGCAATTGAAAACTTTCCCTCATTAAATCTGCATATAAAAGACTAGCCTTCAGAATAAGGTTACCCAGAGCCATATATAGGTCATTAATATACTATATACAACACCGTGGAGGTGGAAGACTAATATTCAAATATATTGTACTAAGGCTAGCAGAGACCTTGATTTTTTCCACATAAATAGGAGATTCACTGTCATATAACGGAATTCTACAAGGATTCATACTAATAATATTAACAGAGGTATAGGTATATACAGTGATCCCTACACCCTGTGGGGTGTCAAATTATCACCTCAGAACTGGATGAAATACATTGGAAAACATTTATCTTTTCTATAAACTGAGGATTTTCCTATGATTATCCCTAATATGGGAATTTACTGAGGTGTTTCAACGCACCGTCTGATGTTAGTCGACATGAGCTGCAATTCTATATACTAACATGAAACCTGCATGATTTGCAATTTGAGGCGTTTTTATGAAGCTGGTCTTTTTACAATACTTGCTATAAAGGCTCGAAACTGGGTTTGGACTGATCACATAATTAACGCCCATTGACTGATGATAATTGTAGGTCTACTACACATATAGGAGCTGATATTGGAGTGAACTGTAGATTCTAAACTATAAAGCAACTTTACTCATACTGATACGGTTTCTTTACAGCGTTTCTCATATATGAAGGGGAAACAGGTTAAAAAAAAAAATAAGAACTCAATTATCAAAGAGTGTCTCCTTGATATGGACACCCCTCCTACTACAGGTCCTCAGGCATCTATAGTGGAACCTCAGTTAACAGAACAGTTCTCGTCTCATGTGCCGCCATCCTCACCATCTCCTTTATTAGGTTCATCTACAACTACAGCATTATTTTCATCTGTAGTCCGGGAGGGCATAATACCCGCAATGGCAGAACATGGGATTTCTGTGGTACCTCCCTCACATGACCCTGTACAAGTGACGGCTAATACTGAAAATGCTCCAGAAGTTTCTTTCAATGTTACTGATCTCTATAATAGGATCTCTGAGATGATGGAAAGGGGTCTAGCTCTTACGGCTGAGAAAATTACTAAAGATATTAGGGCAGACTTCCAATGTCTTGGCAACAGGATTGACTCGGTGGAACATAAATTGGACACTAACGTTTCGAAAACTGAACAACATGATGACCATATCCACTTTCTACAAGAACAACTAGAGGCAGCTCAGGCTAAAATTGATGATTTGGAAAACAGGTCAAGAAGAGAAAACTTTAGGGTTAGGGGTCTACCTGAGTCCATTATGGACGTTCATTCAGCAATACGAGACATTATGAAAATCCTACTTCCATCTATGCCTGATATAAAATTAGAAATTGATAGGGCTCATAGATCATTAGGCCCACTAAGAAAAGATGGCTTACCCAGGGATGTGGTGGTCAAGCCTCATTTTTTCTCTACCAAGGAGGACATTATGAAACGGTCCAGACAACAGGAGAATCTTCAATACCAAGGTAATACCATACAAATATTCTCTGACATTTCTCCATATACCATTCAGAAAAGAAGAGCAATGAAACCGTTACTGTCTGCCCTCATCAACAAAAACATCAAATATAAATGGGCTTTCCCTTTCGCCTTAAAATTCAATTTTAATGGTAGGAACCATGTGATCCATAGTTTCCAAGAGGGTGAAAGACTTTTGTTTGACCTGAAAATTATTTCTTTTGAACCTGCTATGGACACTACTCCACCTCCAGTTCAATCTACCAAGAGAAACACTCCTACTAGTCCGACTCAGAATCCATGGAACAAGGTCAAATACCGGAAAATTGGAAGTGACCAAACACCCTGAATATTGAATAGACTTACTCAGGACGTATTTCATATTCTTTACTTCAGATGAATTTTATCCCGGATTCCCTTTTTCTTTACAAAAAAAAAGAGAAGGGGAAGACTCTGGGATTACATATCTAGTTTAATGCCATTTTTATTAGATTTTTCTCCTCTTTTTTGGTCATCCTATGATACAAATGCCTTTATTCTAAAATTAGTTTTAAGGTGTTATGTTTTATTTGTCGGCAACTGACGACGGTGAGGTATTAAACCTCAACTTACCTCTTGTGCCGACACTTTGTCGACCCAATGGGTAAGAATATAGTCCCTTTCTGGGACTATGCAAAAATTTTTTGTTTGAATGAGGGAAGGAGAATCAATCTCTTCCCCCATTCTGGGTCACGAATTGACCTTGCACGATCTAATAGTTTATTGTGCTATATGTTTTTTTATTTTTTTCTTATTATCTCTCCTTTTCATTTCTTTTTCTTTCTTCTTCTTACTCTCTTCGTTTCTTCAGCCTGCCTGCCATTGTTCGTATTTACGAGACTATTGAGGATATATGTACGGTCTTGCATGTTCATAGATGTCGACAAGATTTATGGCTGGATCGAATGATGTATCTAAACCCCTTAGTGTTGTTACTCACAACACTCAGGGGTTGAATTCTCCTGTTAAGAGGCGCAAAGCCTTTCAAGTATACAAATCTCTCCGTGTAGATGTGGTTTTCCTTCAAGAAACCCACTTTCCTAGACGATACAACCCTTCCTTTATGCATGCCCACTTTCCATTGTTTTACCTAGCTAAAGCAGAAAACAAAACTAAGGGTGTGGCCATTTTGTTTTCTAGGTATTGTAACTTTAACCTGACTAAAGAATTTGGAGATCCGGAAGGTAGGTTTCTATTGATAAAAGGTACCCTTGATGGCAGAATATACACATTTATCTCTTATTATGCTCCTAACAGAGGTCAGAAAAAGTTTTTCTCTCAGATGCTTGACACCCTCCGACCATTTATGGAGGGGATCATTCTTATGGGTGGAGACTCTAATCTAGCTTTTGACACGGGATTGGATAAATCCAAACCTTCTGCCAATGGAATCGTCAGACCGACTAAACTTAGTTTACAAGTAGCACGCATTCTACATCAGTCTAGATTAACTGACATCTGGAGGGAGTTGAACCCCAAAATTAAGGACTATACCCACTATTCTAGCCCTCACCATTCTTATTCACGTATAGATCATATATTAATCTCTAACCATCACGTCCCAGCTGCCATTAAGTCTCACATAGTTGATGTTTCTTGGTCAGATCACTCGATGGTTCTATTGTCACTGAGGAGAGAGGACACTTCTCCTAAAGTGTCTCATTGGACACTAAATAAGTCTATTTTGAAGGACCCTGCCCTAATGAAGGATATTGAGCAATCTCTTCTAGAATACTTTAAGCATAATGATACAGGAGATGTGTCCCCTGAAACTCTGTGGGCTGCCCACAAGGCTTCTATCAGAGGCAAAATCATACAAGTAGCCGCTGGCCTTAAGAGACAAAGAAACATAGACATAAGGAAGCTGGAAAACAACTAGATAGAGCTCCGTAAAAAACATAAATCTGATCCTCTTAACTTTCCTACTCAGGCACTTGATGCAGCTAGAACAGCACTAAACTTGATACTTACCACTAAAGCTGGGGAAGATATGAAATGGACTGGAGCTAATTTCTATAAATTTAAAGATAAAATAGGCCCGATGCTAGCTCATAAACTCTCTCCCAGATTTCAATCACGATCTCTCCCTAAAATAAGGATGACTGATGGTTCTCTTACCCTGAATCCTAGGAAGATAATGGAGGCCTTTCATGATTTTTTTTCTAAGCTTTATGCATCCACTGATGATTCTTCTTCAGAGGGAATGGATGATTTTCTAGACAATTTGAACCTACCTCAATTGACTGAAATACATAGAGAAATGATGGAATCTCCCATATCAGCTGAAGAAGTGTTGTTAGTAATTAAAAACCTGAAATTAGATAAAGCCCCGGGACCTGATGGGTTTTCAAGTGCTTATTATAAAACATATTCGAGCATTTTAACACCCTATATGGTTAAATTTTTCAATCACATGACCGATGGAGTTCCCATAGGCAGGCAACTTAATTTAGCTTATATTTCGGTTATCCCAAAGCCAGAAAAAGACCATAGCCTGGTGGAAAACTATAGACCTATATCCCTCATAAACAACGATCTTAAGATACTCACTAAGGTAATGGCCAATAGAATGTCCTCTTTCATTGGCCAATATGTTAGTAAAGATCAAGTAGGCTTCATAGCTGGAAGGCAAGGTCCTGATCAGGTTAGGAGGGCTGTGGATCTGATCTCTATTTTGAACTCGGGTTGGACTGGTGATTCTAATCAAAGGGGAATGCTTCTTTCTATTGATCTACAGAAAGCATTTGACTCAGTATCATGGCCATTCATGTTAGAAGTGATGAAACGTTGGGGGTTTGGCACGAAATTTCTTGGAGTCTTATCTGCACTTTACTCTCACCCTAAAGCTAATATACGCTTTCAGGGTATTTTTTCGGAACCTATTGAGATTCATAGGGGTACTAGGCAGGGTTGTCCTCTGTCTCCCCTGGTGTTTGCAATAGTTATGGAATCCTTGGCTATAGCCATTCGTGAAAACACAAACATCAGGGGAGTTAGATGTGCCAAAATGGAGCATAAATGTGCCTTGTTTGCAGATGACCTTTTATTGTTTTTGACCACACCAGTTACATCCCTTCCGGAATTATATTCTCTTTTAGACAAATTTTCTTTGGTTTCAGGTCTAACTGTAAATATGGCCAAGTCTAGGGCCCTCAATGTTTCTCTCTCTGAATCCACGGTTTCTCTACTGAAGGAAAATTATGGATTCAAATGGGACACCTCTTATATCAAATACCTAGGTATATATTTGACCCCCAACATCCAAAACTTGTATTTGGCCAATTATCCACCTATGTATAGAAAACTTGAGAAAGATTTGAGAGATTGGGGGACTCAGAATATAGGTTGGATTGGTAGAATTAATTCGGTTAAGATGACTCTTCTCCCTAGGCTTTTGTATCTTTTTAGATCATTACCCATACCGATAATTAAAAGTCATCTAAAATCCTTTCAAGGAAAGATCATCAAGTTTATTTGGAACAATAAGGGTCCACGTCTTTCATCTCGCACTCTCTATAACTTACCTGAACAGGGGGGTCTGGGGGTACCCAACTTATTATGGTACTATCAATCAGCAAGATTGGCACAGTTATCGGAAACTTTTCTTAAACATGAACGCCCTGACTGGTTAGATATAGAAGAGCAGGCGACCCCGAATCTAACGATAGAGGAGTTAATGTGGAGTCCTACCAAGAATAGACCTTCTATTTTATCTCCGACTCTTTCTCAAACTTTTGTTTTATGGGACTCACTAAAAAAAAACCCTTCTCTAATTTCTAAAGGCAGACCTTTATCGAGTATTTTTCTAGACCCACTCTTTATTTCTAAAATTGAAGTAGACTCGTTCAAATGGTGGCATGACAAAGGGTTGTATCGTATAGGCCGTTTTTTTTCGCGCTCGGGTCCACTTCCTGAACAACACTTCATTGACAAGCTAGGTCTTCCTGTCTCAGAAAAATTAAGATTTTCTCAAATACATGACTATGCACAAAGTCTATGGGATAGTGGCTCGATATCTGGACTATTAACACCTTATGAAAGTAACTGTGATCAGGGTTTAATCAGGAAGGGGAATATTTCAATCATATATCAATCGCTTGCTAATAACTACACCAAATTACCTCATATGCTGGCCTGGGAAAGGGAACTTAATATCAACTGGGATTTATCTGATTGGTGCAGTAATTATTCTAGATCCATTAAAGGATATGTGAATATATCCCTTGTAGAGGCTAATGTTAAAATTTACACTAGGTGGTATCTGGTTCCCGTTAAACTGGCTTCCATGTATCCGTCAACTTCGCCCCTTTGCTTCAGAGGTTGTCAGGGATTGGGGTCTATGATACATATATGGTGGGAATGTCCCAAAATACGTGGATACTGGAATAAGGTGTTCAACATAATAAGACGTGTCACAGGATGTAATTTGCATCAATCTCCCACTATCGCTTTACTTCACGGGATGTTACCCCAAACCTCCAAGGTTACTAGAAAACTCATCCTATACATTCTGACAGGTGCCAGGATCACAATTGCAGCTGCGTGGAAAAAATCTACTGTCTCCATCCGGTATATGAAACAAAAGGTTACATGGATTATGGAACAAGAAAAGAGGGTCTGTTCCATGTTGGATATGTCTACTCTTTTCCACGAAATATGGGAACCATGGATGAAATTTATGGGAATATCTTATATCCCATAAAGGCTGTGGTGATATTTATATCCATAAGACGATGTTGTTCATTGGCAGGCAGGCTGCCATCTCTTTTTCCTTTTACTTTCCCCTGACTTTCTTTTTATTTTTATTTTTCTTCTCTTTTTCTCTTTTCATTGATTGTTATTTGATTTGATAATTTTGTTTTTTACACGAGGATAACATCCTTGTTATTTCTCACTCTCAGAGTGATAAGTTTAGGAAAAAAAAAAAAAAAAAAAAAAAGATATATATAAACATTTGTATTAGCATATGTTTGAGTTATCTAAAGATTCCACCAAATTTTAGGGGATGTTAGGTATGTTAAGGGTATTGAAAATATATTTCTACAGTTACTGGTGGGTATTGGTGATAGTTATTGGAGGGAGGAAAGGGGGATTTAAGGGTTTGCTTAATCTCTTGGACACAGACTGTTCCCAGTGGGGGTGTCAGAGAGGTATTGGTTATACAGAAGTCCTGCCCTTTGTTCGTTCCATGAAATTAAATCCAGTACACACATGGGTTTTTTTTTTTTTTTTTATTGTGTGACGACAATAAGTTTAAGGAATTATATAATATATGGAAATATCCTTTTATTTATTTAATTATAAATTATTGGTTATACCTAGCTTTTCTATTATCTATTACAATCTGTTATACTCTCACCGTATGGTGTTAGCATATGATATGGCTGTATATGATAGTCAGTTTCTATGACAAGAACATCTTCTATGTAAAACAATGCATTGGATTTATTATTTACTGTGTATAACTAAATTGTATACTGCTGTTTTAGTACAAATGTATGTACTTTTATTGAAAATAAACATAAATTTGAATGACAAAAAAAAAGAACCAAGTGTCCTGATTGGTGGATTGTTGATTGAAGGTGAAACTCATGAATGTCGGGTGCAAGGAAATAGTTTGCAGCACAGAATTTTTACTGCCATACCCAAACCTTTTTGACCTTGGAAGCGACTGCTGATACATTAATGGTTCTTCTTACTATAAAGATGGAAGTAGAATTTCAGGATTTGCTGGGGTTTGTGTAAAAGCATCTTTAAAAATGAAAACTTTGAGCATGGAGATGAGAATCCTGGACTTATGTGGATTGGACCTCCCAAAACCTATCAAGCTTTATTTTCAGTGAGATGGTGAGAGATGTGATGAAGTCAGAATGGACGGTGACATCAGCTCGTTTTTGCACAATATTCAAGATCGTGATGTGATTTACAAAACAAGAAGAGAGAGCAATCTTTAAAATGAGGCCTAACAGCTATACTGGCCATGGATGTTTACTGAATCCTTTTTCAATCATGGTCTAAAGTTATATTATCTAATAACTGGTTCATGGGGATATTTTAGAGGTTGGTGAAGAGAGATGTAACCAGTCTCAACTTAATATTTCATATGAGCCATTGTAAAGCATACAGTATCTCAAACCATAATGATGTTTGTTGCTTGAATTATGAGTCAGTTCTAGTAGTTAGAACCGACTCAAGTGGGGGAATATGTTGTAATATTAATATATATGGTTATATTGTATTATTATATTGTAGGTCCAAAATTGACCAGGCCAGATTTCAAACCTGTAATTACATATTACACATCAAAGGGTGTTTGCTGACCAAAAGGGTTAGTGGCCAACAAAGGGACAGCTGAAGACCCTTGGATGTGTTAATCTTGTCCAAGACTACCTGAGTGTGTGAGGTATGGCCTGCCTCAAAAGGGTAAATTGCTTACATACATAAGGAAGTATTTATTGATGGTAATTAGACTTGGGGAAGTATTCATTCAGGGAAACATTTGGTTGACCTGGAAGAACCACTCCCTCCAGTGTGAGACCAGCATTTGAGGCAGTCAAGCTGGCATTCAGTTGGTCTTGTCACTGAGAAATATAGCACATGTCTAGGAAGAGATTTGAATTATATACTCTGTTGGATTTATATCGTCTGTGGACTTTGTTCGTTATTGGAAGTTAATTAAAAATGCGTTCTCTGGAGAACCTGTGTTGCTGCGGAACAACAAATTTATAGTCATCATATAATACCTAAGATATCAATTATCTAAGAGAATCTGATATACACTATACCTTTTTCTATATCACGACATTTATTCTGTATGGGAAGATCCACCAAATGCACTACAATTAGATCACTACAGGGTAAACCAGAGATTTCTATACAATACATGCTGATCCCTCTCTTCTTTGATGTAAGTGCAATGAAACATTTTTTTAAATAAATGATTTTGAATTACTGCACCATGAGAGCATTCTTTCCTCTCCCTCTCTAAATGGCAAAACGCAAGCTTTGAATATGCTATGTACATATATTGAAAGGATAACAGCAGTGGTTTGGATTTATTCCGATGACCTCACGTATAAAATCTTGGATTTTCCCATATGCGTAATTTGACTCCCTATCAATTAAGTCTGGAGAGTGCATTGTGTGTCTGCATACGGGTGGAGAGGAACCTTTACTATACTCACTGAGGACGTTATTCATGTGTGGGATCTATACACTGACTTCACAATTTTTAGGTATTTTTTATAATATAATTGAAGATGTATTTATTTATTTATTATTATTATTTATTCACTATGGTGACATGTACTGTATTTTTTATGATATAAGATTAGAATTTCTTTGATTATTTTCACTACACAAGGTTTTACCTATTGGCAGTTTGTGGGTGTTGTGTTCAGTAATAATTGTTAGCATTGTATTGTAATCGATTCATTCTTCTAGTGCCTTCACTCCTCCAAAACTAACCTTATCCCAATCCTAAGAATGACACTTTAGGGACCTCAAAAACACACTTCTCCGGTTTTTGCGTGAAGGTTGTTATCCCAAAGCTGCTATAGAACAGTACGGACATGATTACAATAGGATGAGAGATGTAATCAGCGACTGGCACCGTAATGCGTTCCATGCTGGACCGCAACACGGCGACCACGCGATAACGTCATCGCCCGGCCCCGTGTGCGTTCCAGCCTAGAAACGCGGAAGTGCCGAGCGCAATCAGCGCTGTATTCAGCACACATGCTTCTCAGGTATAAACAGAACAGCGTGTGATACACACGCTGTTCTATTATTGTCAGCCGTAGCCAGCCACGCTACAACCTAACAATACCATCAATCCCCCAACCTGCAGACCTTGCCTTCACTGCAACTATGCTGCCATTGCTGGGGACACCCTGAAGATATCTTCCTCCAGCTCACCCTACACTACGGAATCCCATTGCTGCTAGATACTACAATACTCATTGTCTGCAAATGGATAAGTAGCGTTTACTTCTATTGTACTGCTCTAGAATTACCTTCTCAGATACTGCTTCTATAAAGTACTATATTTAAATCTGGCTTATTGAATACTAACTTACTGCTTGGGATTACTTACTGTGTCTTCAATTGTTCGCTGTGGAATATCTTAAAGGGACATATACTCTCAACTCAGCTGAGCTATACTTGCCTCTCTTATGCAATTATTACTTGCTTACAGTATTCCTATCTTCTACGTGCTTGACATACGTTGTTAAATTAAATTGGGCTTAGTCCCTAACTTATTGAACATGTTCGCTTTAACTTTTCTATGCTAAGATTGAAAATATTTTATACCTGCACCCATTGACCTAATGCATTTCTTTATGTTAAAGTGATATGATGTAGAGAACCCCCAAACTCCTGTTCTCTGATTGGAGTGATGCCTGGGGTCCCGTACTGATAATCACTTGCATAAAGAAGTGCATTGGAATCTTTAACGCACTTGTGTTCACTTACAATTATTGTAATCTTTCAACACTAAGCATTGGAGGCATGTTGTAATACCTCCATCCTTAGTAGCTCAACGCATTCCTATATGTGAGAGAGATGATATAGTGAACCCCCGAACTCCTGTTCTCAGATTGGAGTGATGCCTGGGGTCCAATACTGAAATCTCACATAACATAGAGAGGTGCATTGAAACCTTTTGCTAATCGCAGTTGTGGTTCACTCCCGTTCACCATAGTCTGTGACAAGAGATCAGAAGAGAACAACAAAATGTTCTCCAAGAACACCACCGCAGACCTGTAGATTAGAAGTCTAAAGATGGTGGGTCAGACTTTATAGGCAAGATGGACAAGAGTATAATACAAAATTGTATTTTATTAATAATGAATCGCTCACAAACAGATCAGGTAAAGAAAGAGTTAAAAAAAAACATACATTGAACACAGAAAGATACATAAAACTATGATGTGAAGGTTGATACCAAATGGACAGCAGTGAGACCCTGTGAGTCAATGCGTTTTGTTATTTTGCTTCGTCAGGACACACTTGGGGATGATAGAAAAGAACAGGTCTCAGTATCTTATCAGCACACAATTAACCCTTATGGGAGACTCCACATTGGACCACAAGGATCATCATATGAAAAGAAAAGAGAAAAAGTTATTCTACTGTTGCCAGCGGTCAAATATTATATACCCCCAGGGAAGCATAAACCTTATAGGAAGAAATATTCTCGTTCCTTTGCTACAATTTGGGCCAGTGCCTGAAGTGTGTCATTCCTGATTATAGGTGCACCAGTAGAGTTAATAATGTAGTGCTAAACAAACTGCCATGAACCTTATAATGGAACAGAGCAATCCAGACCTTACTATGATTGGGCTCACTGGGAAGTCGTATCTAAGCTATAGGCAGTATTTACCATAGACCTCATTACAGGAGTTTGGTCTCAGCTGTGCCTACCCTCAGGAAGTTTTTTCAGGAGCAGTGAATTTAATAATGCTAAAAGTGAAACAATAAAAGTGTAATATTATCTTAAATTTTGTACCTAAGGGGGGTGTAAAGTCAGCATGTGAAAAAGTGCATGTTTCCCGTACATAGAACTGTCCCTGCACAAAGTGTCATTTCTGAAAGAAAAAAAGGCATTTAAGACCGGCTTTGCGGCTCTAATGAATTGTCGGCTCTGGCAATTCAGAGATGATTCATTCATAAAAAAAAAAAGCTGGGGGTCCCCCCAAATTCCATTAACAGGCCCTTCAGGTGTGATATGGATATTAAGGGGAACCCTGCCGTCAATTAAAAAAAAAAATTACGTGGGGTTCCCCCCAAATATCCATACCAGACCCTTCAGGTCTGGTGTGGATTTTAAGGGGAACTCCACCCCAAATTTAAAAAAAAAATGGCGTGAAGTTCCTCCAAAAATCCACACCAGACCCTTTTCCGAGCACGTTAACCTAGCCAGCCGCAGAAAAGAGGGGGGGACAGAGTGCGGCCCCCCCTCTCCTGAACCGCAGGACATCCGTGATAGGCGGAACACAGAACAGAGGCGCTGCTGGGAAAATTTGTGTTCCGCCTATCACAGGACAGTCTGAGAAGAAGGTGTGGCTTTCAAATCATGGACGCTTGCAGCAGATGGAGACTGTGCTGCAAAACGTGAATGATGGCACAGTGGGGGGGAAAGTGATGGCACAGTGGGGGCACAGTGGGGGCAAGTGATGGCACTGTGGGGGCAAGTGATGGCACTGTGGGGGCAAGTGATGGCACTGTGGGGGCATGTAATGTAATGGCACAGTGGGGCATGTAATGTAATGGCACAGTGGAAAATGTAATGTAATGGAACAGTGGGGCATGTAATGTAATGGCACAGTGACATTTGAAAAAAGCCTGTTTCTGTGAGCGGTTGTTTCTGTCAGCGGTTGTTCTGGCTACCCCTCAGCTTCCAGACAGACTAGAAGGAAGGGGGTAGTCTTATATGGTGAGTATATCCCAAAACCAAAATTCTTCCTGGAAAATTAGAGGGTCATCTTATACGCCCAGTCGTCTTATACGCCGGCAAATACAGTAAGTAGCTGCTACATCATCACCCTGATTGACAGGACTGTGGTCATGCGGGATGAGTACTTGTTTTTTTCTCTACAGCTGTTAACATTTTAATCTATTAAATTTAGTTCATTGATTAACTTAATTCATTGTAATGTTGACAACATTTTTATAAGTTAAAAAAAAGGAACAAAAATGGAAATAAAATGTTGTTTCTCCCATAGGTAATTTTTACATTTACTAACTTTCATTAGGCAACAGGGTCTTTTGGGTTGTAAAATTAGATTAATAGAGTATTGGATTTCCGTCCCCCACACTGTCTGGAGTGAACACCTTGAGGCGGGAAACAAACATATTGATCCTGTACTTCTCCTTATTTTGACATCACATAAAATAAGGTCATGCCATAATTCTAAAGCTGTGAGGGAACGATTTGCCAATCATGAAATGCAAACTTCTTTTCTCATTTGGATGCTATGAGTATACGCAGCAAACAGCAAACCTTGTGCCAGCCAACAGTGAAATGCACAATCATAGCACAGTTGGTGGGAACCAGAATGCTATCTGCCCACGGCATGTGTTTCCTTAATTTTATTCGTCTTTAATAGAACAAGCCCATGTGGCATCAATTTTAATACAGAAAAAAAGATTTAGAGATGTAATTATTACAGGGTTTTTAATTAACTATTTCAAACAAATAATTGCAAAGAATTGTTATTAATAATAATAATATTATTATTAATAAATAATAAAAACCCTACTACTATTTTTGATACATATCGTTGATAATAAAACATAAAACAGGTTAATTGCTACAGTTTAATTTATGCTATTCTACTGGAAGCCAAAAAATGACTTTGTATAGTTACTTGGTTTATGTTTTTGTTATGTTTTTATGTTTTTAAATACTTTTTAGCAGCATTGTAAATGCATATTGTGCTGTTTTAATTTTTTTTGTTTCTCTGTCTAAAACGGTACAGTATGCCTGACAGTTTGTGTGAATTGGTTGTCATATAGCATATCAGCAAGTACAATTATGCTATATAAGGTTAAATGATTGTATAGTATGACTTATTTTGATTTATACCCACCTTAAATCTCAACTATGTTCACCTATCGCCCTGAAGGTCCCCCAGCAGCATTTTATGCTATTTTCTTATACTTACCTTTTTTTCTAAAGTCTTTCAAAGCTAGCTATGTAATCCCATAGGGTCCTCTTCCTTGTTGGTCTTCACCCTGCAACAGTGGGGAGTCCTCAGTGCTTTAGAAAGCTGCTCTGACTTCAAGATGTCAATGCTCCTCGCTACACCATTACACAGCGCAGGGCACTGTGGTGGTACCCCCTGGTGAAACAATGACAAGCACTGCAGTCTGAGTTTGATAGTTGCCTGAGCTGCTTGGGTTCCCATGGCTTAACTCTCATGGGCCATACATGGAAAAAAAAATTAAGGCTTTGTATCCCCTTAAAGGGAAGGTTTAGAGTGGTTTAATGAATATACAGAATATTAAAGAGGAAGTAAACTCTCTCGGAAAAAAAGCCATAATGAGCTAGTCTGCATAGCAGACTAGCTCATTATGAATTACTTACTGAGATCGAAGCAACGGTCCTCGTTCACCTCCTCAGATGCCGCCATCTCTCCTAGAGTGACTTGCGGGTATCGCGGCTCCAGCACTGTGACTGGCCCGAGCCGCGATGACGTCACTCCCGCACATGTGGGCGGGAACCGCCACTAACGGCATGATCGCCACTAGAAGCATGCACCGTATTTCTGCAAATATTTATTGCACCTTTAGGTAAGCCTTAACCACTTAAGCCCCGGACCATATTGCTGCCTAAAGACCCAAGGGGTTTTTACAGTTCGGGACTGCGTCGCTTTAACAGACAATTGCGCGGTCGTGCGACGTGGCTCCCAAACAAAATTGGCGTCCTTTTTTCCCCACAAATAGAGCTTTCTTTTGGTGGTATTTGATCACCTCTGCGGTTTTTATTTTTTGCGCTATAAACAAAAATAGAGCGACAATTTTGAAAAAAATGCAATATTTTTTACTTTTTGCTGTAATAAATATCCCCCAAAAACATATATAAAAAAAAATGTTTTCCTCAGTTTAGGCCGATACGTATTCTTCTACCTATTTTTGGTAAAAAAAATCGCAATAATCGTTTATCGGTTGGTTTGCGCAAAATTTATAGCGTTTACAAAATAGGGGATAGTTTTTTTGCATTTTTTTTTTTTTACTACTAATGGTGGCGATCAGCGATTTTTTTCGTGACTGCGACATTATGGCGGACACTTCGGACAATTTTGACACATTTTTGGGACAATTGTCATTTTCACAGCAAAAAATGCATTTAAATTGCATTCTTTATTGTGAAAATGACAGTTGCAGTTTGGGAGTTAACCACAGGGGGCGCTGTAGGAGTTAGGGTTTACTTTGTGTGTGTTTACTAGTGTAGGGGGGTGTGGCTGTAGGAATGACATCATCGATCGTGTCTTCCCTATAAAGGGAATGACGCGATCGATGCGCCGACACAGTGAAGCACGGGGAAGCCGTGTTTACACACGGCTCTCCCCGTTCTTCAGCTCCGGGGAGTGATCGCGATGGAGTGGCTATAAACAAATAGCCGCGCCGTTGTCCCGGATCGCTCCCCGAGCGGACCCGACCTCCGCATGTACCGGGGGGGGTCCCGATCGGACCCCCCACCCACGTCTAGCAGAGGACGTACAGGTACGTGATTGTGCCTGTCCGTGCCATTCTGCCGACGTAAATGTACATGAGGAGGTCGGGAAGTGGTTAATGTAGGCTTACCTGCAGGTTAAAGTGGTTGTAATGGGTTTACAACCACTTTATTTTATTGTTGTAAAATGTATGTTCCTTTTTCTTTTTATAGTTCCCACCTTGATGTTTCCATATTTTTTATATTTTACTTAAAGTATTTTAGTATGTAATATAGCAAGTTTGGTCAACTGGTTTTAGTGGTCAGTCAGCCTATGGCCTAGTGTCAATTTATGAGTATAATTTTATTGTACAGTGAGCCTGTTGGTGCATTTATATCATACAAAACATTTATATCATACAAATAAAAGAGTAAGCTGTGCCTAGGATTTGGCTTATAGAAGTGTGCTAAATCACTATAGACAATGGCCCGTATTCACAAAGCACTTGCGCCGACATATCTCGAGATACGCCGCGTAAGTGTAAATATGCGCCTTCGTATCTATGCGCTGTGCCCACAAACCGAGATACGCCTAAAAATAGGCTTCATTCGACCGACGTAACTTGCGTACGCCGGCGTATCGTGGACGCATATTTACGCTGGACGCATCTGGCGCTCCCATTGATTTTCTATTCAAATATGCAAATGAGGGAGATACGGCGATTCATGAACGTACTTGCGCCCGGCGCAGGCTACGCGATGTGCGCGTAAGTTGTATGTCCGGCCTAAAGTTATTCCTCATAAAGCAGGTGTAACTCAGCAACAGACAAGCACGGGTCAGCTGGAGAGAAGCTGCAGCAGCACCGTACAGACGAGCTGAGCAACCACACTTGCAGGACAACACATCTGTATGCCAACATGCCAAGGGCAGCCATGGTCATAGCACTACTGCGTCCACAGGCACAGAGGAGGGCACGGGAGAGGATATACCAAACGCGCATGAACGTCTTTGGCATGGGGGAATTGGAGGTGTACCGCATCTTCAGATTCAGCCCTGATGCCATCCTTGAATTAGCCACAGCCCTGCATGATGAAATCACCAGCCAGACACAACGCTCACATGCAGTGCAGCCACTGGTCAAGGTACTGGCAACACTCCATTTCCTCGCCAGTGGATCTTACCAACGTACAAGTGGAGTCGTGACTGGGATGTCACAATCCAACATGAGCAGATGCGTGCACCAGGTTGTCCCCGCAATCCTCACATGCATGTCCCACCACATCATCAAACCCACCCATGAGCACCTGCGGCAGAAGGCAATGCAGGATTTCTACACAAACCGTGGGGGCCATTGATTGCACACATGTGGCACTACGGCCCCCCTGTACCACAGATCACATATACCGCAATCGTAAGCAGTGGCATTCCATCAACCTACAGGTGATAGCCGATGCCCAATGCCTCATATGGCACATCCGTGCCAAACACCCAGGGGCCAGCCACGACAGCTACATATACCGTCAAAGCACCATCCCAACAGAATTCGAACAGAACATGTACAGGGACAGCTGGCTGGTTGGTGAGTGACATGGGAGTCAGGCATGACTGTCCGAACCCCATGATGCAGACATCACGAGGGGCACATGCATGACTAACATCCTCCTGTCTTTTCCCTTCCAGGTGACTCGGCATATGCACTTGGGCCCCATCTCCTGACTCCATACCGGAATCCCCAAACCAGAGGCGAGAGAAGATACAATGCTGCACACATACGCCCCCGTGCAGTGGTGGAGCGCACATTTGGCATCCTGAAGTCCCGTTTCCGATGCCTGGATAAGTCCGGGGGGACCCTGTTGTATTCCCCAAACTTTTTGTGCCAGATCAGTGGTGAATGTTGCGTGCTGCACAACTATGCCATGAGAAAGGGCCTAGAGATTGACATATGTGATGACCTGACCCCCTGAACCAGACAGTCCCCCCCTGCCCGAGGCTACCCCATCTGCTGAGGGAACAGCAGTCAGGAGTTGCCTCGTGGAATGCATCTTTGCACGTTAAACACACACATTCATCATGGCACATGGACAATGCACGCATGCACACCACTGTGGTCCCTAGCTCACACACACACCACATAACCTCTCCCTGATGAACCAAGGTGACACGCCTTGCTGGCAGGAATGTCACCCACACATACACACACTCACACACCAGTCACACTGTAGCCTGCACTACTGACTGTGTGCAGTGACTACAAAAAAATAAAAGGGGTCATGCCATTGGCCGACATGGCATGCCCTTATAGGAGGACGGCACATCCTTCTGGGTACGGCTCCTCAGTTGTCTGGGGGGAACCATGGGTGGGGGGGTGGGGCATCAGGAGGAGGATCATCCCCTGGTCTGTCACTGCTGGCAGATGCTGGCTGCATGCCCTCCAACGCAAGGGCAATGCGGGTGAGGACAGAGTTGGTCTCCGCCTACATCCGCAGCTGGCGGGTGGTGGTCTGCCACTGTTGGCTGCCTAGTCTGCCTTCCCTCCGCCTCGATGGCAGCAGTGTTTGCCTGTACAGCCACTCCCAGGCTCTTCACCTCTGCCACGAGGCCTGCTGCTCCCCAATTGCCCAGGCATGATGCTCCAGGCTGGCCTGCACATTGGAGCCCTGGTCCCCAGATGGTGAGGGACCCCTTGCCACCATGTGGTGACGCATGGCCTCCAGGGTCTGGGCTTGGTCACCCATGCAGGTCACCATGGCAGCGCAGTATGCGCTCACATCCTGCAGGCTGTCAGAGATGGAGCTGCTCTGCTCAGCCTGCTGCATGTGGCACTGCTGCACAGCGGCTGCGGTGCCCTGCACAGCCACTGTGCATTCAGCCTGGGTCTTGACTGAGGAGGCCAGGCTGTCTGCCACACGGCGCAGGTCACCGGCTAGAGCACCCATGTGGCATGTCTGCCGGGCCTGCTCCCTGTGCAGCCCTTCTTGGAGGGCTCCGGGTACACCCCTGGTCTTTGGTAAAGCCTTCCTGGGGGATGGAGAGGCTTGTGCCCGTCCGGAAGGGGTAGCCCTGGGGGGGGGGGGGGGGCCCGGGAGGGGATTCCCCTGGAAGTGGGCACTCCCCTCCACCGATATTACCAGGCTTCCCAGGGGGTCAGGCTGAGGCAGAGGATGTTCCGGGGATGACATGGGTCAGACACCGGCAGACGACGGCCCAGCTCCCTCCAGCACATCTGTGGATGACACAAAACATTGACATGTTGGTGGACCCACACACTTGTCACATATTCCCTTCCACCCCCTCACATGCTACACACCGAATGGGGCAAAAAACACACTTACCTCTCCTCAAGTCCTGGTCACCGGAGTCAAAGCCCTCCATGCCCTCCATGCCCTCCACCTGCTCACGCTCCAGACAGCTGGCGATGACCTCCTCCTCATCAGTCAACCTCAGAGATGAGACTGGCCCTTCTCCCGTGCCCCTGACGTGCCTTCTCATACTGGCCAGCTTATCATGGACCCGACGTCTCATATCATTTATCTTCTTCTGGATATCGTCGGGGGTCCTGGTCTCATGCCCAAGGGCATTGACATCCAGGGGGATCTTCTCCAGGATCTCCCTCTTGCGTGCCTTGCTGGTCTTGGCACTGTGGGCACCATGGAGGTACGCATCATATTGGGCTATTGTAGATGTCAGTATAGCCCTCTCCTCCATAGAGAAATTTCTCTTCCTCCTCTCATTAGCAGCTGCGATGGCTCCACAAAAGTACTTTGCTCCAGGGGGGGAAACAAGCAAACGGATGTATTTTTGCGCTGGACGGGTGTATGGCTGGGCGTATTTATGCGCTCGGCGTAACCCGGTGGGCCCGCATATCTCAGGAAGTTGCGCCGGCGTAGTTGTGAGCATGCGCGCAGGGGTGCTGGACAGACGTCAGCGTCACTGCGCATGTGCCGTTCAGGATACGCCGGGCGGAAATCACTGCACCACGCTCGGACCATCATTTGCATGGGGTCACACCCACTTCCACCTACGCCGGCTTACGCCTTTGAAATCTAAGCCACGCCGACGCAGCTTTGGGAGCACTGGCTTCCTGAATTCCATGCTGGCCTCTCTGCACTGCGTCGGCGTAGTGTAAAGGAGATACGCTACGGCGGCATAAATATGCGCCAGTGTCTGTGAATCCGGGCCAATATTTTTACATTCATTGTAAACATATCGTGTATGCGTGTAATTTGTGACACTCCTCTCTAGCTTTACATATACTGAATCTTATGTGTAACCCTTTGGTAATGTCAGCGGCTGCTCCATACCTCACACCTATCCCTGTTTGCTTTATGTCAGGGATGAGTATAGGTGTGTTCAGACATCCGTAGCATCCAAACCTGCCTGAGCTGTGTGTATGTGCAGTTGATAGGTAGGGAATGTCCCGACCACTTATGGTTGGCTGTCTGTAGTGATTGATTCCTGGAAGGATTTTACAGAGAGATTTGGACAAGTGTATGAACATGCCTGAGTTTATTCTTAGGGAAGATGTACTCCCAGATGAACCCTTTAACATCCTATTGATGAGGGATCGGTCTGTTGGGTGCAGACCCTAAAATAACCCTTTGTGGAACTCCAAGAATCATTACTTTAGATGATCTGCACTGCATTAGCTAATACAAAGAGTGAACATACTGTATGTTAACATAAACTGTTATATTATGTACTATAACATTTCAAATATAAAGGTCCTTGCTATAGTCGCTAACATGATTCCTTGAATTAAAGGTAACTAATCTAATTAATGAAGATAAGAAGGAATGCATCAATCATGATAACCTGTAACAAGCTTATAAGTAAAGCACCAATCTTACACTTTGTATTTTTGGTTTGAACCAGCATGATCATTTTATAAATTAGTTCCATGTACACTTTCCTTCACACCTGGCCCTGATTGAATAGCACATTGAAGAGACAAGCCGAGAAATCGCAGGGAAGGAAACTGCTTCTCTTTGTCTCAGTATAATTAGGGGAAAAATCTGCAAGTTAAAAAAAGCAATAGACATTCTCAACACAAAGTATTTAGGAGAGAACCAATTAACAAGATTAACTCTGCCTGTTGCATGAGCTAATGTTTCTGTTTCAGATCATAAAAAGATAATATAATGGATGTTAGCCATTAGAAGATCAGTGTGATGTGTATTATATGGCATGATTTTATACACTGTAATCCTGAAATGGCAATGAGAAATTGTGCACTGTATCTCTGTGCTAGAATGATTTGAATTGCTAAACTCGTGTTTTAGACATGAATTTTGAATACAGAATAAATGAACATTAAATATGATGGAAGTCTAAGCTGGTGCATTTGCAAGACCTTTTAGTGTGTAGTTAGTGTGTGTCACGTTTGTTGAGAAAAAAAAATCTATCCCAGCATTTGGACTAGGGAGCTTTTCCTGGCCACAATTTAATGCATTGTATTAGATGAGGGATTTGTCTCCCAGAACACTGCATTTCTCTACAGGACGAGAGCCAGTACAGTGGCTGCAAAACAAAGATGATGTCATTATGATCGTCTCAGCGTGGAATTTACATACTGCAATATTTTTTTACAAACCGCAATAATTTTTTTTAAATCACAGTTATAGAAAATTATTTTGTCTCCTTGCTGTGTTGGTCAAAAACACAAATCAATCAGTGTAGCTCCTAATGAAAGGGAAGTGTCCTTCCAGAAATTCTTCTGCTGCCATGAGTAGTAGTGTAGTTTATTTTTCCGAAAAATAGTAGAAAAAGAGACATTGTTAGGGTTTTTAAATTCCTGGGGCAACAGTGGGAATGTAAATATATTTCCAAAATGTGTTAGTTAAAAAAACTGAATTTGATTTGATTTAGCCACTTGTTTAGCAGCACTCTCAATCAGGGTGTCCTACATTCTCATCTACTGACAGGGAATATGGTGGCAGGAGGAGATAACAAAAATGACCCCCTTAGGCTGGCCATACACAGAGCGAATTTCTTTCCTTCAAAATACATTTGCTTACTTCCCCCAACAACACAGATTGTGTTGATGCAGGAATCGCTCCTGCCGGGCCATTGTCTTCTCCTGTTGGGGGTGGGGGGGGGGGTTGAGGCAGTAATTATATTATAATCGCAAGAGAATCCGGCAGGCTGGTTGTACCCAAGTTGTTCAGTCAATCAATTTGGTACATTCAGCCTACTCATTAATGGTTCGAATCTGCTGCTAATACGGCCGAGATTCGAACAATGTATGGCTAGCCTAAAATCAGACAAAAAATACCGCTTTTGAAGCAATTGTACAATAATCGGATCGTTAGTACAGAGCTTTCGAGAAATGATCACAACAGTTCATCTGATATTATCCAATCAGATAAGCACGAAAGAAATTCTCGTACGATGCCAGATCGTACGATTTTCATTTAATCAGTAGAGTTGTCTTTTGAGAATACAATAGAAATACATTACAACACATGACATCACTTCCGATTTTTTATTCTGTCGTTCGAGAATTTTTGTAACTTTTGTGAAACTTTTCATGTTCGATATGTGACTAGCATGTAAACAAAAAGGACGATCTGACATCTGATTTTCTGATCATGTTTACGAGGCATTAGTTTCTCGCTGTACCTTCACTACCCAGTCACTCAGGACAGGAAAGTGATATAGTTGGAGGAATAGCTTAATGGAAATACAAATTCTTCACAAACCTGCAAGACAGAGTAGGACTGGCCAGAGAGGGGTTAATTTGATGCAATCGGCATGCTTGTACATGTATTGCAATATATGGAAACCAAGATTCCCCATTTTATAAGCAAGAGTTTGCTATAGGAAAGCGATAACAAGTGGTAACACGTATTCCGTTTCTCATGTGTTGCATATATAAAGCTATTTGAACCCAAGCATTCATTTTCCTATTTCCACTGCATGATGCAGGTTGGTAACTATAAAGGGAATAGGTGCCCAAAGTTGCTAATTTACTGGTTATAAGTGTATACTCACTGAGCTGTAAACTTATTGTTTTTATATATATATATATATATAGCTTTATTTGGTTATTTGCATAGATAACTAACTTTACCTGCTGATGCCCTCCACCCTCTTAAACTATATACAGGGGCGTAACTAGAAATCACAGGGCCCCATAGCAAAATGTTGTATGGGGCCCCCCCCCCCCCCAGAAAAAAAAATCACGCCCACCAAAATGCCCCACATCCTTTATTTGATATCATTATAACTAAAGAGGACCTGTCATGGCCCTATACATGTATAGGAGTATAAAGAGGACCTGTCAATGCATTATACGTGTATATAGAAGTATAATGAGGATCTGTCATGGCTCTATACATGTATGTAGGAGTATAAAGAGGACCTGTCATGGCTCTATCCTCCTCCAGTCAGTCCCACCCCCCCCAGTTAGAAACACCTCCCAGGGAACACATGTAACCCCTTCCCTGACAGTAACATTTACACATTAATCAGTGCATTTTAATAGCACAGATCACTGTATAAATGTGAATGGTCCCAAAAATGTGTCATAAGTTTCTGACCTGTCCACCGCAATGTCGCAGTCTCACAAAAAACAAAACAAAAAAAACAGATCACTGCCATTACTAGTAAAAAAAAAATAATAATAATAAAAATGCTTGAAGTGCATAATTTCTATTATTACATTGTTATATAAAATAGTTCAACTCACCATATTGCAGAATCAGTAGGAGCCCCGAGCGTGTCACTTGCCAACGTCACCTGCCTTCAGATGCGGATTGTCACTTGCCGCGTCACCAGATGCGGGTTGTCACCTGCCACACATTGCAGATTGTTACTTGCCACGATGTCACACATTGAGGATTGTCACTTGCCACACAATGCAGATTGTCACTTGCCACAACGCCACCTGTCACACATTGTCACTTGCCACGTCACCTGCCACACGTAGCAGATTGTCACTTGCCACAACGCCACCTGTCACACATTGCGGATTGCCACTTGCTGTGTCCCAGAGTAAAGGCAGGCAGCAGAGAGATAATGTAATCTCTCTGCTGCCCGCACAGTGGGGACGGAACTGCAATGATGCAGATGATGTCATCTCTCTGCTCCCCCGCCTGCTGATTGGCAAGCAAGCCCGCTCACCTGCTGACTGTCCCGCCCGCTGACTGTTCCCCTGTTCTGCCCGCAACGCCCAGGTGAATGGAGCGTGCTGGCAGAACAGGTGGAGCGGGCTGGCTGGCGTCAATTTGCCTCACAGTGCAGCGCGGAGCGGGCAGAACGGGTTGGCAACAATTTGTCTCACAGTGCAGCGGGGTGTGGAGCGGGCTGGCGGAAATTTGCCCCTCAGTGCAGGCAGGGCCGGTGCTAGGCAATTTGGCACCCTAGGCAAGACCAGCTACATGCCCCCCCCCAAAGAAAATGTCCCTGTGTCCATCATATGTAATGTGCACCAGTAAATTTAAGGGGGTGGGGTGGTATGAAGATTACAGGGGGTGGTAGGAAGCTGACAAAGGTGGGTGGCAGGAAGAAGACAGGGAGGATGGAGATGACAGGGGTGGGTGGTAGGAAGCTGACAGGGAGGATGGAGATGACATGGGTGGGTGGTAGGAAGCTGACAGGGAGGATGGAGATGACAGGGGTGGGTGGTAGGAAGAAGACATGGAGGATGGAGATGACAGGGGTGGGTGGTAGGAAGCTGACAGGGAGGATGGAGATGACAGGGTGGGTGGTAGGAAGCTGACAGGGAGGATGGAGATGACAGGGGTGGGTGGTAGGAAACTGACAGGGAGGGTGGGTGCAGGAAGCTGACAGGGAGGATGGAGATGACAGGGGTGGGTGGCAGGAAGCTGACAGGGAGGATGGAGATGACAGGGGTGGGTGGTAGGAAGCTGACAGGGAGGATGGAAATGACAGGGGTGGGTGGTAGGAAGCTGACAGGGAGGATGAAAATGACAGGGGTGGGTGCAGGAAGCTGACAGGGAGGATGGAGATGACAGGGGTGGGTGCAGGAAGATGACAGGGAGGATGGAGATGACAGGGGTGGGTGCAGGAAGATGACAGGGAGGATGGAGATGACAGGGGTGGGTGCAGGAAGCTGACAGGGAGGATGGAGATGACAGGGGTGGGTGGTAGGATGCTGACAGGGAGGATGGAGATGACAGGGGTGGGTGCAGGAAGATGACAGGGAGGATAGAGATGACAGGGGTGGGTGGTAGGGAGGTGACAGGGAGGATGGAGATGACAGGGGTGGGTGGCAGGAAGCTTACAGGGAGGATGGAGATGACAGGGGTGGGTGCAGGAAGCTGACAGGGAGGATGGAGATGACAGGGGTGGGTGGTAGGGAGGTGACAGGGAGGATGGAGATGACAGGGGTGGGTGGCAGGAAGCTGACATGGAGGATGGAGATGACAGGGGTGGGTGCAGGAAGCTGACAGGGAGGATGGAGATGACAGGGGTGGGTGGTAGGAAGCTGACAGGGAGGATGGAGATGACAGGGGTGGGTGCAGGAAGCTGACAGGGAGGATGGAGATGACAGGGGTGGGTGGTAGGAAGATGACAGGGGTGGGTGCAGGAAGCTGACAGGAAGGATGGAGATGACAGGGGTGGGTGGTAGGGAGGTGACAGGGAGGATGGAGATGACAGGGGTGGGTGCAGGAAGCTGACAGGGAGGATGGAGATGACAGGGGTGGGTGGTAGGAAGATGACAGGGGTGGGTGCAGGAAGCTGACAGGAAGGATGGAGATGACAGGGGTGGGTGGTAGGGAGGTGACAGGGAGGATGGAGATGACAGGGGTGGGTGCAGGAACCTGACAGGGAGGATGGAGATGACAGGGGTGGGTGGTAGGGAGGTGACAGGGAGGATGGAGATGACAGGGGTGGGTGCAGGAAGCTGACAGGGAGGATGGAGATGACAGGGGTGGGTGGTAGGAAGATGACGGGGAGGATGGAGATGACAGGGGTGGGTGCAGGAAGCTGACGGGGAGGATGGAGATTACAGGGGTGGGTGCAGGAAGCTGACGGGGAGGATGGAGATGACAGGGGTGGGTGCAGGAAGCTGACAGGGAGGATGGAGATGACAGGGGTGGGTGGTAGGAAGATGACGGGGAGGATGGAGATGACAGGGGTGGGTGCAGGAAGCTGACGGGGAGGATGGAGATGACAGGGGTGGGTGCAGGAAGCTGACGGGGAGGATGGAGATGACAGGGGTGGTAGGGAGGTGACGGGGAGGATGGAGATGACAGGGGTGGTAGGGAGGTGATGGGGAGGTTGGAGATGACAGGGGTGGGTGGTAGGGAGGTGACGGGGAGGATGGAGATGACAGGGGTGGTAGGGAGGTGACGGGGAGGATGGAGATGACAGGGGTGGTAGGGAGGTGATGGGGAGGATGGAGATGACAGGGGTGGGTGGTAGGGAGGTGACGGGGAGGATGGCGATGACAGGGGTGGTAGGGAGGTGACGGGGAGGATAGAGATGACAGGGGTGGTAGGGAGGTGAATGGGAGGATGGAGATGACAGGGTGGGTGGTAGGGAGGTGACGGGGAGGATGGAGATGACAGGGGTGGTAGGGAGGTGACGGGGAGGATGGAGATGACAGGGGTGGTAGGGAGGTGATGGGGAGGATGGAGATGACAGGGGTGGTAGGGAGGTGACGGGGAGGATGGAGATGACAGGGGTGGTAGGGAGGTGACGGGGAGGATGGAGATGACAGGGGTGGTAGGGAGGTGATGGGGAGGATGGAGATGACAGGGGTGAGGTGGTAGGGAGGTGACGGGGAGGATGTAGATGACAGGGGTGGTAGGGAGGTGACGGGGAGGATGGAGATGACAGGGGTGGTAGGGAGGTGACGGGGAGGATGGAGATGACAGGGGTGGTAGGGAGATGATGGGGAGGATGGAGATGACAGGGGTGGTAGGGAGGTGATGGGGAGGATGGAGATGACAGGGGTGGGTGGTAGGGAGGTGACGGGGAGGATGGAGATGACAGGGGGTGATAAAATGTATGACAGGCCTCAGAAGTAGGGTGGTGGGATCATCGTGCTCCTCGTCATCCTCCTGTTCCTGGCATCCCACTGGGATGCCAGGAACAGGAGGATGACGAGAAGCATGATGATGACAGGAGACAGTAGGTGGCATCACAGCATTAGGGCTGTGTGTGAGGTCATCACAGGCAGCTGGTAGCAGGGATGTTCGGGCGCCCTTGTTCAGGGAGTGACGTCACGGGAATCGGATGCTGTCAGTGTCGGGCAGCGGACCGATGATGCACAGTACCTCGAGACTGGCTCGCCGATAATCGCTTTGCTCTGGCAGGTCTTCCACACTACGGGCGTCCATCTGCTCAGAATTACCCGCGCTCTGCACATGGTACTTGGTAGGAGATTCGCAGAGCGCGGGGGAAGGGGAGGAGCCAGGGGAGGGGGAGCTCACCACCTACTGACCAAACAATTGGATGATCGAGGTTGTGACAACCTCGCAGTGCCGCCTCCTCTTCCTCCACAGGACTGCGCGGCGGCAAGGCTTACAATTATTTATGTCACTCACACATTAAATGCAGGGGGAGTGGAGCGGGCGGAACGGCATTGCGGGGCTCTTCATCCTCACCGGGCCCCACTCGGCTGCGGGCCCCATAGCGCCCGCGTGGGTCGCTATGGCGGTAGTTCCGCCACTGACTATATATATATATGTGTGTGTGTGTGTGTATATCCAGTCCAAGATTAAGGGTGGGAGCAGAAGGACTCTAAGCCAATCTGGCCAATCAGCAGATTGCTTTTTCATAGTACTATCTGTCAGGCTTTGTGAACAAACATGCCAGAGAGGAGAGCACAGGGATGTCTTAATGTATGTGCTGCTGCTCCTTTATTATCCACTCACAGGTTGGAGAGGGTCATGGACTAGGATGTATTGCTAAATGTGACCCTGAACTTAAAGTTCCCTAAAACATCTGAATCTCCCGCTTGTCTGTGCTGCTGAATGTTGCTAATTTGAAGAGAAATCATGTCTGAAGAAATAATAATAATAATAATAATAATAATAATAATAATAATAATAATACATTTTATTTATAGGCACCTTTAAGAACACCCAAGGTCACCTTACAAGAATAGCAACAATGCAACAAAAAATAAATAAAATAAATATACATTAAATTAGAAACAAATCAGGCAGAATATACTAGTTAAAAGAGATGAGTTTTGAGACATGATTTGAAAATGGGTAGTAAATCAATGGTGCGGATGTCAGGAGGCAGGGCATTCCAAAGTCGGGAGCAGAGCAGCCATAGGCTCTCAGTCCTGTAGTTGTAAGGCGGGCAGAGGGAACATTGAGATGATTGGAAGAATTAGACCTGAGAATATGGGAGAGTCTTGTAGCCACCCTGGCGGTATGATTATGTCAGATTTTTGCGTCTCAAATCAGTACATTGTTTTGCATAGAAATTTGGCGTTTTATATTGTAGGCCTGTAATTCTTAGTAATAACACACTTAAATTTGTCTATTTGTATGATAAAGTTTAAAACATGAAACATGTCAATAAAAAAACACTACACAGGTTATTAAAGTAGTTTATAAGGCAGCTTAGGGGGTCTTCTTCCGACTTCGGTGGTCTTCTGCCGGGCAACACCGCTGTTTTCTTTCAGCTCTTTTACCAGCGGGGGCCCGGTCTTCTTCTCCCTTCTTCCGACTTCGGGGGGTCTTCGTTCGCTAATATGGCTTTGCGTAAATTACGTTCACGTCGAAAGCCCATTTTTTCTGGCCTCTCCAGGTGTTAGTTCTACATTTGTGCAGTGTTGCCAACCATCAGTATTTTTACTGGCAGCCAGTAAAAAAAAATCACTTTTCTCCTGCCAGTAAATGGCAATGACAGGAAAAGGTTGCCAGTAAAAAAACATGGCTGTGATGCTTGGAGACCATGTGCCTGCTACAGCGTGTTTGGGCGGCGCTAGTGGGGGCGTGGGTCTGGCAGAGGTAGTGTCTGATCATGTCTTGTGATGTCATGGTGCAATGGAGCCGAGCTGCCGGAGCCTCCTGTAGGGGTCTGCAAGGCAAGCTGGGGGCGGGACTGTCGGTGCTGGTTGGACTGGAGTGGGCTGAAGGGACCACCTGGCGTCAGCGAGACTGTCACTATGACTCAGGAGGGGACGTGTTGTGTGGGTGAGGTATCATCATCATGTTGCACACTGCTGTCAGTGTCACAGCGAGGCTCAATGTCATGTGTGTGTGTGTGCCCATTCTAATTTCTTGTCCTCCTGAGTCCTGTCCCTGAGCTACTTACTTTCTATTAAAAAATAAAATAAGAAATATGTTTTTACCTTAATATCTACCCTAAATCACATTGCTAATTGCATATTGCACTTGTTTGTAGCCTAAATACTGAAACCTGAAAATGGCAGTAAAAAAATGGCAGTAAATTTTGCATGTCGTGTCAGTAAATCTCAGTCTTGTAGGTTGATAGCACTACATTTGTGACCTTATACGCTGCCACAAAGCTAAAAGGTACTCATGACAGTCAAAGAAAGTGATCCCTGTGGGGATGAGACTGTGAAATGTTTTTTCTGCCCTGCAGCTTTTTAAATACATTAAACACATCTCAACTTAAGCACAGTCACTTAACTGTACAAAGTGGACTCTCTTTTAAATATAAATATTACAGATTTTGCTAATACTGTATGCAGTTCCTGTATATCATGACAAGTTGGGACATTATCTGAAGACTTTTGAAATCACTGATAAATCCACAAAGAATCCAGTGTACATGATGTCCAAATAGAACACTCCACCATTATTCTTTCCCTCTTGTATCAGAATACAAATTCTAGCATTACGAGCTACTGGACTGACATGTACACATAAACCATCTTGCCATTTTCCACATGCTCAGAGGCTTAAGGGCTGAAGAAGGTGTGCAATCTATCACAGACTGACAAAACCGTGATTATTACAACTATCAGTGTCTGCCAAATGACTCTGCTTAGCAAGGTATTCTCGCACACTGGTACCTTGATAAAGTCAGAAGCTAGAAGACAACATCCAAATAGCAGCTCAAAGAGATAGAATATGCTTTCTCTTTACATTAAGCTTCAATTATGTCTTTGAAGATTCAAACCAAGAGGCTTAAAAGAGAGAATTCAGATTGATACACTAGTATTTTAATATTTACCTGAAGTTAAGCTTTAACAGATGCTTTTGTATGCAAATCCTGTGCTTCTCTGAGAACATAAACCCATCTAGATGCGCTGAGCACATATTGAAAGAAAGGCAGTCTCAGTATTTCAATGAAAATGGCACACTATGTGCCAACTAGACCATTCCCTAGGACTATTTTTTTTTTAAATTAGGTAAATATCAATTCATGTATATTATTTCACCTGTAAGAAAAAGATTCACCTCTGAGCAAAAGGAATCTGTATCAATAGTTATCTTTAGTCCAGTTTAGTATGCTGGATGGGCAATCATCATGTTTCTTTACACTACCAGGAGATGCTTTTTACTGGATCTGACTGCCAGGGTGAACACCGTACAATTATCCTTGGAATAGGCACCCTCAAGTATCTCTCTTATGCCCTGTACACACGATCGGAATTTCCGATGGAAAAAGTCCGTCCGACTTTTTCCATCGGAAATTCCGACCGTGTGTATGCCCTATCGGATAATTTCCTTTGGAAATTCCGAGGAATTCCATCAGAGTTTAGATAAAGAACATGTTCTCTTTTACTCGGAATTCCGATGTGAGTTTGGTCAGACAAAGATCCGACCGTGTGTACGGGGCTTTAGGCCTTTTCTGTGGATTTTTGTCCACAGGACATTGTCCGTGAACTTGGAATGCATACACACAGCATAACATTTTCAGCCAACAAACACGAATGTAGTGACGTAATAGCTCTTTAGCACCACCCTTTGGGCAACTTCTACTGAAGTTGTCTTAGGCCCCGTACACACGACCGAACATGTCTGCTGAAACTGGTCCGCGGACCAGTTTCAGCAGACATGTTCGGTCGTGTGTAGGCCCGAGCGGACAGGATTCCAGCATACATTTGCCCGCCGGGCCTTTTTCCAGCGGGCAAATATTTCTGGACTTGTTTTAAAACAGCCCGCTGGAATCCTGTCCGCTCGGACATGTTCGGTCGTCTGTACAGACCTACCGTACATGTCCGAGCGCCCGCCATCCCTCGCATGCGTCGAATGACTTAGACGCATGCGTGGAAGCATTGAACTGGCAGGGCCGCCCACGTCACCGCGTCATCGTCGCGGCGATGGCACGGACACGCCCCGCGTATTGTTTACGCGCGGATTTCTGTATGATGGTGAGTACAGCCACCATACAGAAATCCCCGGGCAGACATGTACGGTGAAAACGGTCCGGCGGACCGGTTTCATCGTACATGTTTGGTCGTCTGTACACGGCCTTATGGTTATCATTGCTTCCAAACATGCGTGTTTGTACTTTGGATTTTAGTCCTCCCCTGATCATCACTAATGGAAAATGTGAGTTCCAAATGGTTTCACTGCATTTTTTGGCAACAAATGGTGGAGATCTCTACTCATGCATGCTGGATGCTTATGTGGTCATTGTTTACAGGTATGTTTTCACCTTTTATGCCATTTACCTGGGTTTTTCCTATCTCCTTCTCAGTGTTGCTCTAGGATCATTGTGCTCTTTATGGCATTCACCTGAACTCTTCCTATCTCCTTCTCAATGCTCGCTCTGTGATCACTGTGTTGGGCTCAGTTTCCACTAGTGCGACTTGTCACTGCAAAATCGGATTACAAGCCATACCCCATGATTTCCAATGAGTAACGTTCATATATGTGTCTATAGACCCCAAGAATACACAGGTATTGCTTCAAGTTGCATCAAATTTGCAGCAATATCATGCAACTTTCAGGTCGCAATAGTGGAGACTTAGTGTTATGCTGTTTTTCATTTCAGTCTGCTGCTTTGCTCTGTTTCTAGGGAAATTCTGTCCAGTCAGACCACCCATTGCTTTAAGGTATAGGGATTAGGTAAGTACCGTATTTTCCGGCGTATAAGACGACTCGGCGTATAAGACGACCCCCTAATTTTCCAGGAAAAATTTTGGTTTTGGGATATACTCACTGTATAAGACTACCCCCTTTTTTTCCAAGCCCCGCTGTGCCATTACATGCCCCCACTGTGTCATTACATGCCCCCACTGTGTCATTACATGCCCTCACTGTGCCATTACATGCCCCCACTGTGCCATTACTTGCCCCCACAGTGCCATCACATTACATGCCCCCACAGTGCCATCACATTACATGCCACCACAGTGCCAGCACATTAAATGCCACCATAGTGCCATCACATTAAATTCCCCCACAGTGCCATCACATTACTTTCCCCCACAGTGCCATCACATTGCATGCCCCCACAGTGCCATCACATTGCATGCCCCCACAGTGCCATCACATTACATGTCCCCACTTTCCCTCCCACTGTGCCATCACTCACGTTTTGCAGGCCGGTGACAGTCTCCGTCTGCTGCGAGCGTCCATGATTTCAAAGCCGCGCGCCGTCTTCTCAGCGTGTCCTGTGATTGGCAGAACACAAATTTTCCCAGTAGCGCCTCTGTTCTATGTTCCGCCAATCACGGATGCCTTCTCATCTCGTCCGAGGATGAGAAGGCATCCGTGATAGGCGGAAAACAGAACAGAGGCGCTGCTGGGAAGATTTCTGTTCCGCCTATCACAGGACAGCGAGGACACGCTGAGAAGACGGCGCGCAGCTTTGAAATTATGATGATCGCAGCTGCACGGAGACCGTACCCGGCGTATAAGACGACCCCCGACTTTGGATGCATTTTTTTGCATCCAAAAAGTCGTCTTATACGCCGGAAAATACGGTAGTGAAGATTGAGAAAAAGAGAGCCAATATCTATAGTCCGGTAAGGACAACAAGATAAAGGGAGCCTTCTGACGGTCAAGACAAGTTACCATCTAAGAACAGACATCCAGGCAATGTTGATTAACCACTTCATTACTGGGCACTTAAACCCCCTTCCTGCCCAGACCAATTTTCAGCTTTCAGTGCTGACGCATTTTGAATGACAATTGCGCTGTTATACAATGCTGTACCCAAATTATATTTTTATAATTTTTTTCACACAAATAGAGCTTTCTTTTGGTGGTATTTGATCACCTCTGCGGTTTTTATTTTTTGCGCTATATACAAAAAAAAGACAGAACATTTTGAAAAAAAACCTTAATTTTTTACTTTTTGTTATAATAATATCCCATTTTTTTTTAAAAAACTATTTTTTCCTCAGTTTAGGCCGATACGTATTCTTCTACATATTTTTTGTAAAAAAAAATTGCAATAAGCGTATATTGATTGGTTTGCGCAAAAGTTATAGCGCCTACAAAATAGGGGATAGATTTATGAATTTCTTTTTATTTTTTACTAGTAATGGCGGCGATCTGCGATTTATTTTTTGTCAGGCCTGCGATATTGCGGCGGACATATCGGACACTTTTGACACTATTTTGGGATCATTCACATTTACACAGCGAACAGTGCTATAAAAATGCATTGATTACTGTAGAAATGTGACTGGCATTGAAGGGGTTAACTCTAGGGGGCGAGGAAGGGGTTAAATGTGTAAACTGGGAGTGATTCTAACTGTGTGTGGAGGGGGACTGACTGGGGGAAGTGACCGATCTGAGTCCCTATGTACAAGGGAAACAGCATCGGTCTCCTCTCTCCCTGACAGGACGTGGAGCTTTGTGTTTACACACAGAGCTCCACGTCCCTGCTGTTACTGCCGATCGCGGGTACCTGGCGGACATCGCGGCCGCCAGGCACGTGCATCGGCTTCTCAGCAATGTGCCGGGCACAGCTTTTCCCCGCTGCGCGCCCCCAGCCGCGTGCGCGGGGAATGCAAATAGAAGGATGTCCAGGGACGTCCACCCGGAACTTGAGAGCCGCGCTGTGGACGTCTTTCGTCTACAGTGCGGGTCTCATCAACTCGCCCCTCATTATCACTGCTCTCTGTTTACAAATATCACATATTACCAGCCCTAATAGTTGCTGCATTTGTGGTGGAAAGTCATTGCCTGCCAAGCTAGCACTATACAGTCCTGCAAGGATCTCAAGATGAAGAGAGCATGCTAAAAGCCAGAACAGTTACTGTCCAAGAGCAGTCATACAGGCAATTGATCAATGTCATCATCTCACCTCTGCTTATATTTGCTCCCCGCTTACAAACACCACAGGTTACCAGCCTTAATAGTTGCTGCATTTGTGTGGAAAGTTATTGCTTGACAAGCTACAGTGCATGAATTGCCTAGCACTTCCAACCAGAGCCAGTAGGTGGTATCCAAATTGTAAAGTTTGCCATGGAAAGAAAGCATTAAAGGGGCCACAAGCTTTGAAGATTGCCCAATAGAGACCCTTTTTCTGCAAGGACAGTTAACCACTTAAGCCCCGGACCATTTTGATGCAAAATGCAATATTTTTTACTTTTTGCTATAATAAACATCCCCCAAAAACATATATAACAAATTTTTTTTGCTCAGTTTAGGCCGATACGTATTCTTCTACATATTTTTGGTAAAAAAAATCGCAACAAGCGTTTATCGATTGGTTTGTGCAAAATTTATAGCGTTTACAAAATAGGGGATAGTTTTATTGCATTTTTATTTTTTTATTTTTTTTACTACTAATGGCGGCGATCAGCGATTTTTTTCATGACTGCGACATTATGGCGGACACTTCTTTTCTTATGGCGGACACTTCGAACAATATTGACACATTTTTGGGACCATTGTCATTTTCACAGCAAAAAATGCATTTAAATTGCATTGTTTATTGTGAAAATGACAGTTGCAGTTTGGGAGTTAACCACAGGGGGCGCTGTAGGAGTTAGGGTTCACCTAGTGTGTGTTTAAAACTGTAGGGGGGTGTGGCTGTAGGACTGACGTCATCGATCGAGTCTCCCTATAAAAGGGATCACTCGATCGATGCAGCCGCCACAGTGAAGCACGGGGAAGCCGTGTTTACATACGGCTCTCCCCGTTCTTCAGCTCCGGGGAGCGATCGCGACGGAGCGGCTATTAACGAATAGCCGCACCGTCGTCCCGGATCACTCCCCGCGGGAATCCGACCGCCGCATGTAGGGGGGTGTGCCGATCGGACCCCCGACCCACGGAAAGGCGGGGACGTACATGTTCGCCCATCTGCCTGTACGTGCCATTCTGTGGACGTACATATACATGCGGCGGTCGGCAAGTGGTTAAGGATGCAATTACCTGGGGTGAAGTGGAGTAAACTCTCCACAAGGTTAGAACACTAATTTCCTTCACTGAACAACTGGAGGGGTTAATCCAGGAAGAATTGAAGGTGTCGAAGAAAAATGCCCTCATAAACAGGCTGTCAAAACTGTATACCCTGAAAAATCTAAAGGTCAACCTGCTGCAGTCTCCTCCGATGGTGGATGCATTATTAATGTAGCTGGCAAGACATGCTACTTTACTGTCACATTCAATGAGGCTCTAGTCTAAAGATTTGATCTAGATCTGAAGTGCTTCTACATACTGTAGCATCTGCAGGTGCCGACACACCAACAGTAACCAGGCCATTTGCTGAGTGTGTCTAATAGGAATGGTTCATAATTATCAACCAGCCCCTGCACCTGCAGGACTCTGGCAGGGTCTGCATCCCTTTACACATGATTCCCTATTGGGAGTATCTTATCAAAAATATAAATTTTATCGCAGTAGATGCCAAAATCTGGCTTTTATCTTAGTGCAGACTTCTGGGAAAATCAGTGAGCCAGTCATACAAGCAGGAAATGATGTTTCAGGGGGGTGTTCTGTGCACATTCTGTGTACAGGGCACCTCCAGATAGGCAAGTTTCATTGCTTTTTACAGGAAATTGCAGCTCTGTAAAAGTGGAGTAATCCTTTAAATAAGCCCGTCTGGAAGAAGTGAAGAGACAGTGGCCGGGATTCAGAAAGGAGTTACGTCGGCATATCTCCAGATACGCCCTTGTAACTCTGAATGCGGACCGTCGCATCTTGGCGCCTGATTCATAGAATTAGATACGCCTCAATGTTGCCTAGATACGAGCGGCGTAAGTCTCCTACGCCGTCGTATCTTAGGGTGCAATATTTACGCTGACCGCTAGGGGCGCTTCCCTAGACTTCCGGGTTGAATATGCAAATTAGGTAGATACGCCGATTCAGAAACGTACGTCCGCCCGGCGGATTTTTTTTACGTTGTTTACGTAAGGCTTTTTCCGGCGTAAAGTTACCCCTGCTATATGAGGCGTAGCCAATGTTAAGTATGGATGTCGTTTACATTGTTTGCGTAAGTAGTTCGCGAATAGGGCTTTGCGTAAGTTACGTTCACGTCGAAAGCATTAACTATTTGCGGCGTAATTAGGAGCATGCGCACTGGGATACGTTCACGGACGGCGCATGCGCCGTTCGTTAGAAACGTCATTTACGTGGGGTCACACTTAATTTACATAAAACACGCCCACATCTTCCATATTTGAATTAGGCGGGCCCTTATACGCTACGCCGCCGTACATTCGGGCGCATGATCTTTCTGAATACCATACTCGCCTCTCAAAGTTACGGCGGCGTAGCGTATAGGAGATACGCTACGCTCGCCTAAAGATACACAATTGTATCTGAATCTGGGCCAAGGTGGTAACAGCTTTGTAAGAGCTGAAATTGGCGGCATACTTTGTGGTGGACGTGTCAGACGTCAATCAATGTTTTTTCAAGAGCGGTGTTCCCCGCGGTCACGGCAAGGAGTGCATTATGGCTGAAGCCATGGTTGGTGGATAGGGATGAGCTTCATATTCGAGTCAAACTCATGTTCGACTCGAACATCGTATTTTTGATCGTCTGTTGAATTACGAACCTTTTGGGCCGTTCGCGACAAATTCGAGTTGTGTTTCACGGCCCACAATTCACTGCGGCATCACAGTGCATCGCTGGCTGATGATTGGCCAAGCATGCACTATGACCCACATGCTTGGCCAATCACAGCTTGCGAAAAACGGAGAGCCATAATTGGCCAAAGCCAGGGTGGCTTTGGCGAATTATGGCTCAGGGGGTTTAGTACACGCCCCACACTATAAAAGGCTGCCTGCAGGTCGGCCTTGTGTAGTGTGTTGCAGTGGTTAAAAGAGAGAACACAGAGAGAGAGTGTCATTTTTAGTAGGTAGATAGGGCAGGCTAGTCAGTTAAAGTTACAGTGTGTAGAGGATATATATGCATCCCAGGTGTTGTATATATATTTATACACTGTATAGTTTAGCTAGATCTGTACTTCCTAATTTACTGGCAGGCAGGTGATTGTGCTAGCTGCAGTATTCTCACGTGGTATACTGCCTGTGTCCTCTGCAGTGTGCACCTAAAGCTACGTAGTGTGTACTGCCTGTGTCCTCTGCAGTGTGCACCTAAAGCTACGTGGTGTGTACTGCCTGTGTCCTCTGCAGTGTGCACCTAAAGCTACGTGGTGTGTACTGTCTGTGTCCTCTGCAGTGTGCACCTAAAGCTATGTGGTGTGTACTGCCTGTGTCCTCTGCAGTGTGCACCTAAAGCTACATGGTGTGTGTACTGCCCATGTCCTCTGCAGTGTGCACCTAAAGCTACGTGGTGTGTACTGCCTGTGTCCTCTGCAGTGTGCACCTAAAGCTACATGGTGTGTGTACTGCCCGTGTCCTCTGCAGTGTGCACCTAAAGCTACTTGGTGTGTGTACTGCCCGTGTCCTCTGCAGTGTGCACCTAAAGCTACGTGGTGTGTGTACTGTCTGTGTCTGTGCTATTTTTCTCAATGATTTTCATCCATATTGCAGGGACCAGACATTACATTAAAGCCGCAAGCAGTTTTAAATTACTTTTTTTTTTATAGTAATCTAATTTTGTGCAGGGACAGTTCTAAACACGTGCCACTTCACAGGCATACTCTATAGGTACCCAGCAGGTACGATATTTAAAGGAATTTTTCATTTTTTTTTCACTTTAAGCATCATTAAAATCACTGCTCCAGAAAAAATGACCGTTTTTAAAACTTTTTTTCCATTGATACATGTTCCCTGGAACAAGACCCGGGTTCTCAAAGACGTTTTACAACAATAACTTAACTTTAAAATGAGCACTTTTGAATTCAAATGTTCGAGTCCCATAGACGTCAATGGGGTTCTAAATGGTCGGTCCGTTCGAGGGTTCTGGTGCGAACCGAACGGGGGGGTGTTCGGCTCATCCCTATTGGTGGATCCTGTAAAAAAAATGGTGCAAGACACCAGAACACTGATCCAATCTATTTGGGAGTAGACAGGATACAGCCATCTCAAGGGTGACCATTAGCAGGTCAGGGCAAATATTATCTGACAAAAAGAAAAAAAAAGAAAATTCCAGCATACAGGTGGCGACCCCCAAGTGGATACACGGATGCAAAATCCTACGGACCGGGGAAAAGATTAGTAATGAACTGGAGAAGTACCCAATCTTCATTATTGAAGCCTTAAAGGTCTAAAGCTCCTGTATTGAAAGAATGGCGGAAGTCCCTTTAGGGGCGCACTAATCCAGAGGGTGCCTGTGTGAAGCTTCACACACATACCTGGATGGAAAACTTCAGGATCAGTGGGCCATATCAGCTATATTGGTGTAACACTGGTGGACGTTAAGGGAGGTCCACCTTTCTGGTACAATAATTTTTATTGGAAAAGTATAACATCATGACAAACTCACCCATGCAGGGGCATAATTCAATGAGCATAACAATCATATAACTTTGAGAGGTGGAAAGTCCACCTTTCAATCTCTTCCAGTCAGCCAGGCTACCAGCGTTAATGGACAAGTAAAACATTCTGGTTCCGTTTTTAGCTGTTTTAAAAAAAAACACGAGCAATCGCAAAGGTTCTACTTACCCAGAGGAGATGAGGATTTGATTCTCCTCTTTTCTAGCATTTTTTTTTATAAATAATAAAAAAAATCCGGTAATCTGTGCCCAGTTAAAAAAAAACGTGACAAGCACAGGAAGTTGGAGTCGTGCAAGATGGAAAACCTCCATTCAATTACAATATTCATAAACCTGGGAGGCTGGATGCTCTGTAAATTTATCAGACACCTACTTGTCCCAATTTATCCTCAATTCCTCTACCAGTTTGAGTCCCTCCCTATCCCCTCCCATCCCCGGGAGGTGATCCCTTCGGACGCCAGCAGGGAGGGCTGGGGAGCACACTACCAGCTCTTTGCAGTCCAAAGTCGTTAGCCATTCGAGACACAGGAGGTGGTATCGAACATCCTAGAAATGAAAGCAGCGTTCCAAGCCCTCTTGGCCTTCAGTCTTCTTCTGAAGGGGAAAGAAGTCCTGTTGAAGATGGACAACAGGGTGGCAGTTGCCTATATCAACAGGCAAGGTGGCAACAGAAGGCGCTCCATGATGCAGGAAGTTTGCCCAGTCTTTGAGTGGGCACAGTTGAACCTCTCGTGGTTAAGGGAGATGTATGTCCCCGGAGCCCAGAACCAGCTGGCCACCACACTAAGCAGAAGCTTTGTTTTCAACAACGAATGGACTCTGAGCCACCAAGCATTCTCCCTCATAACCAAACTTGGGGCATGCCGGATATTGATTTAGCAGCAACACCAGACAACGCGAAGTGCCAGAGGTATCTGACAAGAACCCCCTGCCCATTAGCGGAGGGGACGGACTGCCTACAGCATGACTAGAACCTTCGTCTGGGTTACATCTTTCCCCTGACACCTCTCATACCTAGATTTCTTCTCAGGCTCTGTAGGCATCTACAATAATAGCAGTCCTTCCTTTTTGGCCAAGGCGGCCATGGTTCACAGCTCTCCTTCAGCTGAATACAGCAAAGCCATTACTGCTTCCACCAGCAGCGGATCTACCTTCTCAGGGACAACTTCTTCATCCATCCCTGGAAAGAATGCACCTGACAGCCTGGAGATTGAAAGGGCTAGGTTCCTAGACCAAGGTTGCTCTCAAAAAGTAGAGACTCTTCTTCAAGCCAGAAGGTACAGTACCTACAAGAGGATCTGGGAGAAGTTTCTCTTAGTCGCACAGAAACAAGCCTGGAACCCGTCATCATCTCCAACAATCCTTGAGTTTATCCAGTTAGGCTTAGATAAAGGCCTTGGGTCAAGTACCATGAAAGTCCAGGTATCAGCCTTATCTGCCAAGACAGAAGTCAAATAGACGCAAAGAGCCTCTCGTCATTCAGTTCCAGAGGACCTGCCTAAAGATAAGGCCCCCAGATAGCCTTCCTTCCTGACCTGGGATCTTTTGGTTGTACTAGAAGTTCTATCCCATTGTAATGGAACCCCAAATGGGACAGGGGTTAAAGCCGTTTAAGATATCCCGTTCCCGAACCCAAGACAGCTACAGACACTCCACGGTCAGGCAGACGAACCCCAATAACGAGACACACAGCTCTGTTTAAGGTTCCACACGAATAGACCCTTTATTGAGAAAATAAGGCTCTTATATACAGTTAAGATCCTGCAGTAACCAAAATGAACAATGACCCGACTCCACCCACAACATCACACAATGAGCCCCAAATACACATATTATTGGTAGACATCATGACTCCGATCCTGATCTAATTTACATGAGCTAATTAACTACAGCTGATGTCTCAGACACATGACCTTTAGACTGTCTGTTAACTTGCAATACACATTTATCACAGGACTCCTTCACACAATACAGTGTCAATTAGCACAAGCCACAATGACAGATTCTCAGAAGCCATCCTAGATTCATTTACATCACAACAGACAGACAGATGGCTGGAGTTGATGACATTAACACCTAACAGTATGTGTCCCCACATTATGAATGAGTCACTCTCTCAATTAACCTGTTGAGTTCAGAATCAACAAACAGCAACCAGTTCTCCACAGATATCCTGGAATACATTGTGGAAAATAACCACACAACAGTCCCATCTCAGGTAGTCCAAGATATTCTGAATGTCCATTATTTTCTGGCTCAATCTGTGCCCAAAAGTAACTCCTGTTACACCCATGAATCATTCTTTCAGTTGGAAAACATCTCCTTGTGGGACCTAATGCTCAAAGTCACCTTCCTAATAGCGATAACAGGCCAAGAGAGTCTCAGAGATGCAGGCTCTATTGGCGAAGGAGCCATACCTAATCGTCAACCCAGACAAAGTAGTCTTAAGACCATCTGATCGCTTCATTCCAAAGGTTTCATCCTCCTTCCACTTCAATCAGGAGATTAACTTTCCTGCTCTCTCCACAGAACAAGAGAAACCAAATCCGCTGGGTGTGTGAACCAACATCCTGGCGTACCTCTCGGCAACCAACAACCTTAGGAAGTCTGAAAACCTACTGGTTATCCCACACGGCTTTAGGAGAGGGCAAACGGCAACCTCTCGCATCATCGCAGCATGGTTGGTGAAGACTATCAAAAAGGCTTACTCACTGAGTCAAACACAAATACCTGAGGGCTCGAAGGCACATTCCACAAGGGCAATGGCAACCTCCTGGGCTGCCTACTGCAGGGTGTCCTCGGAAACGATTTGCCGAGCAGCGACTTGGTCATCTAGAAACACCTTTTATATCTCATTACAAGGTGGACTCTGCCCGACTGTCCACGGCAGAGTTTGGACGAGCAATTATTCAGTCCAACACCAACACCAAAATTGTATACTCACTTTTCCGTAATTTTCCTTTCCTGTTGCATCTTTATGGCAGCATACAGATGCCCACCCATCTGGGGTGAGGTTTATATATACTGAGAATACTTGGACAGGGTTTAATAGCTATGCGGTCCTATCAGGTTGTGGAGGCGGAGCCACAACCCAAAGGTGTATGTTGCCATGAAGATGTGACAGGAAAGGAAAATTACAGAAAGGTGAGTATACAATTTTCCGTTTTTGTTTAGTACCCAAACCTGAGCATCAAAACGCAAGAATGTGAATATTTAATTAATATTGCCTCACTGCAATTCTGTCTAACTATGCTAGTTTAGCTTAATTTTTATTGTCTTTTTCTTATATTACATGGGAGCCCAGCCCTGTACAACGTGAAGCACCCGTTGACTACTTTCTGTCCTAGCATTGAGCTGCACGGAGCAGCACATATTGGTGAAAAGACATGCATCTGCTGTGCAGATTATTTTCACTGCTGAGTTTGACTGGTACATGGGAACAGAGGCATTGACCTGACTTTCATATAAATACGTGTCCGTTTACTAATATGGACTGCCTGCATGCAGCTCAGCCACCTTCAATCTGTATGGGGCTGTGTGCCCTTGTGAATGAGCCCTAAAGCATTTTGTCATAAAAAATAACTTTTAAAACTTGTTCATGTTTATATCTTAAGACACTAATGACGTGCAAAGTGCTGTACCTTCACTTTTCATCAGGTTAATGCTGCCAGAAAAACAGAAAGATTATTACTGACTGAACTAGGTAAATTCACGTTTCCTATTGCTTCTCTATTTGGTACTTTGTAAAATAGTCCCACATATCTCTATCTAATCTATCTATCATGTCAGAATCACAGAGAAATAAAACAAATATATAAAAAAAAAAGAATTTTCAGTATGTTAGGTATTATACATCAGTGTTTAGATTTTCCTTAAGTATATGTGAATCCCTCATCCTGTAAAACAAGACATTGGCCCGGATTCAGATACAATAGTGTATCTATCGGCGGGCGTAACATATCTCAGATACGTTATGCCGCCGTAAATTAGGGCGCAAGTTCCGTATTCAGAAAGAACTTGCGCCCTAAGTTAAGGCGGCGTAGCGTATGTGGTCCGGCGTAAGCCCGCGGAATTCAAATTCTCCATGCAGTGGGCGTGTTGTATGGTAATGATGGCTGACCCCACGTAAATTACGTTTTTGGCTAACGGCGCATGCGCTGTCCGTGAACGTATCCCAGTGCGCATGCTCCAAATTAACCCGCAAATAGACAATGCTTTCAACGTGAACGTAAATTACGCCCAGCCCTATTCGCGAACGACTTACGCAAACAACGTAATCGACGGAAAATACGACGCTGGCCCGACGTCCATACTTAACATAGGATACCCCTCATATAGCAGGGGTAACTTTACGCCGGAAAAAGCCTAACGTAAACGACGTAAAAAAAATGCGCCGGGCGGACGTATGTTTCTGAATTGGCGTATCTACCTAATTTGCATATTCCTTGCGTAAATCTACGGAAGCGCCACCTAGCGGCCAGCGTAAATATGCAGCCTAAGATACGACGGTGTAAGAGACTTACGCCGGTCGGATCTTAGGGAAATCTATGCGTAACTGATTCTATGAATCAGTCGCATAGATACGACCCCGCCACTCAGAGTTACGACGGCATATCCGGAGATACGCCGTTGTAACTCCTATCTGAATGCGTGCCATTCAGTTTAAAAAAAGAAATGCAAACTGAAACATTTGTGTAAATCTTTTTTTTTATTTTTTAGATCACATGACCTCTATTCTCAGCTGCATAAGGGTTATAGAGAGGTGGGGGTGGAGACTGCAGGCATAGAAAGAGCAGTTCACTGATCTTCCCAGTGAAGAGCTGTATGCGGGTGTGTCAATACAAGTCTTGGCCATTGGAGGTTAGGCAGACTGTGCTCCCTGCACAGCCAGAAAATGAATCATGCTGGGAAGGATGTGCTTCTCTGCCTAGTATGGTCAATTTAAAATAGGAAAGTAGGTGGGGTTGGCAGGAACACCAGGTATTTCACACAAGGGATGAAATACAAGTACGTGGTACAACCAACAGATGTAGTGCGGCAGGGCGCAGTGGGGAGCTGATGCGCGTGGCTGGTGGCCACACTGTCCTCAGCCACCCGCGATTGCTCAGCGGAGAGACAGAACGGGGATCTGTCAATGTAAATCAACAGATCCTCATTCTGACAGGGAAGTACAGAGTGATTGTCTGTTCTTAGTGTAGCATTACCCCCGGAGGAGCTGCTGGTTGTTTGGGTGGCACATTTTCCTCGTGGCTCTTCTGAATTCCTAGGGGTGAATGGTGCATATAGCAATAGTAAAAGAATGTCCGCAACAAGTGTCTTTGCTGTGCTCTTTATTACCTAGCCGGGTAAAAAAAATGAACTGGTGATTAAAGGGATAGAGTTTGTAAGGAGAAGGAGAACAGCAGATTCAGGCGTAGTACTTGGAACAGTCCTGCTCCCATATGTAACACTTTCTGCACCACTCCTGCCTGAGTGGGTTTAGTGTACCCAGACAGGCCTCTCTCACTGACCTGGCAGCCGGAGTATCACTCAAACCTATGTAGGATAAAGTCCCTGCCACAGACCCTCCTGGATGAACTTGAACTTGAGGAAAAAGTCTCTGCCACAGACCTTCCTTAGTGAACGTCAGGGAAACACCTCTGCCAAAGGCCCTCTCTGATTGTAGCTATGAAGGCAATCCTCCTTAGGTGAATTACGCCTGGATCTTCTTCTTAATGTCGCCCAGGTACTAACTGACAGGTGATCAATCCTTCAGTGTCCGACTACCTTGATCCCCGATGGTTTGTCAAAATCCTATTGGACCGCCAGCCTCTCATTGGCGCTCCTCAGACAGACTCCCCACCAAACAGCACTACCGCTTGGGATCCTCAAAGGTGGGAACCCAGTCGATCACTGGGTCAATGTCGCTGCTCAAACGTTCCGGACCAACATGGTCTCGAAACCAGGAACGCCCCGGCCAGGTAGGCCATAACGCCGGGGCGCCGTGATGTGGCCACCCTAAAGGTGGGTGCCACACTGGACGAAGAAGACGAACCCAGAACCAATGGCGTCTTCCCCATAAATACCCTCCCCCAGCATGCACAGGGAGGCTCAACCCTCCTGATTGGCTGCTGGGGAAAAGCACCCAAACCTTGACTCCACTGCTGCCATCTACTTCACTGAGGTGGGAAGAACACCCCAGCACAACAGAATGAGCCCGCAGCACAGCCAAGCTGAGACAGAGACCCTGTTTTGAACATAACAATTTGGATCAGAGTTTAACCACTTCCTTACTGGGCACATATACCCCTTCCTGACCAGGTGAAATTTCAGCTTGTGGCACTGCGTCACTTTAACTGACAATTGTGCGGTCGTGCGACGTGGCTCCCAAACAAAATTGACGTCCTTTTTTCCCCACAAATAGAGATTTCTTTTGGTGGTATTTGATCGCCTCTGCGTTTTTTATTTTTTGCGCTATAAACAAAAATAGAGCGACAATTTTGAAAAAAAAACAATATTTTTTACTTGTTGCTATAATAAATAGCCCAATTTTTTTTTAAAAACATTTTTTTCTCAGTCTAGGCGATACGTATTCTTCTACATATTTTTGGAAAAAATATGTAGAAGAATGGTTTGCGCAAAAGTTATTGCGCTTACAAAATAGGGGACATAATTATTATTATTTTTTATTTTTTTTTACTACTAATGGCGGCAATCAGCATTTTTTCCGTGACTGCGACATTATGGCGGACACATCGGACACTTTTGACACATTTTTGGCGCCATTCACATTTATACAGCGAGCAGTGCTATAAATATGCACTAATTACTGTATAAATGTGACTGGCATTGAAGGGGTTAACACTAGGGGGTGAGGAAGGGGTTAAATGTGTACCCTAAATTGTGTTCTAACTGTAGGTGGAGGGGGGGTGACTGGGGGAGGTGACCGATCTATGTCCCTATGTACAAGGGACACAGATCGGTCTCCTCTCTCCCCTGACAGGACATGGATCTTTGTGTTTACACACAGAGCTCCACGTCTTGTCCCTGTAGCCGCCGATCCCGAGTCCCTGGCGGACATCACGGCCGCCAGGCACTCGCATCGGCATCTCAGCGATGCGGCGAGCACGCGCGCGCCCGCGCCGCTGGATGTGCGTGCAGGCCGTAAAAACACGGCCAGTTAGAGATTCAGAACCACCACGCGGCCGTATAAAGTTGTACGGCCGTCAGGTAGTGGTTAACTACACTCTGATCCCCCTCTAAATTTAAATAGCACCGGTACTCTAAAGTAACCAGGCGCTACATAGTGATTAGAAACAGCGATCTCTCTGTACTTCCAGTCAGTCACCTTCCGACCACAGTTAGAAACACCTCCCAGGGAACACATTTAACCCCTTGAGCGCCCCCTAGTGTTAACCCCTTCCCTGCCAGTGTCATTTATATCAGTGTCTTTTAAAGCACTGATAGCTGTATAAATTTTACTGGTCCCAAAAAAGTGTCAAATCTGTCTGCCGCAGCATTGCAGTCCCACTAAAAATTGCTGATCACTGACATTACTAGTAAAAAAAATGTATAATAAAAATGCCATAAATCTATCCCTTATTTTGTAGACGCTATAACTTTTGCACAAGCCAATCAATATAGACTTTTTTAATAAACATATGTAGAAGAATACATATTGGTCTAAACTTATGAAGAAATTTGTTTTTGTTTTTTTTAAATGGGATATTTATTATAGCAAAAATAAAAAATATATTTTTTTTTTCAAAATTGACAATCTTTTTTTGTTTATAGCGCAAAAAAAAAAACAGATGTGATCAAATACCACCAAAAGAAGGCTCTATTTGTGGGAGAAAAAGGACGTCAATTTTATTTGGGTACAGCGTTGCATGACCACGCAATTGTCAGTTAAAGCGTCGTAGTGCCATATCGCAAAAAATGGCCTGGTCATTAAGGGGGGGGGGGAATCTTTCTGGGTTGAATTGGTTAAGCAACCCATTTTTTGTGAATCTGTTACAAAGTTTCTAATCTAGAGATCCTGCTTTTTGATGCAGTCTGTCAGCCTTAAGCCACAGCCTTGAAATTAGCAGGAATGTGTTGTCAACATAACCAGCATGCTCCTTCAGTTGGACATTGGGTTGCCAATTAGGTCTGCAGGAAGCATGCACAGGGCCTAATGAGCAGGCTAATGGACAACTAAAGGAGTGCACATGGCAGACTGACAACACTGCTGCTAAATGCAAGGCAGTGACTTGTTGACAATTGCATTGAAAAAACTGATTTAGGATTTTAATACACTTTCATTCAAAATGTTATGTATGTGTTTGCTTCTCTTCTGTAACTTGCAAACCGTGCCTGTCTGGACCTTTTGCCCGTTTCTCAATGATCCTTGTTATTTGCCAGCCTTGCCTTTTGTCTGTTTGACCACAATATCGCCTGCTACTTTTCTTTCTCTTTTTCTTTCTCTCTATTGTTAGCAGTTGTCAGTTTAAGCGTAACCAAGGATTGCAACCTGGTGACCACTGGGTGGTTCTATGGACCCTATTTCTTGGTGATCTTTAGGGTCTACATTTGTCTGGTGACACAGAGGTTCCACCACCTCTGTGACAGTTTGCTAAGGTTATTGATTTTGCTGATATTTTCCAGTGAGATCTGTTTTTCCTGATCCAAATGAATGAGGCAAAGATGGACAATATTCTCTAGAATCTTCCATGACACACTCAGAAATTGCTACTGCATCCAGTCTCAGTCAATTGCATTGGCCTTCAGTCCTACATGTGAGTGGGACTTAACCATCAAGCATGAAAATTGTGATGAGTCAGCTCCCATTGGTACCTAGCATTACTTTATGTTGCTGTAGCCTGCTGTAAATTTAGGGGTTAGTCAGAGGATTAGTAACCTCTGACCTATTTTGTTTTCAAATTTAGACCTCTGTTCCAGCCGTGGCTGTACTGCAGGTGACCACTATTGTTGTCTGGGGTGTCGGTTCCACCCCAGGCCAAGGGGGGCAGTAGTCAGATACAGGTGTGTTGGGTATTCTTTCTCTGCGGCCAATCAGTGAGGGTTGATCGCCTCGCTGTGCATGCTGGGGAGGGGTATTTAGGGGACAGACGTCACGGGTTCTGGGTCATCGTCGTCCACCCTGGGCAGTTGTCCCACCACCCCTGTGTGTGTCCTGGCCGGGGGTGCATGTTTAGAGTTTCCTGGCTCCGGGACCACGTTGGTCTGGAGTCGTACCCTGCAGAGCAGGCCCAGTAGTCAGACTGGGTTTTGCATTGCTAAAGAGGTCCTACGCTATCCGTCCTAGAGGGAGGAAGCCACCAAATGAAGTACCTGTCTGGAGAGCACCCAGCACGAGGCTGGTACACTCATTGGAGGACCTATCACTACTGAAAGGCTGAGCTGTGATCGCCCGTCAGTTACCTGATTATACAAGTTATTACTTTTATCCTGCTGCCTAATCCTAAACTTAAAGGATTCTGGACCGATTGTATCTCCACCTTTGGAAAGGTCAGTGGCAGAGACTGTACCAAGGTTCCGTGTGACGCCCTGGCTGCTAGGACTAGTGAGAGAGGCCTATCCAGGGGCACGCTACCCACTCTGGCTAGAGTGGAGATGAGAGTTTGTTTGGGAGCAAGAGTGCTTCCTATCAAGTTCTACGCCTGAACCTACTACTATACCCTATATCACCTCTTCAACCTATTGTTCGTTCTTTTACCATGTTCGGTAAATAAAGCAGAGAAAAAGGAACGCAACGTGTGAACATTGACATTGTTTCAGCTCTCATCCAGTACCCTAGACGGTGGAGAAACAGAGGGAACGTGCCACCCAAACTAAACCAGCAGCTCCTTCGGGGGTAGTGCTACATTGTAGAAATTAAATGAGCACAGAAAAAAGTAATAAGAAATAATTTTCAGAAATTGAACCCCATATGTTTACAGGTTGCAGAAAGGTAATGTCTGTAAACAAGGCAGTATAATATAGGGTTACTGACCAAAGAATGCCTGAGGAGCACTTGCCTTGGAGGAGGTATAGAGATTACTGGGTCATACTGAGATCCCCAAATTCCCTGCAGTTAATCTGGCTGATGGTGGATGCTAGTTGGGAAAATCTGGCAGCAGAGATATCCTGTAAGGAGAAACCTACCCTTTCCCTTCTGGTCAGATACTTCCCCCTAGCACTGCTCCTATTTACTCCCTAACATTCAGGGCAATATGACCTACTCCCATACTGTGGGTGCACAGAATGATGGACAGTCAGCTATCTAAGCACTTCTATGTCAAGATGGACACTCAAATCATGTGGGATCTCAGCATTCAATAGGAGATGCAGATCTCTCAAAAATGGCCCCCTGGAGCCCATAATGTAAAACAAATTAGTTCCCAATGTTTTCACACTAGTGTGAAGAAGTGGTACAGTGCCAACTTTGGGTTGGTGGACAAACTGCAGCCCAACACCTGTTTACAAACAGCAGCCTCTGCACTAGTAGTATTTTCTTCTGCTCTGTACTTCTCCATAATGACAGATTAAATTCAAACTGTTTGCAGGGAACTTTCCCTCAGACAGGGCCAGGGATCTTTATAGTAGCTTTCTGCCTTCTTGACAAGCATTTTTTTGGGCCTCGCCCTTTCTAAAAAAAAGGTCATCTGCAGCTTTATGAATATCAGAAGTTAACTTGGTGTTGTGAAAGCAACAGTATCAGTATTTCACTGATGAGGACCATTACAGAAGCACCTGTCCCCAACGGCACCCAAAACTCCAGCACCCAAGCAAGCAGCATTCTCTTTACAGACTAAGATCACTTTTACTATTTAGCTCTCCTTTCACAATAAGACCACTTTCACACAGAGGCGCTTTCACGCTAAAAACAGTGCCTAAAAAGCATACGAAAATGTATTTCCATTAAAATCAATGAATGCTTTCACACTGGGGTAGTGTGCTGGCAGGGCTGTGAAAAACTCCCCTCTCCATTGAAATGAATGGAAAGCTCTTCAAAAGCGCCCATGGCCAACATCTTTCATCTGGGTTCGCGGGCTCCGGCCCTGTGATTGGCCGGAGCCGCAATGATGTCACTTCTGCTCACACGCGTGGGTGCCGCCAGTCATGGCACGGGTACTGAAGAAATGGCACAAGCGGGCTGTTTCTTCAGTGCGCATGCTCCCATGATGTCAGCTGCCATGCTCAGGGTTTACACATGGACCCTGTCAAAGTCTCTGCAACTCTGAATGATTGAACCCTTTGGAGCAAAAGGTTGATCCACCTAATTAGCTCACATCAGTGCCTAACCAAGAATGGAAACAGTTGCAGGAGTTGGCCTTCAAAAGCAGATAAGGTCTTTGAATGCTTGAAAAAATCATTCATATCTGCTCCTGCCCTGGTCTGTTCAGACACCGTTTTGCCATTCTTCTTGGAGGTGGATGGTTCTTCTGTGGGGGGTGGAGTAGTCCTTTTAGAATACAATTCTGCATGCAAACTCTGGTCCTGTGGTTTCTATAGAAAATATGTTTACCTCATGAGAGGGATTACTGTATGGGAGACCTAGTGTTACTAGCTGTAAAGCTGGCACTTGTAGAGTGGCACCATCTTCTGGAGGAAGCCCTTTTTCTCATTACCATCTACACAGATTATGTGAACCTCCAGCATGTTCAGACCACACACAGGCTCAATAATTGTCATGCTAAAAGGGTTGTGCTCGTCTCCAAGTTTGACTTCACTCCTATAGCCCAGGAGCCAGGAATAGCAAATCGGTTGCACTGTCCTGTGCTTTTAAAGAGGAAGATGTGGAGCCTAATGCCGCATACACACGATCGGAAATTCCGATAACAAATGTTCTATGTAAGCTTTTTGTCGGAAATTCCGACCATGTGTAGGCTCCATCGAACATTTGCTGTCGGAGTTTCCGACAAGAAAAATTTGAGAGCTGGTTCTCAATTTTTCCGACAGCAAAAGTTCTTGTCGGAAATTACGATCGTCTGTATGCAATTCCAACACACAAAAATCCTACGCTTGCTTGGAATCATTGAACTTAATTTTTCTTGTCTCGTCGTAGTGTTGTACGTCACCACGTTCTTGAAGTTTGGAATTTCCGACAACATTTGTTTGACCGTGTGTATGCAAGACAAGTTTGAGCCAAAATTCAGTCGGAAAAAAATCCACGGTTTTGTTGTCGGAATTTCCGATCGTGTGTACGCGGCATAAGCTGGACTTTATATTTGATCACTCATAAATCTTGCTGGCAGCATCTGTATTTTTAAATTAATAAACCTCTGGGAGGACCTTTGTGGGCAAGGGACTTTGGCAAAGAATCCTGCAGTGGGACCATTCTCTCAAGCTGGTTGGTTTTCCACATCTACTGGTAGTCCACACTGAAACAGAATGTCTCAAACTTTCAACTGTTTGCCCTTTCTAATGCCCCGTACACACTTTATGTGATGAAAAAAAACGAAATTTTCTGTGAAGTAAAAAATGACGTTTTGAAAAACGACACATAAAATTAAAGCATGCTTCAATTTTTTTTGGTCGTTTTTTACAAGACATAAAATGACGTTTTCCCCCACACACGGTCAATTAAAGTGACGTTTTTAAAAACGTCGTTTTTTTTCATCACATAAAGTGATGGTGTGTACGCGGCATAAGATAAAGTGCTATGAAAGGCACCTCCTGGGGTCTTACTTCCCTGTTACATTTCAGATAAGGACATTTTTGGATTCTAACTTCAGTACCTGGTACAATGGAAGGGTCCAGAGGAATATTCTTGGTTTCCTCTTAAAGATTTTTATGCTCCTCTGCACTGAAAGTCTTCTACCATCAATTTCCTGGTAAGCCAGGGGGATTCCCCACTGATGAAGAGGAAAGGATACCGTCATTGTTCACTGACTTCAGAAACAAACCTGTGCCACTGTCTGCAGCTGTTCAGGTGGGCAGCCAAGTTTCTGCAGGATTAGTCTTCTGTTTAGCACCCAGGTCCCATACTTGATCTTTATTCTTCTGGGCAATAGCTTTCCAAATCCCTGAATAACTGCCATATGTCATTTTGAGTCCATGTCTTTGGATGTTTATGCATTTCTCTTTCTTGATCCTAGTGAAAAATGCTGCTGGATGCTTCCTCTAAAGATATGCCTGGGAAACATTTTAAACCTGAGTGCAATTGGGTGTAGCCTATGGAAAGACCTCTTATTAATATCTGTTCCATTCTTCTGTTTCTGTGACTTGTGTTCCAGTGCTGATTCCTGTTAATAACCTCCCTATGTTTCCTAAAGATCCTTGTTATCCACCTGTCTTGACTTTTCAGGTTTGACCATGAACTTGAACGACTTTGAACCATGTTTAATTTCATCCTGCTGTCTGTTGTTGCAATCTAGTGTGTTACCAAGGGCTGCAACATTCTACAGCAAAGCCCATCATTCCTTGTGGGTACTTTGGTGAACACCAAGTGGCACTTTAAATCCTGCACCTCAGCTCTTTTTAGAGATTTACATTTGCCTGGTAACACAGTAGGTCACCCCTGTGATAACAGCACAGAGGTGAAAAGGAGGTATGTAGAATCCTGGACATAGGGTTGCTCTCCTGAATGCATGCCCAAGGGGAGATAGCCGTGATTTATGTATTGGGTTGATATAGGCTTGTTTTTCAGGGAAAAATTGTGCACAAGACCATACACTGTCAACATAGGCCATAAATTAAGCTTCCCGATTAATGTGCTACTTTATTTAAAAATGATAAAATGCTAAAAATCTACACTAAAAGAACATACATATTTTTTTAATTTGGGGTAAATTGATACAATGTTATACATGTTCCCACCCCATAGTTGTGGAAGAGCTTAATGCTTATTGACTCTAGACCTGTGTTATGGAAAGGAGCGTGAATAAAAGATGAAGTGTTTATGGAAGCGCACAAGGGTTGGTATCAGCATGATAGAGGACCTACACACATGCCTTGCATGTTTTGTGTTCTGGACTGGTATCTTTTGGGGGGAGGGGGATAATCAGTTTATGGCTTGGTGTGTTAATACACGTGCATTAACATGCATGTTGCTGCATATTAACCTGTGTCCAAATGAATAGGCTGCCAATGCATCCTAATATGCCTAAAATAGCACATGACCATTTTTTTGTAACACATACGCATGGCAATGCACTGCCAAATGTTGCCATGTATTGTGGCAAGCAGTTGTTTTACCTTTGTGCATTAGCATGCTGAATGGCATGGCAGCGCAGCATTGCTGGTTTTGTGGTTTACCACTCTTTGTAACGAGTGTGAGGCTAGGTTCACACCTAAGCGAATTGAGTGCGGTTTCAACCGCATCCAAATCGCAGGACATTTTAAAATACATTGTTTTCAATGAGGCTGGTTCACATATGTGCGATGCATCCGCACTGCGCATTGCCTCCAAACCGCGTGCGGTTTTTATGTCTTGCGGTGCGGCTCAGGTGCGAATTCAGTCCCATTATCTTCTATGGGTACGCATCTAAATCGCAGGTGTGTTGCGGTTTGAACGGAAGTTTTTTTTCCTCCTCCACCACCTCCCCCTTTTCCTAGTTCCTCCTCTGTCTGTTTCATGCTGCTGAGGTGAGTAGCCATGTCCAAAAAACGGAGCAAAAAAGTCACTGCTAAGGTGAAGGACTGTGTGGATTCCGAGGAGCTTATCCGCCTTGTCAGGGAGAACCCACAAATCTATGACACCCGGCATCCTAAATATAAGGACAATGTTTTGAAAAAAACTACCTGGGTTGAAATTACCAAAAGCCTTTTGCCAGAGTGGAGCATGTGCTCATCCCAAGTTCAAGCTGACAAAGGTAAGTTTGATTTATTTTTTCATTCCCTAACTTCTTAAATTATAATTCTAAGTAGACCCCAATAACTACAGTGCATACCGCCCACAAATCCAGAGCAGGCCTTTATCCAAGCATGCATTCTGTGAGGGCATGTAAAGTCTGCTAACCCATACCATGCCACATGTTTTATATCTTGGCATGGTGTTCCTAATGCACCCTGTCCCCGTGTTGCTGGTGGCACGTGACTCATTCCCACACCCTTGGTCATTGTTTGTATGAGTCTGCGTGTGTCTATCACCAAAATATGTAAACTCACTTTACCAAGTATGTTTGCAGATCCTTGGGGGAGTGACTATCTGTATTTGTCATCCTATTATGACGTTATTGGCCATGGTGGTCTTACAAAGACATCATCCTCTGTACAATGACACCCAGCAGAACACACATAACAGTGTCACCAAGCCAATTTTTGGTGTTTTTGTCCAATTGCAGGTAGAGAATCACTTCGGAGTCCTTAATATTCTGCCAAAAGATAACTTTAATTTTTTTTTTCAAGCTGCATTCAAATTACACATAGTGACATTTTTAGCTTAGTATTTTATGTTTTAATATTTAAAGGGCCATATATTTTAATGACAACACCACATTTTTTGGTTTTAAATTGCCTGCATCTGCCAAGGTAACTCGCCAGCTGGCGATAGAAAGTAATTAAGAAATTGATCTCGAATCAATTTCCCACTGCTAGTGCCCCTAGTCAAACTCCACTGTGCCGCCTCCATGTTATGCATCATGGAATCCTCATAATCAATTCCATCACGTTCTCGCACATAGTTGTGCAGTGCACACGCAGTTTTGACAGCAGAGACAGCATGCTCCAAACTGAGATTGATGGCGGTGTGCAATATTCTCCATTTATTGGCAAGAATTCCAAATGCACACTCTACTACTCGACGTGCCCTAGTGAGCCGATAATTAAATATTCTTTTATCATTGCTCAGCGCTCTACTTGAGAATGGTCGAAGCAGATTTTTACCAAGGGCAAATGCTTCGTCCCCTACAAAAACAAATGGGAGGGCTGGCTCATTTGTTCCGGGCAAGGAGGAATCGTTAGGTAAATCCAGACTATTCGCCCTTATCATTCTCCCAAATGTGGAATGATTAAATACACCAGAATCCGAGCTGCTACCATAAGCACCCACATCAATATAAATGAAATTATATTTGGCATCTACCACTGCCATTAATACAAACGAAAAATATTTTTTATAATTAAAAAACTGACTCCCACTATCAAATGGCCTCAGGATGCGTATGTGCTTGCCATCGATGGCTCCCACACAGTTTGGAAAATTACATCTCTCCCAGAATTCATCTGATATCTTCAACCAAACTTCTTTTGTAGGCTTTTTGAAGACCAATGGTTTTAGTACATTCCATAAAACAAGGCATGTTTCATGTACAATGCCAGATATAGTTGATTTTCCAACCTTGAACTCATAGTGGAGACTTCCAAATGAATTTCCTGTAGCTAGGTACCTTCAACAAATAAGAAATATTAAATAATTATTATCTTCTCTTTTTTACAGTGGTATACATCAAGAATCGTTGGCGAAGCATGCGTGATGCCTTCAAGAAATACAACAAACATCTAAGAGAAGTGAGGAGTGGCTCGGGGGCACCAGCTAGAGTACCCTATATGTATGCAGAGGACCTTGCCTTCTTGAAACCACTCATAGAGATGAGAGAGTAAGTTATCCTCTACATCATCTATGTATCGTGACTATATATTTAGCATTAGTAATGTTTCTCTTTTTTAATAAAAACAGGACCGAAGCAAGTTGGGACGAACAGGATGTCCTGGAGGATCAACCAGAGAGCCAATCTGAGGCCCAATCCGTGCCAGCAGTTTGCATTGATCCAAATGAGGAAATACCTGAAATGCCACTTGGGTCAGATCTATGGGTCACAAACCCAGAGACTGACTCTGGATTGCCTGAGCCTATGCCTGGACCCTCCTCAGCTCCGACAACCATTGCGCGGCCTGCCAAAGTGGCACGTAAGCGAACGCCAGTATCGCAGATGGACATAAGCGAGCGTCTTCTAGAGATGTTACAACAAATAGCTGGAAAGGTGGATGCTTTCTTATGTCCAGCTACAATACTGGCGCTTAATTTTGTACCATTGATCAAAAAAGTTCTACCTGAGAGATATTTAGAAATGCGAACCACAGTAGAACACGTTCTGCAGTCATTTACAGTGCCAAGTGAGCAACATACATTGGAAAGGCCATATGTAACAAAAGAAACAACACACATACACTTACCAATGTCAGGCCAGTACCCAGACCCAGGAAACCAACCTTACCCCTATGTTCCTCCATCCTACACTACAAGCTTTCAGGAGCCAACTTCAATATATGAGGTACAACAGAGGCGAACTCCATATCCCATCCCATCCACAATCCCTTCAATTATGCCACAAACACAAATGCAGGGGATGTATGTGCCACAGCACCATGGGCCTCAGACACATGGGCCTCAGACACATGGGCCTCAGACACATGGGCCACAGCACCATGGGCCTCAGACACATGGGCCTCAGACACATGGGCCTCAGACACATGGGCCACAGCACCATGGGCCTCAGACACATGGGCCTCAGCACCATGGCCCACAGCACCATGGCCCACAGCACCATGGCCCACAGCACCATGGCCCACAGCACCATGTGCCACAGCAACATGGCCCACAGCACCATGTGCCACAGCACCATGTGCCACAGCACCATGGCGAGTCTAGCCATGCTTCAAGCACCGAGATTGATGAATCTACCTCAGCAAGTCAATACTCCTCAGACACACCATTATTTCCCAAAACATATCAACATCTCTAAAGTTTACGTTATGCCCACAGTAAACAAGCATGTGTGCATATTTTGAATCAAAGTTTAATCCAGAGGTAAACTTGAAGGCAAAGTTTTTAGTTTTTATATTAGTCCAAGCAAATATATGTTGTCTATTTCTTTATTTTTGGGAAAAAAGTAAAAAATAAATATATTTTTGGGCATCTTATGTCTGGTTGTTCATTTCTAAGTACAGATGTTGGATAGTTGAAACCAAAAATGAATACATGCTTCAACATCAATTTGAAAATGCACATAGGTGTGGAAAAGTACCTTAATGTGATTAATAATCTTTGTGCAGGCTGGATGCTTGCTCTGAAGCATGTGTTCTGGCGCTCCAAACTATGGTACGTTAGTCCTAACAATTCATCAAAACTTCAAAAAAAAATTCTTTAAAAATTTAATATGGAACAATGGAGAAAGAAAATGTTTAGCAAAATTAACTAAAAAATCACCTGGTTATTGACATGCGTGTATAATTAAAAAACTTGTCCTCATGCCCACGGAGATCTTCATATAATATCATGAACTGCCCTCTTTCATCCCTATTTGCAATGATAGGATGAACCCAGTATCTTCTTCTTCTACTCCTCCTTCTCCTCCTTTCAACTTCCAGCAAGATTGCTGCTGTTGCAGCAACAACTGTAGGCATGATCATGGGCAGGGCAGCACACATTTCTTCTGAAATCCAAATCCTATTCCACACTATACTGAATGCTCGTGAAAAAGGAAGAGTCCAAGAAAGGTCACTCCCTTTTATTACCTACATCATCACACAGCTAACAATGATTGGCCCTCACCAAAAACGCAGCTCAGATAATTATTTCTTCTAAATCGCACCCGATCCGCAGCTAAACCGCAGTTGATCCGCAGAACACCCTCTAGAGAAATTCGCAACGGGAACGCAGCTCAAAAACGCAACGCACTAGTGTCATTCCGGCCTAAATGGACCCTGAGGCTCTATTCACACTAATGTGTTTTTGATGCATTTTGCAGAAATGCAGGGAATTTTTTTAACATGGGTTCCTATGGAGCATGTTCGCATTAATGCTTTTTTGTGCCTCTGCATTTTTGGAAAGGGTCATGGACTTTTTTGCCCTCAAAATGCAGTGTTTTGCATGTAAAAGACTTCAATGGACCCGCATCCAAAATGTACCGCGATTTTGCAGCGATTTTGCCACAATTTTGCTGCGATTTGCATTTTTTTAATTTATTCTTTTACACAGTATATAGCTGGTTGCTAAGGAGGGGACCAGGAAGCCAGCGGCCGCGTCCTGAACAACTGATGAGTCATCAGCTGTCAGTGGGCTTACTGCTGAATGTAAAAAAATAGAGTTGCCGTCTAAAAATAAAAATGTAGAAAATAAAATGTGTGGGGTCCCCCCCCAGGGTCCATACCAGACCCTTATCCGATCATGCAGCCCAGCAGGTTAGGAAAGGGAGGGGCCTCCCCTCCCCCCCTTAACCATACCAGGCCGCATGCCCTCAACATGGGGGGATGGGTGCTTTGGGGAGGGGCCTCTGCGCCCCCCACCCCAAAGGACCTTGCCCCCATGTTGATGGGGACAAGAGCCTCTTCCCGACAACACTTGTCCGGTGGTTTTCAGGGTTTGCGGGTGGGGGGCTTTTTGGAATCTGGAAGCTCCCTTTAACAAGGGGGCCCCCAGATCCCGGCCCCCCTATGTAATTGAGTATGGGGTACAAAAGTAGTGTAGTGTTAAAAAATACAATAGACAGTTTTTGACAAGTCTTTTATTAAAAATATCTTCTTCTTCTTCTTCTCCACTTCTTCCTCCGGTCTTCCTCCATCTTCATCCTCCGGTCTTCTCCTTCTCCCCTGCTTCTCCCACTCTTCTTCTTTCTTCTGTCTTCTTTGTCCGGTGTTTTTCTTCCTCTGCCGCCGCTCCCGCCGACAACCCTCCTCTGCATCCCCCTGATCTGACTGCGCTGATGTCAAGCATTTCTTAAATAATGATGGTGCGTGGCAATCGGATTGCGTCATCTGGAGGCCATGCCCCTTGTGACATCACGGACCCATCATGCCCCGGCAGTGACATCACAATGGGCGTGACCTCCGTATGACGTTATCCGATTTCCATGCTCCATCGTTTTTTAAATAATGCTTGACATCGGTGCGGACAGATCAGCGTGATGCAGCATCGGAGGAGGGTCATCAGCGTAGGCGGCGGCAGAGGAAAAAGAACACCAGACAAAGAAGACAGAAGAAAGAAGAAGAGCGAAAGAAGAAGCAGGGGAGAAGGAGATGACTGGAGGATGAATATGTGGGAGAAGATGGAGGAAGACCGGAGGAAGAAGAAGAGAAGAAGAAGAAGAAGAAGAAGATATTTTTAATAAAAGACTTGTTTACTGTATTTTTTAACACTACACAATTTTTTTTTGGTGAATGGTTAGGGGTACAATGTACCCCATACTCATTCACATGGGGGGGCCAGGATCTGGGGGCCCCCTTGTTGGCATGGTGGGGTCCCCTCCGAATCCATACTAGATCCAAGGGCCTGGTATGGACCTGGGGGAGTGGAGACCCAACACTGTTTTTTTTCTCAATTCTTTTTTTTTTTTTTTAGCTGGCAATTATTTTTTTTTTACATTCAGCTGACAGCTGATGACTCATTGGTAGTTAAGGATGTGGCAGCCGGCTTCCCAGCCTCTGCTTAGCAACCAGCTATATACAGTTAAAAAAACGCACATTGTGGTAAATTCACAAAAAGCACTGCAGAAACGCTCAAAAGCAACATGCATAGATGTGAGTTAAGTCTGAAGCCTGATTCACACTATGCAGGTTGCAGGTGCATTTTGCATTTTTCAATACACCGTTTTGATCCATTGAAATCTATGGAACCAAAAACCAGAAAAAAATCCCTGGCCCTTTACATAAAATGCACAGATGTGAACATGACCCATAGGAAACCATGATAAATGGACTGTAGTGTGTTTCTCAAAACTGAAAACACACAAAAAAATGCATAGGTGTGAACCAGGCCTCAAAATGAAAACAGGAAAACCAATGCATTGGCTGTTAGATCAGCTTGTATTTGCAGATAGTAGCTCTCTGGGAACCAGGTTGATCTGGGATGGCTATCACACCTGGTAGATTAATTCACCTATGTGAGCTCCGATCAGCATGTATTTTTATTACTTCTAGAACAACATAAAATGACATTTAAATGACCTGTTTTTTTTTGTTTTGCTGTTTTATATTCTGAAAGTGACCATATGTGTTATAAAAAAAATGACAATCAGAAACAAACGAAAATGCTGAGAAACAAAAAGAATGTGCCATATACAAATACATTTTTACAGAGTGTGTGCTGATTTTGAAGATCTCCTTCACTCATCCAGTGTGTAATTGGAAACCCCTGTGCTGTATGACTGTATCTCTTTAGTCATTATCAGCCTTTCAAGCAGTTGCCAAGTCATTTGCTGTAACCAGGGCAGGGACTGTGGAGGTAATGGATTACTGCTGTTGTCATTGCTACGGCCTTAACTGAGGAATCTATCACCAGTATTAAATGTGCCTTGCAGGGAATATCTCTATGCATACAGCAATAGCTGGGAATGTTTACAGATGAATTATGTACATTAAGAAGCAGCTTATACCCTCAGAAGATTCCCAACGGGCAAGGAATATGGTATAACCGCATCTGAAAGAAGGAAGACAATAGACAAGAGTTAAAAGAGTAGTTTGCAAGTGGAAGTACATTTATCATGGGTAGTAATAACAAAAGCACTTGGAGCTTGAAATAGTTTTTGTAATTTAGAGAAGGTGTGAGTACATAGTTGAATGTACACTTAAAGAAGTAGCTACATTTGTACATGCAAAGATTTTCATGTTATGTTACTTTGCTGCAGCCAATACCCAGCTTCATTTAAGCATATGTGGGGTACAGTTACAAGTGTTAATTGTGTCGACTAAAATGACTAAATCATTTTAGTCATCTAAATGAATACTATTTTAGTCTACTTAAATATGACCAAAACTAAAACAATTGAGATGACTAAAATACAACTAAAACTAAAATGACATTTTAGTCAAAAGACAAAGACTAAAACTAAATTGAAATATGACTTCAAAACTAACACTGGTCTGTAGTGCATGTTCATACCTCAATACCATAAATAATAATAGATTTTTCACTCCAGCAGTATATAATGAGTTTGGAAATTGTAGAGAAATGTTAACTAATGCATTACAATTTAATTACTCTCATTCGATTTTAGATGACTAAAGTGAGTTTTAGCCTACTAAAATGTACTGGAGATTTAGTCGACTAAATACGACTAAAACCAAAACAATTGCAGAAGACTTAAGCCGCGTACACACGATCAGTCCATCCGATAAGAATGGACCGTTTTCATCGGTTAACCAATGAAGCTGACTGATGGTCCGTCGCGCCTACACACCATCGGTTAAAAAAACGATCGTGTCAGAACGCAGTGATGTAAAACACGACGACGTGCTGAAAAAAACTAAGTTCAATGCTTCCAAGCATGTGTTGACTTGATTCTGAGCATGCGTGTTTTTTTAACCGATGGTTGTGCCTACTAACAATCGTTTTTTTCCCACTGGTTAGGAATATTTGGTTAAATTTAAAGCAAGTTGGCTTTTTTTTAACCGATGGTTAAATAACCTATGGGGCCCACACACGATCGGTTTTGACCGATGAAAACGGTCCATCAGATCGTTGTCCTCTGTTTAACCTATCGTGTGTACGAGGCCTAAAATGGGACTAAAACTAAAATGCCATTTTAGTCCTAAGACTAAAACAAAATCGAAATTTGCTGCCAAAATTATCACTGACAGTGACTCCAAACAACCAAGAATTTCACTCACTGAGATGCTATTTGTAGGCAACATTTGTCACTACAACTGAAGAAAGAACCTCAATTTGGTTTGCCTTAGGAGTTTTATGATTTTTTTTTCCATTTCTATTTGAAGACTAAAGTGTCCTTACCTCCACTCTATACACTGGTAAAGTGGACCCTCCATGAAAAATGAAAGGTCCACTTCTCTGCCACCCCCTCAAACATAATTCTAAAAGATTTAAAAAAAAATAAAAGACTTAAAAATACTCATCTCAGCCCTGGCTTTCAATGCTTCCAGGAGGTTCAGGGGTCATTGTGTTTCATTGCTGCCTCCTGGGATAGTTGGGCACTCCAAATCAGGCAAGAATGCATTCAGCTCACTGTAGAAGTGCAGTTTCACAGGCGAGTGGCCAGAAAGTTAGGTGCGGTGATGTCTCCAGTTTCACCAGGAAGCAGAATTGTTTCTCTTATTATATGTGAATTTTTCAAAATTGTGTTTTCTGCTTATTTGTTTGGACAACGGGTGGTTGATAAATTTGAATCTGCACTGTAATGTGTCAAAATAGTATTGTTTTATAATGTTAGATGTTGGTTTAAAGTGGCTTTTTAGAATGTACATGTAGCCAAATCTTCTGTTTTATTTGGATAGAGGAGGCAATAGTTAAAATCGTTGTAAGCTTTTTATGACTAAAACAAGAAGTGTGCAGAAATCTCTCCATTGTAAGGAGAAAATCCCTCTTACAAAATTGTCACCTGACTTTAGAGTACTCATTGGAGGAAGGAATGTGCTGCTTGTCAAACATGAGTTTGACCTGAACTATTGAATGAAATTTGGAAAAACAGCTAACTAATATGATTGTTTGTTGCCAAAGCAGACAGTTACCAATCATGGAATTACTGGCCTTTGAACTACAGTTAGGGCCCTTTCACACGGGCGGACGAACGGACCGTTTATTACAAGTCCATTTACGGACTTGTAATGTATCCCTATGGGATTGCAGATCCGCTAACGTCCGCAACGATCCGCGTCCGCATAGTTCCGCTTTTTCAAAACGGAAGAAAACCCTATTTTTCTTCCGTCTGGCGGAACGGATCGGATGAATACGGACACACGGTCCCTATTCATCCGATTCCCCATAGGGGAGAGCAGAGCAAAGACATTGCAATACAGCCTTTTTATATTATGTATGACCTACATCTTATATAGTGTTTAGCATAGGCTGCCAATATTATGAATGTATGTAAATACTTTATATTTTATTGTAGTTTTAAATGATGCATGTATTTTATAGATGAAATCTATGTGGGTATAAAGATCATGTCTGACTGTGGCAGAGCTTAGTATGCACTAGCACACAATATATAGCCAGATTCAGAGAGACTTACGCCGACGTATCAGTAGATACGCCGTCGTAAGTCCGAATGTGTGCCGTCGTATCTATGCGCTCATTCTTAAAATGAGATACGCCTGAATTTTGCCAAGATACGACCGACGTAAGTCTCCTACGCCGTTGTATCTTGGCTGCATATTTACGCTGGCCACAAGGGACGCTTCCGTTGATTTACGTGTCGAATATGCAAATGAGCAAGATACGCCGATTCACTAACGTACTTGCACCCGTCGCAGTAAGCTAAGTCGTTTACGTAAGGCGTTTTTCCGACGTAAAGTTAAACCACCAAAAAGCTGGTCTAAGTAATTTAGCGTATGGACGTCGGAAGTGCCATTCGGATTTTACATTGTTTACGTAAGTCATACGTGAATGGAGCTGGGCGTAAGTTAGGTTCACATCGTACGCATTGAGCCGTCGTATCGTAGGGAGTATTTGCGATGTGATTCTGAGCATGCGCGCGCATGCGCCGTTCGTTCGGCCATGCATTCACATGGGGTCACGATTCATTTGAATACAACACGCCCACTGCCTTGCTACTTTGAATTAGGCGGGCTTACGCCGGCCCATTTACGTTACATATGGGAGCAAGTGCTTTGTGAATACAGTACTTGCCTCTCAATGTTACGTCGGCATAGCGCATATGAGATGCGCTACGCCTAACTAAAGATGCGCCCGTCTCTCTGAATCTGGCTAATACTGTCCAGATTGTAGTGCCGATATCTGTGATTGTATATAGGAGATGTTGCTTTTAGGCATGCATTGCTCTTAAGGGTCAGAGGAGTATGTTGTTCAAATAATACAGGCTGATAATGTCCCACCGTCATGGAGTAACATGAGAGGCAGCCAGAGGGTAGCTCACTCGGTGCTGTTTTTGAACTGTAACATTGCATCGGTTCATCACGCATGAGCGAACAGATGGGGAAGCCCAGACTGATGAGTGTGGCAAACCCAGGGGTGGCGTAGCCGCTGACGTATGCGGAAGTATACTGGGCTACTATCTCCCTATTTAAGAGACCAGTCGTATCACGTAGACACACCCTCTGAAGTGTCAGGACGCCCACTAACACACAGCTCCTTTCTATATCTGCAAAGTAGAGTGTCCTGACCCTCCTGCTTGCCCCCTCCCCCCCTCAAGAGGCTTTCTCCACACCAGGTAGAAAGCCTTGCATTACTGTGTGTAGTTACAGACAGAAGAACAGGAAGTGAGGATTTCTCAGAAGAAATAAGGACATTTAAAAGCAAAATCGAAGGATGGGGTAAGTGAAGGAGGACTGCACTAAGGTAAAGGAAGCTATTTAGGGAAAAAAATAATTCCTTTACAATCCCTTTAAGAGTGTGTCAATGGGAAGGTCTGACCAATTTTCCATAAGTGCTTTTGTGAGGTCAGGTACTGATGTTGGACGAGAAGGCCTGGCTCGCAGTCTTTGCTCTAATTCATCCCAAAGGTGTTGTTTCGGGTTTAGGTAAGGGTTCTGTGCAGGCCAGTCAAGTTCCTGCACCCCAAACTTGCTCATCCATGTCTTTATGGACCTTGCTTTGTGCACTGGTCCAAATCATTTGGTGGAGGGGGGATTTTGGTGTGGAGTTTTTTTCCGGAGGTTGGGTTTGGTCCCTTAGTTCCAGTGAAGAGGACTCTTAAGGCGTCAGCATACCAAAACATTTTGGACAATTTCATGCTCCCAACTTTGTGGGAACAGTTTGGGGATGGTCCCTTCCTGTTACAAGTGCACATGAGCGAGTTTGGGGGTGGAGGAACTTGACTGGCTTACACATAGTCCTGACCTCAAACCGACAGAACACTTTTGGGAGGAATTAGATACTAATACCTCGGACAGTATAGTGTTTGAAGGTGAGAGTGTTTGAAAAATAGGTACAGTAAATTATCTTATTATGCAGCTCGTCTGTGTAGAAGGCTATCCCAAAATAGGTAGGTATATCAGCACTTCATCTGTGTATCTAGACACAAGGTAATGCACAATTAGTAGAAAAGAAGACACTATTTTGCTTCAAATATTGTAAAACTGTTTTATTTTTTTAATCTCTTATTCTTTCAGAAACAGAAAACTTATAGGAAAAGATTTAATAGCACAGCTATTTCTTCAATTTATCAACATGAGTTATCCAAAAAAGAAGCAGAATCTAGAGGAACCAGCTTTACTCTCCCCCTAAGAAATGAAATAAGCATTTCTAAGCAGTAAGGTTACCCTGAGTTTAGTCTACAGGGAGAGACAGGCAACAAATGGTCTCTGAACTAATACGGCTATACAGAGGACATGATAGCAAAATATGAACTGTATAATAACGATAGTTTAATTATCTTGGACATAGAGAAGGCACAGTGGGGAAAAAACGTCTCTTGAAGATTTGGGACAATTTTAAAGCAGCTGATGAGAATGGTTTTTATAATGAAGAAAAAAATTCTAAGAGAAAGGAAGCAGTCATTTTTAGTCTTGCAATAAAGAGATCAAATTCACTTCATGTATTTCTTGCCATCTGTTATCTAGTGCCTTTTCAAGTAAAATATTGAGTATATATGCTATTTAAAAACATATTTTTTTAACATGCATTTTATTTAAAAATCCTTTGGGTTACAAACAGTATCATAATTTATTAACTTAAACATTGTAGAAATTAAATTGCCAGTGCTTGGTACCCAGTATTTTATTTAGAGTTGACAATTTATGCAGCACTTTACATATATTGTACAATCACATTAGCCTCTGCTACCAAGGAGCTTACAACATAAGCTACTTTACATGCCTATACTAAGGCCAATTGGACATGAGTCAATGAACCTACCAGCATGTCTTTGGGGGAGGTAATTTGTTAGTATCTGGTAGATTTTCTAGTTAAAAAAATGGAAATATATTTTTATTTCTGTCTTAATCAGCTCACTAACCATTACTAATGCCCTGTTGTCAGCGCCAGGTTTACCTGTTCACATTGCGTCATCGCTAAACAACTGCAGGCAATACAATTTCACAACATGACTAGTGATTATAATTTTACGAGTACATTTTCTACTATCTCATCGGCTTTTCTAGATCCTGTAACCATCCCTATGATTTTGGACAAAATGGCACCATGAGAAGTCCTTCATTGACTTCAGACAGTAATTAACATTAGTTTAAAGATAGATGGTGTATCTGAAGAAATATATCTTACAAACGTGGTTGGTGTGTATACATAGTAACTGTTGTAATATACAGTTTATATGACTGATTAATTACTAATATTCACTAGACATGTGCATTCGTTCTAAGAAGTTCTAAGAAGATTCGACAAGCAGCTAAACTGTACGACGCCGCCGCAATCGTACATTTCCTGTCAAATGCTCGGCCCATAGGCTATTGAAGGATTCGAATGTTGGTTGACTAGTAATAATAATTTATAAATATAATTATTACTAGTGTCATACAACATTAAAATTCTTCTATAGCTTGTAGGCGGAACATTCGACTGGAAATGTACAATTGCGGCATCGTACAGTTTACCTGCTTTGTCGATTCTTCTTAGAACATTCGACAGACACGTGATGTGATCCTCATCTTTTCTTTTGTACTTCCTTCACAATTGACTTCACTACATCTCGTCTCTTAAGAAAGTACTTAAATTGTCCAAAAAAATTTGAGCAGTAGTTGAATGTCTTTAAATAAATTTTCCTGTGCTTCAGCAATTCAACTTCATATTATAGGCACTTCATAAGGAACTTCTGCTAATTCACACAAATAGCCAGTCAATAATGTAGCTGTAGTTACATAGTTACATAGTTGGTGAGGTTAAAAAAAAGAGACAAGTCCATCAAGTCCAACCTGTGTGTGTGCTTTTGATACCATTTTCATTACTAAAATCTTGTGTATAGTCCCTTATAGACATGTGCGATTCCGTTTGTAACAAATGGATTTTCGTACAAATTTTTTAGTATTCGTACATTCGGATCAATTCGAACATCCGAATAGCTGAAATTACTAAAATACAAAAATTACGGAATTACGAATAAGCAAAATGACGAACAAGCAAAAAATAGAAACGTAGGATTGGACAAACTTATTAAAATACGAAACACTTAAACAGCAAAAGAACGAAAATTACATCTATAACGAACGATTTGCATCCGTATTTTAAATCATTTGTCTGTTCGTAATTTCATATTTTCATTCGTATGTTCGTATTTTCATTTGTGTGTTTTGTGAATCCGTTTCTTTGTCTGTTCGTAAATTTGTGTACTTGAATCGTTCTTTCGAATGGGCACTGGGCAGTGTAGTTAGTGAGTGATGTATCTTACTTAATATCTTAGCCAATCAGCTTATCTCTTTTGTGCTGAGTCACACTGGACAGTGTAAAGCCTCTTACACACGATCGGACTTCAAACAAACTTTTCCGTGGATTTTTCAGAAGGGAGTTGGCCGGACATTTGTTGCCGAAAAGTTTGTCTGTTTGCAGAGCAAACTTTTGTCTGATGAAAACCGAAAAAGTTTGTCCGATGGAGCGTACACACGGTCGGATTTTTTGGAAAACTTGCTAATTTTGAAGTTTGTTGTCAAAAAGTCAGACCAGAAGAAAAAGTATATCTTCATATGGATTAGCCACGTGTTGAAAATGAAACTAAAATACGAGATTGCGAATGACTGCGGCGCAATGTATTTATGAAAGTACAAAATTACGAATCCATTAAACGAAAATGATTATCTAACAAAATTACGAATTTTGAATCAACGAAAATAAATTAGACAGAATTATGAATCATTCAGTATCAACTAAAATAAAACTGTTACGAAAATACGAACGGGTCCGAATGGAAAACTTGCGTCTTACGAAATACAAACGGGTCCGAATAGGAAAACTTGCGTCTTATGAAATTACGAATCTACGGAACGAGACGAAACAAAACAAAAAAAAAACTAAATTTTTTTTTGTGCTCATTCCTTATCATTCCCTCCAAGAGCTTGCATACTATTGATGTTAGGCTAACTGGTCTGTAATTCCCAGGGATGCATATTGGCCCTTTTTTAAATATTGTTACTACATTGACTTTTCTCCAATCTGCTGGTACCATTCCAGTCAGTAGACTGTTCGTAAAAATTAGGAAAAATGGTCTAAAAATTACTTGACTGAGTTCCTTAAGGACCCTCAGGTGCAAGCCATCCGGTCCCGGTGACTTATTAATGTTACATTTTTCAAGTCTATTTATAATTCTATCCTCTGTTAGCCATGAGGGCACTTCCTGTCATGTGTCATGAGGTGTCACGAGGATAAACATTGCAGTTTTGGTTACTGTTTCCCTCTTGAAGACTGAGGAGAAGAATAAATTCAATACCTTCGTCATCTCTCCATCCTTGGTAACTAGATTCCCTTCATCATTCTTTATGTGGCCAATATGATCTGATCTCCCTTTCTTACGATTTATATACTTAAAGAATTTCTTGGGCATTCTTTCTTAGCCGCCCTGATTGCACCCTTACATTTCTTGTTGCATTCTTTGTAAAGTTGGAATGCTGATGAGGATCCCTCAGCCTTGTATTTTTTAAAGGCCTTTGCTTTTATATATAGTTTTACGTTGGAGTTAAGCCACCCATGACTTTTATTAGCTCTTTTAAATTTATTTCCCATTGGGATGCACTGGCTAATACCATTATTTAATATACTGTTAAAGCATACCCATTTTTCCTGTTCTTTGGGGGTAATCCACAAAAGGGATACGCCGGCGTATCTACTGATACGCCGTCGTATGCCTGTTTCTATATATGGAACTGATCCACAGAATCAGTTTCACATAGATAGGCAGAAGGTCCGACATGTGTAAGGGACTTACACTGTCAGATCATAGGATGCAGTACCGCATCCGCCGCTGGGGGCATTTCTCGTTGAAATGCCGCTTCGGGTATGCAAATTAGCACTTACGGAGATCCACAAAGCTTTTAAGCTTTGTTTTTTCTCCGTAAGTATTAGTTTGCCGTCGCAATATTAGGGCTGCTTTTACAAGGCCTAAACTGTTTACACCTTGTAAAAGTAGACCCTTCTATCCCGCGTCGCTGTCATTTTTTTTTTTCCTGCCGTGACTCGTTTTTTTTTTTACGCCCGTCGCGATTCTCAAAACCCGGCGCAACGTAAAACCGCGCAAAGCACGTCAGGAAAATGACGTCGGGAGCATGCGAAGTACGTCCGGCGCGGGAGCGCGCCTAATTTAAATGGGACTCGCCCCATTAAATTAGGAACGCCTTGCGCCGGACGGATTTAAGTTACACCGCTCAAAATTTCTAGGTAAGTGCTTTGTGGATCGGGCACTTAGGTAGAGATTTTGCGGCGGTGTAACTTAAATGGGAAAAAATACGTTGCGCCGGGTTTTTGTGGATTAGGCCCTTTGTTCCTAAGATTTTATACCATTTAGTATAATCTAGCAAGGAGCGTAGTTTAGGGAAGTTGGCTCTTTTAAAATTCAGTGGCCCAGATTCAAGAAGCAATTGCACCCATGTAACCATGAGTTACATGGCGCAATTGCTTACTTGCTCCGGTGTAATGAGTGCTCCTGATACAGGAACCTCGTTACACCGGCTGCAGCCTAAAATCTGTGCGGCATAAGGCTCTTATGCCTCGCAGATTTTAGGCTGCATTCTTGCGGGGGCCACTAGGGGGTGCTCCCATTGTGTATCAGCGTGTAGTATGCAAATTGCATACTACCACTGATTCACAATCTTGCGTGGGCCCCGCGCAAGCCAGGTACGGAGTTTCCGTACGGCTACTTTAGCGCAAGGCTGCTCTTTCTAATAGCAGGGGCTATTAGACACCCCAGTAGAAGTCCATTTGCGACGAAACCGGTAGGGTATACAGGTCACATTGCCACCATATGCTTAACTCTGTGGATTTCTTCAGCCTTTCACAGGGCATTGAAGTTTTTATTTTTGCTGCATGTTTTTCTGGTTGGACTGTTTTCTTTTTTGGATTCACTACTGAATTTTATTGCAAATTTTATCCAAAGTGTTGATCTTTGTAGTGACACTAGTTTGATGTTTTTTATTAAATCACAACTTTTTTACACTATGAGGAGCTTTTTCTTTTTTCTTTTTTCCTCACATACCTTGGTATGATCAATTACTGGCTGTATCACGATTTTCCAATCACCCTTGGAAACATCCGAACCCCCCTGGACTGTGAGTATAATCTCCCACCAGCAACCGTCCTGATGTCACATAGGCTTTGAAATAGCCTTGGAAGGGTACCACCGCAAGGATAACCAGAGAGGGCAACCGGCCCATACAAGCATTGGAGACCCACCCATCGTACGATGAGCAGTGGGTCATTGGAATCTGGTAAGAGTATCCATTTACTACCTTCCCTAAAGTGATTGGAATGAGTTGCTGAAGATATTCATCTCTTCAAGTCCATACGAGTGGAAAGAGTTTATACTTGTATATCACCACCAATAGGGGGACGGACTTCACATGTTCTGTTTCTATGCAAACTGTTGCAGAGGAATATAGGGATTCTTCCACATATTAATTTATGTTGATGCTGGGTGTCTGGTTCATATGCCAAATTGGGAGAGTTGCTACCTCCTTTTTTGGCTATCAAACACCTTTTTGATTGCCGGATTGATCTCTATGGACGCACAATAACACTTATTGATTATGTACAATATGGTGTTGGGTTGAGTTTGTGTTATTACACTTTGTTTAATTTACAGGTTCATATATTATTCCTTTTTGTGATTGATATTCACATTTGTGATACTATACATTATCCCACTATCACTGTGTGGATACACGTTTGGTTTTCATTCCTTTTAGGAGTGTCTTACTCCATTTGGGGCATCCCAAGTAGAGCTGAGTCATTGGCGCTACACTTTACACTTTTACATTCTTCCACAAATACATTTTGTGTGTTGGCTGCCTACCTACATTATATTTTAGTTTGCGCAATATTTTTCACACCCATAATAGGGGGCAGCCTGTGCTAAAGTATACCGCCGCTCCCGCGTCGCGACGTTCAAATGTTACGTCGTTTGCGTAAGTGCTTCGTGAATGGCGCTGGACGCCATTCACGTTCACTTTGAAGCAGATGACGTCCTTGCGACGTCATTTGCCGCAATGCACGTCGGGAAAGTTTCCCGACGGAGCATGCGCTGTACGCTCGGCGCGGGAGCGCGCCTAATTTAAATGATTTCCGGGATCATTTAACTTGCGCGTGCTTACGCCGAACAAATTTGCCGGCGTGCCCTTGCAAGTCACGGAGCTACTGCTCCGTGAATCGAGGGCAGCGCAAAATATTTGCGTGGGCGCAGGGCAAAATCGTTGCCCTGCTCCCCCGCAAATATAGCGCAAGCTATGCTGAATCTGGGCCAGTGTCTTTGTATTCCTCTTATGTTTCCAATATGTGTGATTTGTACTGACACTAATTGACCTGTGATCGCTGTTTCCTAAATTGCCCCATATTTTCACATCCGTAATCCGGTCTGTATTGTTGGTATTCAGTAGGTCAAATAACGCTTTGTTTCTTGTTGGTGCATTTACCATCTGACTCGTGAAATTGTCCTGCAAGACATTTAGGAAATTGCAAGCTTTAGATGAAGGCGCAGTTCCTTCCGCCCAGTCTATGGCCCCGTACACACCATAGAATCTATCCGCAGATAAATCCCATCGAATGGGTTTCAGCGGATAGATTCTATGGTGTGTACACTCCGGCGGATATTTATCCGCGGATAAATCTCCCCTGGGATGGATTTCCAGCAGATGAATATTTGCTGACATGCTCAACAAATCCATCTGCTGAAGTCCATCCCAACGGATGGATCCGCTCGTCTGTACAGACTCACCGGATCCATCCGTCCAAAGGGATTCCCCACACGCGTCGTAATGATTTGATGCATGCGTGGAATTCCTTATATGACAGCGTCGCCCCCGTCGCCGCGTCATAATTGCGGCGACGGCGCGACACGTCATCGCCAGAGGATTTAGGCACGGATTTCAATGCGATGGTGTGTACACGCCATCGCATAGAAATCTGCTGAAATCCTCGAGAGGATTTATCCGCGGATACGGTCCGCTGGACCGTATCCGCGGATAAATCCTCTCGTGTGTATGGGGCCTCTGTCTGGATAATTAAAATCCCCCATTATAATGACACTTCCCATCCTTGCTGCTAATCCAAATTGTGATAGGAGGTCCACCTCCCCCTCCTCACTCTGGTTAGGGGGCCTGTAGCATACTCCCAGTATTACTTTTGCCCTTAGTTTCCTCCCATTGTAGTGCTAACCATAAGGATTCCACATTCTACCTTACTCCATTAGTGATGCCATCCCTCACATTCACTTAATTCAATACATTTTTTATATACAGGTATACCCCTCCTCCTTTTTTACCTTCCCTATCCCTGCGATATAGGGAATACACTTGAATGGTTGCCAGCCAATCATGAGAGCTGTGTGGTATTTGATCACCTTTGTGGTTTTTACGCTATAAACAAAAAAACTTCGATCTGCGTTTTTTGGGACTGGCGGACAGATCGGACACTTTTGACACTATTTTGGGGACCGTTGACATTTATACAGCGATCAGAGATAAAAATATCCACAGATTACTGTATGAATGAGACAGGCAGGGAAGGGGTTAACACTAGGATGTGATCAAGGTGGTAAATGTGCTCCCTCAGTGTGTTTCTAACTGTGGGGGGATGGGACTGACTGGGTGAGGAGGATCACTGCTCCTAAGTACTAAGTACAAGGAGCAGACGATCTGTCTCTACTCCCCTGACAGAACATAGATCTGTCTGTTTTCACGAGCAATCGCGCCCGCCGTACAGCTACTGCCATTTGCGTAGGAGTGCCATACCGCCACCGTACAATGATGGCGCGCGGTCGTCAAGTGGTTAAAATCCCCTCAAATATGTCGGCCATCTTATCTCCCATCTGATCTGCACCTTCCCTATTTAGGTGCAGTCCATCACTGCTAAAAAGCTGGTAACCGACTGAGGCCCAGTTCTCCAGGAACCCAAACCCTTCCTTTCTACACCAGCTCCTCAGTCACTTGTTAACCTCCCTAATCTCCCGCTGCCTTTCTGGTGAGGCTCGAGGTACCGGTAGTATTTCTGAGAATACAACCTTGGAGGTCCATTTCGTCAATTTAGCTCCTAATTCCCTAAAAAAAATTTTTAGGACACTCCATCTTTCTCTGACTTTGTCATGGGTGCCAACATGCACCATGACAGCTGGGTCTTCCCCAGCCCCTCCCACTAACCTGTCCAGGGGGATCTGTGATGTGCCGAACCCGATCGCCCAGTAGACAACATACAGTTTGGTGCTTCAGGTCTTTGTGACAGAGTGCCCTCTCTGTTTTTCTAAGAATTGAGTCCCCTACCCTCATTGGAGGAGTTATTCCCCTGGCAGCTAGGGGCGTCACTCTGCTCCAGCAATGCTGGTCCCTGACTGGTTTCACCAATGTCACGCAACGGGCGTACTTATTGGGATGTTCCAGCCCAGGAACAGCCTCCCTGGCACTTTCCCCTCTACCCTTCCTGACTGTCACACATCTACTCTGCTTTGGTGCCTGCCCCTCTTTATCTCCACCCACTTCTGTGCCGGCCCCTGCCGGCACCTGCTGGGTACGATCCCAACTATTCTTTAGGATGGTGAGTCTTCTCAGTTTTGACAGTTGCTTCCCTAGATTCAGAACTTGGGCTTCCAGGATATCAACGTGCTTACATTTTGCACAGCAGTATTCGTCCTCAATCAGATGATCAAGGAATGCATACATGCTGCAAAATGTACACCGAATCGCATCTCCACACCCGCCGGGGATCATACCCACTAATTTAATGGGGAATTGGAATTTGTGCACTCACAGCACTCGTGTACTCAACATGTATTAAAACAAAACTAGAATACAGAAGACATAGGAATTAACTGACGTTGACAGTTAAAAAAATTGCTAGAGACAAATGTTGTTAGTTGTAATACATGTGTGCAGAAAGACAATTCTAATACACATGGCAACCCTTAAAAACAGGTGATCCACATTAGAAGAACATAACAGTGTTGAATTCTTGTTATTACATGTAGCACTAGCCCCACAGGGGTTGCTGGTAACTGGTTGGTAAGAAGTCCGTTCCTTGACTTTGTTTTGATGTTTTATTAGGAGTAACAACTTGAATGGTGTAAAGGGATATATGGGATGCCCAACTTGACTGAAACAATAACCAGGGACAATTTCTAGACATGTGCAATTTGTTTAGTTCCAACTTTGTTTTTTAACAAATTTTGACAAATTTGTTAATTCTGATATTTCCGAATTTCCGAATTTTTTTATTTGCGAATTTTAAGATTTTCGGATTTACGAAATTTCTAATTTCAGAATTTTCGAATTTCTAAATTTTTACGAAATTTTGGAAATTTAAAAATTCGAAAATCGGAAATTCGAAAATCGGAAATTTTAAAATTCGAAGATTCGAAAATTCGAAAATTGGAAATTCGAAAATTCTGAAAATTGGAACTCCCGAATTTTGAATTTCCAAATTTCCGAAAAAAGCTAAAAAACTGACAAAACGAAAATGAATGAATTTTTCGGCAGTGCACATGTCTAACAATTTCCTCCCTATGTACAAGATCTTGAACTGTTCTCCTTTCTGGATACTGAAAGTTTCAACGATAAAATGCAAAAGCACCTTAAGAACTATGAAATCTCGGTCCCTTTTGAAAGTAGCACACTGTTTTAGAAACTGCATACAGGAGTATCACCAACTTCCCCGTAAATGCTGATCCCAGAACTACTAGCCCACCTGGATGCTTCTCCACCAGCCCACTCGACTGCACCGAAGATCTCCCAGGGCAAAGGATAGGAAGGGTTAAGCTCAATACTGTCCTCCTGAAAGTCTTGCTACACTGGGTGTGCCTTCAAGATCAGTTTGAAGGCAGAGCCCCCCAGACACTGGGGTGCGCTACCTAGGCCACTGATAGTCAACTTCCCAGATAGCAAGGTGTAATGCTTTATGTCTATCTATTAAGTTCTTGCGGTAAAACCAAGGAAGCTTAGACTTCTGTAGTGTATAAATGCTTTATTAAACAGAGAAAAACCTGCACATACAACTGTAGGATACACAATACAATTCATGGCTTACAAAATATATGCCTACAAATATAAACATGTACAATATGTACACATTAAGTAAACTAAACATGTACTCAACTTAGGGGTCAAGATGTAATGTCCATGGTTCCTTGCTCAGTTCAACTCAAAATTTCTCGAGCTCCTCACATCCATGTCCTCCTCCTTGTCCTTCCAAAACACCATCTGTTGTTCAAACACATGTCTCTACAAACGCTCTCTCAGCCCCTCCCACCCATTTCCTGCTATCCTGCAAAGAACTTCCAGTCTCAATTATTTACATATCAAGTGAGGGGAGGGAAGGGGCTCTGTAAACATATACTGTTACTAAACCTAACTCTATATTATTATAATAAAGTCACTATAGAAATTGCAAGTTTTGTAAGTCTTGTTAACTTGCTTCACATTTACACTGACAAGTTGTACACTTGCAGAGCACTTGAAAAATAAGTTCTAGGAGAGCCAGGAGGCGGGGTCTAGCTGCACAGTCATGCTGCACTAGAGCTCCGCTCTGTGGGGAAAGAAAACCGCAAATAATTGATTTTAATAGAGCTGCAAACAAACAGAAAACGACGGGTCGAGTTCCCAGGAGGTGAGTAGAACCATTTTATTGAAATATGGTGCTGGGGGGTGCCAAAAATAAGGGTAAATCCAACCCTAATAGCACGGCCCAGCAGATGAAGGGCTCTGTAAAAAAGGCGGCATTCTCCTCAGCCACCTCAGCTACCTCAGAGTCTAATACTGAGGGGAAAGGCAAGCAATGCTTGTTAAAGGGAATGAAATCCGCAGCTTCTCTGAGGAACATGGACACGGACAGTGAGGAGGAGGACTTGTCTAATACCCCACAAATAGCTACATTAAGTAAGACAGTCCCCTCAGAGCTCCTAAGTCAATTCGAGAAAATGCTGAATAAAGCGCTAAAGCGCACCTCAGAGCAAATCACCACTAGTCTAACTAAGGAAATAAGAGACTTGGGCTGCCGCACAGAGACTTTAGAGGCAAAAATGGACGAAATTGAAATTTATACTCAAGATTGCCAATCAGAACTAGATGCGCTTAAAGAGGAGACCTTGGTACTTCATAGCAAACTAGAAGATTTTGAGAACCGCGCCAGGAGATCGAATTTGAGATTCAGGGGAATTCCTGAGACGGTCCTGGACCTTTCAGGTACCATTCTAGCACTGTGTCAGGAGCTAGTGCCGGGACTGCCTGTAGAACGCCTGGAATTTGATAGAATACATAGGGCATTAGCCCCCAAAAAATCTGAGGGACCCCCCAGGGATATCATTGCAAAATTCCACTACTACAGAACAAAAGAGCAGGTTCTGGAAGCAGCCAGAGAGAAGAGCAGTTTAACATTCCAGGGAAACAATTTCCAGATATTCGCCGATCTATCGCAACTGACAATTACCAAACGGCGTGCAATGAAACCCCTTTTAGTGGAATTACAACAGCGAAACATAAAGTACCAATGGGGATTTCCCTTCTCCCTCAGATTTACATTCCAGGGCTCAAAGATAGTGTGCAGATCACCTGATCAATTACACCAAGCTTTAATTGATCTGAAGCTCATTGATCACAGTATCACACACAACTCCTCCCGCAGAAGATCAGCATCAACATCTTCCCGCAATGGCATCATTCAACCTGAAAAGAACAATGGAACTCATCACACAAACAAGCGAGGAAGATTTGTGTCTCAACCCCAAGACCAAGAGGATACCATGGACTGACCACCTTCCAGAGGACCTCATGAATTTCTTCTTCCCCTGGTCACAAGAACACTTCACAAGAAAAGATGTACAGATTGCATGGATTGAGAACTTGATGTTTTTTATTTTTATTTTTATTTTTTTTACTCTTATTTTTTATTTCTACTTTTAAATTTTTCTCTTTTTGACCCAATTTTATTCTCATTTTCACCGCTTATTGCGATTCTTATTTTTCATTTTTTACCTTGCACTCCTACCTTTATCACATTCTTACTTCTTTCCATTTTTTTTCCACTTCCCCCCCCACTTTTTATTTCCTCACCTCCTCCTCACCTTAGGGTGGGGAGGAGGGGGGGGGGAACGACAAGGCCTGCCCCTTCATTCGCAGGGTCCCTCAGACTTATGACATCCCACACCATTTAATTACACCCCGGGGACCTAAGAAACACCTCTAAAACCCATTCTCTTATCCTCCTCTTGTTATAATATCCAAAGTTGCTTCACCACATTACACCACCTCGTGCACTAGTAGCCCAGTCAGCGTCCATGCGCAAGGCGAGTTTTGGTGTGTAGAATCTGCATTGTTTTAATGGTCAATAGGTAGATACCCAATCTGACATATATCTGATCAAAAGAAGCCTAATCTTACCCAAACTATTGGACCTACTTGAGGAATTTTTTCCTAAAATTCCAATGGAACACATGATCCAATTAAAACATCTTTGGTATAGGCTAATGAATTCTACAATCTCTTTATTTAATTAATTAAGGATAGTTAACCCCCTCTCATATCTCTCGCCTAAACAACAGAAGGCGAGTAGTTAGTGTTATCCTGTTCGAAATGTTATTAACAGCTTAGTTGAGAAAAAACACCTCAGACGGTGTTTACTTGAACATATTTACAGCGGTTTTCCACCGCACGGAACCAACCTGTGCTCCACCATGATCTCCTCAGTTCCCCGCAAGATTAAGCGGGGGATTGATGGGATCCCCTTTTCCCCTGGCGGGGGTAGTCCATCCCCGCCACGGGTAAACCTAACAAACTTTATTGGTTTATTGTTGACTGTTTATTTACAAATTTTTTCTGTGTTTACCTTCCTTTTCAAGGTTGAATAACCTATAGACCCCTTTTCCTTTTCTTTCCCCAAGTCTGCAGGGATTGGGCTGGCCAGATGTCCTCCGGTTTATCACGGTAAGATGGACAGAGAAGTAAAGCTACCATGGCACTATTGAATATATTGTCGTTAAATGTACAGGGATTGAATGTGCCACAGAAAAGAACCAAGGCCTTCAGAACATTTCAGGCCAAAAAAGCCCATATTGTTTGCCTACAGGAAACTCACTTTACTACGAACACGACTCCTAGATTTTTTAACCCCTCCTATCCACAAGTCTATTCAGCCTCTGCTTCAGTCAAAAAAAGGGGAACCCTTATCGCTTTTCATCGCACCACACCATTCACTCTAAAAACGGAAATCAAAGATCCAGAGGGCAGATACATACTATTAACAGGCCAAGTGTTAGATACGGAGATCACGATAGTATCTTATTATGCTCCTAATCTAAACCCGTTACCCTTCTTATCGCATCTTTTCCAAATAATTAATTCACATAAAATAGGGACTCTCCTCATCTGCGGAGACTCCAACCAAGTCCTTCTTCCATTCTTAGATAAAACCCCCTATGTCACACCTAAATACCAAGCTAAATGGACCCTTCCCAACTTATTAGCTAAATACAATTTAGTAGACACGTGGAGAGAACACAATCCCACAAAACGTAACTACACATACTTTTCAAACCCACACCAATCCTTCAGCCGAATTGATCATATTTTTGTGACAATCGGTATGGTCCCTGAAATACTATATTCAAATATAATACCTATCCCTTGGTCAGATCACAATGCGGCGTACACCACAATGGCATCAACCATTCCGAAAAACCATGATCCCACTTGGTATCTTCCTGAAATTATACTCAAACACCCTGCCCATTGCCAATTGATTGAACAAGCTCTAAAAGACTATCTAGAACTCAATGCAAGCCCTGAAATATCCCCACTTACATTATGGGAAGCACATAAGCCAGTCCTCAGAGGAGCATTCCAGCGGCAAATAGGGATCTTAAAAAAGGAGCGAGCACTGATGGCAAGAAAATTGGAAACAGAATTCAACTTAGCATTTCTGGCCCTACAAAACTGCCAAACTCAAACTAATAGAACTCGGCTGGACAAAGCACGTCTGGAATACGACTTGTTCTTAACCGATTCGGCAAATAGAACACTTAATAGATCTAGACATGCTTTCTACAAGCAAGCTAATAAACCAGGGACATATTTAGCTAGAGCGCTAAACACACTCAATAAGACTTTTAAACCCATAAAGTTAAAAATTGCCAACAGGGTTCTCTCCAGCAACCCACTTAAAATAGTTCAAAAGTTTAGCTCACATCTAAAACAACTCTACTCAGAAACTACTGTATTTGACGAATCTAAAGCTGACTCCTTTTTTGCACAAATTAATCTTCCACAAATAAGTCAATCACAGAAAGAACAGTTGGAAGAACCAATTACGCAAGAGGATGTAGCTTTAGCCATTCGGGAACTCAAAATTAACAAAAGACCGGGACCTGACGGGTTCTCGGCAAACTACCTCAAAACTTTTACTGAGTTACTTTCACCCAGACTGGCAGAGGCATTTAACAACTTACTAGAGCAAAAAACCTTCAGACCTGAAACGTTGCTAGCAACGGTTTGTATGATTCCCAAACCACATTCGGATGACACACTTTGTAGCAATTATCGTCCCATATCTATGCTTAACATAGATATAAAACTATTAGGTAAAATACTAGCTACCCGCCTTAACAATTTTATCGGTACTCTAATCAATCGAGATCAAGTAGGTTTCATGCCATCCAGACAAGCGGGCGATAATATACGCAGGGCATGCCTCTTGGCCAACATAGCAAAGAAAAGGGGTATACCGGCGTGTTTTCTCTCTCTGGACATCAAACAAGCTTTTGATTCTGTTTCCTGGGCGTATTTAAAATATACTCTACAGAAATGGGGCTTTGGCCCTAATTTCACTAATTGGATTATGGAACTTTATAATAACCCTAAAGCTTATGTTAAATACGCAGGATATAAGTCTGACACATTTGATATCAGAAGAGGAACACGTCAGGGCTGCCCGTTATCCCCGTTATTATTTGCCCTCCTTATCGAACCGCTTGCTCAGAAAATCAGATCAGACCCCACTATCCTAGGTATAGAATTAGGAGGTCATAAACATAAATTATGCCTATTTGCGGATGACATTCTTTTATTTCTTTCTTCCCCGCAAGTAACTGGCCCTAATCTCATCCCAATACTTGATAGATTCGCGACGTTCTCAGGTCTAGCCATTAATCCCAAGAAATGTGTAGCACTAAACATATCCCTCTCAAGACTAGAATTAAGTGCAGCCACAGTAGGTCTTCCATTTACATGGTCGGATAAGAGCATCCCATACTTAGGAACACACGTAACGGCTGATACATCTGATTTATTCTCTTATAATTATCCCCCTCTTCTTAAACAGATAACAAACTTACTCAAATCCTGGTCCCAGCTCCCATTATCCTGGTTAGGTAGGATCAACGCAGTTAAGATGACAATATTACCAAAATTGTTGTATCTTTTTAGAGTGCTCCCGAGTCCAATACCGGCTTACTTTCTGAGGATAATACAAAACAGAATGACGACCTTTATATGGGGCACATCTAGGCCCAGAATAAAGGCGAAAATCTTGCATCTCCCCAAAACTCAAGGAGGGTTAGGATATCCGAATTTTACAAACTACTATAGGGCAGCGCAAATTTCAACCTTGGCCAAATATCATGCAAAAAAGGAAACACCTCTCTGGGTAGCGATTGAGGCAACCGAGTGTGATCCCATCCCTCCAGCTAACTTACTATGGATTCTTCCCAAGCTACGCGGGAAAATCTGCAATCCAATTATTAAACATTCTCTCTCACTATGGGATAGCTATAAATCCAAGTATTCACTGGTGTCCCCTCTCAACCCACTGCTTTCATTTTATAAAAACCCAACATTTTATCCGACATGGATCTTCCCTAGCACATTCAAGGAATGGGTAAGGAAAGACTGTATATATGTCTATAAATTTTTGGATTCATCGGGTGTCATGCCCTTCCCGACAGTATGTAAAAAATACGGTATACCTCAATCAGAATTGTTTCGATACCTCCAAATAAAAAATTTAGTGGAAACACATCTGACCTCTTCGGCTCTGAAAAACCAGATGTCACCTTTTGAAAGTATATGTAAAGATAATCCACATGTAAGAGGTACAATTTCGGTTCTGTACTTGCAGTCACTATCCCACAATAACACAACAAAGCTTCCTTATGTTCAGAAATGGGAGAGTGACCTGGGTATAGAACTTAATACCTCGGATTGGAATCAAATATGGCGAAACACTAAATCGGCTTCCTCGAATATAATAGCATTGGAAGCGGGCTATAAGGTATTAATGAGATGGTACCTGGTGCCAAGCAGAATAGCTAAATATGCACCAAACTGCACCGGACATTGCTATAGGGGTTGCATCACCGAAGGTACATATTTTCATACTTGGTGGACGTGTCCAATAGTACAGAAATTCTGGGATAAGATTTTCAAGATGGTAAATGCGGTGACTAAATTGAGAATACTTCCAGACCCTAAATTGGCACTACTGAATTTAAAGCCCATCAATCTAACACACACGCACTTCAAGCTACTAACACAACTCTTTACGGCAGCCAAACAAACCATAGCAAAAGCTTGGAAAACTCCAATTTTATCAACGACGGAAACAAAAAATAGAATGAATATTGCTATGACGCACGCCAAAATGGAAGCGTTAGAAACGGACACGATCGCCAACTTTGAAAAAATATGGAACCCTTGGATACAATATGCTATACCAGAAAATTTTAATAAAGGTGTAATGATGCCATGGTAGCTTTCCTATACAAAAATAACCGTTGTACATTTCATGCTTTGACGACGGATCCTAGCCCATCCCTGCAGACTTCCTTACCTGACCCCCCCCCCCCATTTTCCTTCCTTTTCTTCCCTTCTTCCTTTTCCTGATCTGATACTGCATAAGGTAGTACCCTCGTGTATCTACCGTTAACTTTGAAAAGGTAGCACATTTTAGAAATTTAAAGTTGATAGGTAGTAAGGTTACATTAAATAAGGACGTATTATCTTTGATATATTATCCACTAGCCACTAGGACAAGTTGTAAGGATTACATATTTGGCTATGTTAACTACTTAAACTCTTCCTGTGATAGTACACAGAACATGGCTAAAATATTCCCGTTTATTGTTGTTTAAGAAAGATGATACTGTTAGTCAATCTTATGTTATAATAACCACCTGATTACTGTAACGAATGTATGCTTCATGTACAATTTATTCTTGCATTTAATAAAGATATTCTTGACAAGGAAAAATAAGTTCTAGCTGACACTTTTCCGATTTGTAGAAAATTTGCATTGCAGGTCTCTAGCAAGAACAAAGTTGCAGTGGTGAGTCTACAGTAAGAGCTCTGCAAGTCTACAGCAAGAGCCCTGCAAGTCAACAGCAAGAGTTCTGCAAGTCTATAGCAAGAGCCCTGCAAGTCTACAGCAAAACCCTGCAAGTCTACAGCATGAGTTCTGCAAGTCTACAGCAAGAGTTATGCAAATCTACAGCAAGAGTTATGCAAGTCTGCAGCAAGAGTTATGTAAGTCTATAGCAAGAGTTATGTAAGTCTTAGTTATTATAGGGTCTATTCACTAAAAAGTGAGGAGAGGTGAATTGTCAGGAGAATTGCAAAATCTAAGCCAAAGTGGTTGAAGTAGGAAAAAAATCTCCTATTCAAATATTTCTAGTTCAGCTTTTTCGGCCTATATTTTACCATTTCCCTGAAAATGTACCTCAATTCACTGAATATTGCATTAAGACAAAACTGATCTAAATAAAAACATTTATTAAAATATTTTAACCACCTCAATACCGGGCCTATTCTGGCACTTCTCTCCTTTATGTAAAAAGCATAATTTTGTTGCTAGACAATTACTCAGAACCCCCAAACATTATATATATATTTTTTAGCAGACACCATAGGGAATAAAGTGGTGGTCATTGCAACTTTTTATCTTGCACGATATTTGCACAATCATTTTTCAAACACTTTTTTTTCATGAATTAAAAAATAACAAAACAGTAAAGTTAGCCCCATTTTTTGTATAATGTTACGCCGAGTAAATAGATACCTAACTTGTAACGCTTTAAAATTGCGCACATTCTTGGAATGGCGCCAAACTTCAGTACTTAAAAATCTCCATAGGTGACGCTTTAATTTGTTTTACAGGTTACCAGTTTGAGTGAGTGAGTGAGTGAGAAACTTATATAGCGCAAACAAATGCGAACTTAATCGCCTCAAGGCGCTGGTTTAGAGTTTAGAGTTATAGAGGAGGTCTAGTGCTAGAATTAACACACTAATGCACGTGGCAATACCACACATGTGTGGTTTGAACGGCGTTAACATATGTGGGCGGGACTTATGTGTGTGTTCACTTCTTTTTTTTACTTTTTTTTTATCACTTTTATTCCTATTACAAGGAATGTAAACATCCCTTGTAAAAGGAATAGTGTATGACAGGTCCTCTTTATGGATAGATGCGGGGTCAATAAGACCCCACATCTCTCCTCCAGGCTTGAAAGCATGAGATCGTGAAAAATAATTCACCGATCTCATGCCGACAGCCACGATTGCGGCTTTGTTTACTTCCGGGTACCCGGGTGTGACGTCATAACGTCGCGCCCGGGCCTCCGACGGTCATAGAGATGACCGGTGACCATCTGGTCACCGGTCATCTCTATCCTCGTCATCCGAGGCTGGCCGATTTGTTCTCCGGGCCCCCCCAGGGCACGGGAGAGCCTGAAGAAGCACCGGATGGTGGCGGGAGGGGGGCGTCCCGCAGCCTATAAGAAAGATCAAGCAGTGGAACTGCCGCTATGATCATTCTTATGGTGTGCAGAATCGCTGGCTGAAGAAAAGGATATCTGAATGATGCCTGTAGCTGCAGGCATCATTCAGATATCCCCCCTCAATACCAGGACGTCATATGACAGCGTGTGTTATTGAGGTGGTTAATCACGGACCATTTGGCTGGCCAAAGACCAGAGCACTTTTTGCGATTCGGCACTGCATCGCTTTAACTGACAATTGCGTGGTCGTGCAACATGGCTCCCAAACAAAATTGACGTCCTTTTTCCCACAAATAGAGCTTTCTTTTGGTGGTATTTGATCACCTCTGCGGTTTTTTTCTTTGTACTATAAACAAAAATAGAGTTACAATTCTAAAAAAAAAAAATATCCCCCAAAAATATATAAAAAAAAAATTTTTTTTACTAAGTTTAGGCTGATACGTATTCTTCTACATATTTTTGTCTATATATACCACAGGAGGCATTGTGTCGATATATATATGCGTGAGCTGGTCGTTAAGCGGTTAATAAAATTAATACATAACACTGTATTACATCTTACAAATTTTTTTTTTTTTTTAATTAGGTTCAGCATTTAACAAAACCATGAAAAAGAACATGAATAAATATATGAAAAAGAACATTTACAAAAACTAGGCGTCCCCTGACCTCCTTCCATTTGTCGGAGAAGAACGTGGCGTCCATGAGGTGATAATATTGAACGTTAAGTTGATCTATTTCACTGTCAAGTGAGACCATATCAAGAGCGTATTGATTGATGAGGGTCTTCATCAATTCCAGACTGCAGTGAGTTAGGGTCTTTTCCCAAGCAGTCTTAAAGCTTGAGGTCGGATGCTTTGTTGTGGGGAACAGTTGAACTCTCAGGCCCAGTGGGCACACCTCTTCTCGAATGTACTGTTTAAAGTTCTCGGTGTGTAAGTGAGATTTACGTTTAAGGAGGCTAAACATTCTGTCAAGGAATGTCCTAATCTCCTCATCAGACTTTGCATTAGTGGTTAAACAAGTAGCATGGATTGAGGTCATGAAACCTGTCCATGCAGTGCCTAAAAGATCCATGTCACACAGGAAAAGTTTGCCTAGGTTTGCACAAAAATTGTAAACACAAAAATTATATAAGAAAATATAAAGAAGAGGTGATGTGTCCAAAAAATTAATCTGGGACACAAAGTATAGTGTGCAGGGAGGGTGACTTGTGGCGATCGTTGGCTAGCAAATTGTGCCTAAGTTGCATCAGTACACCTTTCTGTAACCCTAACCAGCACACAGAGCCCAGGTGTGTTATCCACCTATGAATTATGAAATAATTTTTGACCTCTAAATTAAACACATAAACAGAAATTTAGAACTGTACCATCATCCAAACCCTAATGGAATAGCAGAAGGACTGTATATGTAAACAAAGTTCAAATCACACATGTGAGGTATCGCCGCGATCGTCAGAGTGAGAGCAATAAATCTAGCACTAGACCTCCTCTGTAACGCTAACCTGGTAACCGTAAAAAAATGAGAGTGTCGCCTATGGAGATTTTTAGGTACCGTAGTTTGTCGCCATTTCACGAGTGCGTGCAATTTTAAAGCGTGACATGTTTGGTATCTATTTACTCAGCGTAACATCATCTTTCACATTATACTAAAAAACTGGGCTAACTTTACTGTGTTTTTATTTTTTTATTTATGAAAGTGTCTTTTTCCCCAAAAAGTTCCATTTAAAACACTGCTGCACAAATACCGTGTGACATCAAATATTGCAACAATCGACACTTTATTCTCAAATTTCTCTGCTAAAAAAATATATATAATGTTTGGGGGTTCTAAGTAATTTTCTAGCAAAAAATATGGATTTTAACTTGTAAACACCAAATGTCAGAAATAGGCCTAGGCTTGAAAGGGTTAATTAAAAAGTCATCTGGCTGAAGCAGAAGATTACCTTTTTTTTATATAGTAACTCCTTATTGACTATTAACTTTAATTGTATAGTTGAATTACCGTTACTTATATCTCATTACAACATTTTCTATTTTCCTTATGAGTTACAATATTTAGATAAATAACCAACACATGTATTAGGACTGCCAAAGATTTCTCTTCTTTTTAGTGTTTGTTTATATGTATATATCCTTTTTTTTTTTTTTTGCAGTGTATTAGAGAAATGCTATTCTTCCAGTACCCTGGTGAAATGTGTGATTTCATTTTTTTCTTTTATGTTTTTAGAATTTTTTTCCATAGATGCAGTGGTAGTGTCTACAGCAGTAACAGTAATTGCCATGTGCTGTCACATACTGTCACATACATTTCTCTGTTGGCTCATTCACTTACTGCCATAAGGCCTAATTAATCAAACCAATCAATTTGGAAAAATGACCAACACCTGGGTGCAATTCTCATCAAATTAGAATCAATCATTTCAAATTCTATTAGGCTATCCCACCTTTGTTCTAACGTTGAATGTCCTAAACCAGTAATTGTAGTGTTTTTCTCGATGCCATTTATTTTTGGGCCGCTTTTTTGTTACATCCTGCCTTCTGTTTTACCCTGTGTTGACCACTGTGTGCATCACCTCCAGTCATGTGTCCACTATTGTATACAGTAGCAGTGTTGCCAACCTACCAGATTAAAACTTACTGACACCCAAAATGTACTGGCACAGTTAAGTTTTTACTGGCATTTCCAAAAGTTCCAAAATTAAAGGTTTAAGTGCAAAGTTTAGTATTTAGGCTCCAAACAAGTACAATATACAATTAGCAATGTGATTTAAGGTAGATAATAAGGCAACAAACATGGATGAAAAAGGACTCCTGCCCTGTCAGTGAACTTAAGCTAGGGGGCACTGCTGCAAACACATGGCGATCTGTCCTAACAGAAAATGTATGTCAATGAATAAGTGATAGTGTCAGCGCTGTGTGACTCAAAGAGAGAAAGGGGGACAGTGTGACTGATAAGCAAACTGAAAGTGAACAAAACAGTGAAAGTGGGACTGCACAATAATAGGTGAACCTAACAATATATATAGGTACATAATCCAAAAACATCAACACAACTCTTCAGCAAACAAAAAATGAAAACATCTTACATAAGCCAAGTGACATAAATCAAACGTGATACAATGATATTAACAAAATATACTGTAAGTGTAAAAGCCAAATGATAGAGAGAACACACTGGGTCCTGACCAACAAGTCTCTGTGTGTGAAAGCGAATAATGAAAGAGCACACTGAAATGCTGAGCAGAGAGTCTCTATATGGTGATCCCCCAAAAGCCAGTGTTGAAGAGAGGAAAAACTTCAGTGCAGACACCTCTTGTGTATCCTAGCCGCTCACCTCACAGCTGTTGCACGGACAGCCTAAAATTCCTCACATGTACAGTTGTGGCCAAAAGTTTTGAGAATGACACAAATATTAGTTTTCACAAAGTTTGCTGCTGAACTGCTTTTAGATCTTTGTTTCAGTTGTTTCTGTGATGCAGTGAAATATAATTACACGCACTTCATACGTTTCAAAGGCTTTTATCGACAATTACATGGCATTTATGCAAAGAGTCAGTATTTGCAGTGTTGGCCCTTCTTTTTCAGGACCTCTGCAATTCGACTGGGCATGCTCTCAATCAACTTCTGGGCCAATTCTTGACTGATAGAAACCCATTCTTTCATAATTACTTCTTGGAGTTTGTCAGAATTAGTGGGTTTTTGTTTGTCAACCCGCCTCTTGAGGATTGACCACAAGTTCTCAATGGGATTAAGATCTGGGGAGTTTCCAGGCCATGGACCCAAAATGTCAGCGTTTTGGTCCCCGAGCCACTTAGTTATCACTTTTGCCTTATGGCACGGTGCTCCATCGTGCTGGAAAATGCATTGTTCTTCACCAAACTGTTGTTGGATTGTTGGAAGAAGTTGCTGTTGGAGGGTGTTTTGGGACCATTCTTTATTCATGGCTGTGTTTTTGGGCAAAACTATGAGTGAGCCCACTCCCTTGGATGAGAAGCAATCCCACACATGAATGGTCTCAGGATGCTTTACTGTTGGCATGACACAGGACTGATGGTAGCGCTCACCTTTTCTTCTCCGGACAAGCCTTTTTCCTGATGCCCCAAACAATCAGAAAGAGGCTTCATCGGAGAATATGACTTTGCCCCAGTCCTCAGCAGTCCTTTACCATATTTCCTGCAGAAGATCAATCTGTCCCTGATGTTTTTTTTGGAGAGAAGTGGCTTCTTTCCTGCCCTTCTTGACACCAGGCCATCTTCCAAGAGTCTTTGCCTCACTGTGCGTGCCGATGCGCTCACACCTGCCTGCTGCCATTCCTGAGCAAGCTCTGCACTGGTGGCACTCTGATCCCGCAGCTAAATCCTCTTTAGGAGACGGTCCTGTCGCTTGCTGGACTTTCTTGGGCACCCTGAAGCCTTCTTTACAAATGCAGTGGTATTTTTTTATGGGATTAAGTTAATTTTCATGGCAAAGAGGAACTTTGCAATTAACCACTTAAGCCCCGGACCAATATGCTGCCTAAAGACCCAAGGGGTTTTTATACTTCGGTACTGCGTCGCTTTAACAGACAATTGCGCGGTCGTGCGACGTGGCTCCCAAACAAAATTGGCGTCCTTTTTTCCCCACAAATAGAGCTTTCTTTTGGTGGTATTTGATCACCTCTGCGGTTTTTATTTTTTGCGCTATAAACAAAAATAGAGCGACAATTTTGAAAAAAATGCAATATTTTTTACTTTTTGCTATAATAAATATCCCCCAAAAACATATATACATTTTTTTCCCCTCAGTTTAGGCCGATACGTATTCTTCTACCTATTTTTGGTAAAAAAAATCGCAATAATCGTTTATCGGTTGGTTTGCGCAAAATTTATAGCGTTTACAAAATAGGGGATAGTTTTATTGCATTTTTTTTTTACTACTAATGGCGGCGATCAGCGATTTTTTTCATGACTGCGACATTATGGCGGACACTTCGGACAATTTTGACACATTTTTGGGACCATTGTCATTTTCACAGCAAAAAATGCATTTAAATTGCATTCTTTATTGTGAAAATGACAGTTGCAGTTTGGGAGTTAAACACAGGGGGCGCTGTAACATTTAGTGTTCACTTAGTGTGTGTTTACTACTGTAGGGGGGTGTGGCTGTAGGACTGACATCATCGATCGAGTCTCCCTAATAAAAGGGATCACTCGATCGATGCGCCGCCATAGTGAAGCACGGGGAAGCCGTGTTTACACACGGCTCTCCCCGTTCTTCAGCTCCGGGGAGCGATCGCGACGGAGCGGCTATAAACGAATAGCCGCGCCGTCGTCCCGGATCGCTCCCCGAGGCTTACCGACCGCCGCATGTAGCGGGGGGTCCCGATCAGACGCCCCACCCACGTCAAGCAGAGGACGTACGGGTACGTACATGTGCCATTCTGCTGATGTATATCTACATGAGGAGGTCGGCAAGTGGTTAATTGCAATTCGTCTGATCACTCTTCATAACATTCTGGAGTATATGCAATTCCCATCTCAAAAACTGAGGCAGGAGACTTTGTGAAAATTAGTATTTGTGTCATTCGCAAAACTTTTGGCCATGGCTGTACACTCACTGGATGATGATACAATAGGACTTGTATATAGCAAAGAGACTCAGAGCCATATGTTGCATGTGAAAAGAAAGAAGAGATATGTAGCGTAATACTGTGAGGGCCAAAGCTGAGACCAAGGTAATCACACAGAAATGCACTCACTCTGTGGACAAAAATAGTGGGCGTATCTTCGACGAACACCGAGTTCGTAACAGTCCTGTATATCTCATATATCTTTTCCTGTTTCTCCTACGCTCCCAATGGCATCAGGTACGTGGCTCAGAAGATGGTGGAGAGAATGGAAATGAAAAGAAGGAAAGCTCATCGCATAACCCCGTTTGTGGGAATGAATTTAATGGTAAAAAGCACAGTAACACTCACATTTAAAACAAATCTGCGATGGTAAACATCCACGAGCGGCGAGCTTGTTTCCTGCCGTCAGAAAAGTGTTTGATCTAATGCTCCAATCCCGATGCTTATCGTCACATCACGTGACTTCATCAGGGGATAACACTAGATACAATTGATAGGTTTAAATAGTCTGCTAAATTGAACGCCCGTCGCCCATTTTCTTAAAGCCTGCTATATTAGCATACAGCATGGCAACACAGAATAACCTCCGCCATTTTGCCTGGGTCTAAAGCTAATATTGTGCATGCATCTACCAAATGACAGAGTGCACACGGGGCTATGTGCCGCAGAAAGGGCAAAAAACAGGGAAAACACAGGATGGATAAACTATAAGGCACAGATCCAAGGCTAAACCTAACGCAACAAAAAATAAAAATAAAAAATCAGATTAAAAACGGCAAGAGGGGTGGAGAAAGCGTGACAGTGCTGGGTACCTAACAATAAAGGAACGACCCAAATAAACATGCTGCACACAGAAATGCATGGCTCACCTACATACATTAACTCCAATAGGGGGAACATTATGTAAAACTAGCCAATGCGAAACGAACTTGGATACATTTCAATCGCTGAAAGGTAGCAATTAAAATGCTAGATAAAATTGATAAAATAAAATAAAAATAAAATAAAATAAATGAATAAAACGGAGGAGAGTCCAGTCTTAAAGATATATACAAACATGTATAGGTAAAAAAAATATAGTACATGCGCAAAAAACAGTGTATGAACCGCATAGGAGCTCTAGAGAAAACACTGGTGACAGGCTGGAACATGGTATGAACATATTACAAATGCTGTTAACATGGTCTAGTATATCTATACATATCAAACCGTGCATTATGCACTGTGAAGAAAGGAGAAAGGGGGTAAGGAAATACCTAACTGTATGGATCTTGTAAATGGAGAAACAATGGATCAAAAGGCAATCTAGTATGCTTAAAAATCACTTAAAAAGCAATTCAAATCGAACTCTATGTTGAGTCCTTTGGGGGCAAAGGTATCTATAGAGAATATATATTTAGATTCAAGCTGGCTGAGAGACCTCACCTTATGAACCCCCTCGCCAGGGCCTGGTATATGGCACAATCCCCCAAAATTTGAGCTGGAAAGGGTCTTTATTATGGACTTCCGCAAAGTGTCGGGAGACACTATATTTGTCAAACCCTTTCTGGATGTTTTGCACATGCTCTTTGATGCAAATTCTTAAAATCCTTTTGGTCTGGCCAATATACTGTAGGCCTCAGCTACACTCTAGGGGCGTAGACTGCGCCCTCAGTGTTACATCCAATGAAATCCTTGATGTCATATTTGGTGCCATTACTGTTGGACTGGAAGGCCACTTTCTTTACGTTTGGTCGTTTGGTGCGAATACATGCATAGCACCTTTTGCAAGGGTAAAAGCCCTTGCCCGTGAAGAAAGTGAACTGCTTTTTTGGAGGGTCAATGACACTTTTAACAAACTGGTCTCGAAGAGTGGGGGCTCTCTTGTAAATGAATCTAGGCCTATCTGGCAAAATATCTCTATGCCCACTGTCGGATTTCAAAATATGCCAGTGGCGTGTTATAATTTTTTCTATTTTTCGATAATGCACATTATATTCTAGTACCACAGGGACTAAATCTGGTTTGCTAGTAGATTTTCTGTTTACCAGGAGGCCACTCCTTGGTATTTGCATAACTTCCTCTAATTTTTCTTTAATATATTTTTCCTCATATCCTTTTTGTATAAATCTTTCACCAATCATATCTGCTTGTGACTGGAATTCTTCAATGTTGGTACAGTTACGTCTGAGTCTCAGCATTTGGCCTTTAGGAATAAATAAAAATACAGCCAGTTCCTGTGATGGCAACTGTTGATTGGGAGGTAGCTATTACGGTCAACATTTTTGAAAAAAGTCCTTGTGACAAATTTCTCATCCACTCTGGAGATTTCCAGGTCCAGAAATAGGATACTTTTCTCTTCTATTTGCCACGTTAATACAATATTCTTGTGGTTAGCATTACGTTATTCAAAAAACAAGATAAGTTGGTTGCGATTGCCTTTCCAAATAATGGAAATATCGTCAATGTATCGTCTATACACCATGAGATCTTCTGGTTGTTCTAAGAACACTGTTTCTTCTTCCCATTTCGACATGAAAAGGCCCACAACACTAGGGGCAAATTTAGCCCCCATAGCTACCCCAGTCCAGGCTGAGGTGACATCAAAACAAGGTGCTTTAGTGCTAATTGAATGCAGAATATTTTAATGCAGGAAGTGAGGAAAGGGACTGGCCGATGCAGCTATAAAAGTTTTTTATACTCCATGTCTGTGTGCACCTTTCATCAGTGGACACCACTGTTTACATCATCGTTTGTCGCTTGAAACAAGCTGACCTTCTGTTCCTGTTCACGAATCGGAGTTGGAGCAAGTACACCCACGGTGAGGTTCCAGTCCAGGCTTACAGCCATCCATTAGGATTAGGGATGAGCCGAACATACCCGGGTTCGGTTCGCATCAGAACGTTCGAACAGACCGCGGGTTCGCGCGAACATTTAGAACCCCATTGAAGTCTATGGGACTCGAACGTTCGAATTCAAAAACGATCATTTTAAAGACCAATATTCAATTTAATGTTGGTAAACGTCTTTCAGAACCCGGGTCTTGCCCCAGGGAACATGTATCAATCGAAAAAAATATTTTAAAAACTGACGTTTTTGCGGAGCAGCGATTTTAATGATGTTTAAAGTGAAAAAAAAAAAATGAAAAATTCCTTCAAATATCACACCTGCTGTGTGTCTCTAGTAGTGGCACATGTTTAGAAATGTCCCTGCACAACATTAAATTATTATAAGAACAAAGTAATTTAATACTGGTTGCGCATGTGCTGTGTGGGAACAATATCTCGATTATTTTAGGGGTGGTGGGGGGGTGGCATTATCTTTTTGGGAAAGCAAAATTGTAGAAAAAAGGGCACCCCTCAAACATACTGTAATTGTAGCGCAACAAAGAGCCACGTGCAAAGTATTGCATCAAAAATTGTTATTAGGCGCCCTTGTTACACAGGGGCATAAAAATGTGTCCGTAGGCGCAACATAACACTGCAACCCCTCCCAATATCTGTAATTGGAGCGCAACAAGGAGCCACGTGCAAAGTATTGCATCAAAAATTGTTATTAGGAGCCCTTGTTACACAGGGGCATAAAAATGTGTCCGTAGGCGCAACATAACACTGCAACCCCTCCCAATATCTGTAATTGGAGCGCAACAAGGAGCCACGTGCAAAGTATTGCATCAAAAATTGTTATTAGGTGCCCCTGTTACACAGGGGCATAAAAATGTGTCCATAGGCGCAACATAACACTGCAACCCCTCCCAATATCTGTAATTGGAGCGCAACAAGGAGCCACGTGCAAAGTATTGCATCAAAAATTGTTATTAGGTGCCCCTGTTACACAGGGGCATAAAAATGTGTCCATAGGCGCAACATAACACTGCAACCCCTCCCAATATCTGTAATTGGAGCGCAACAAGGAGCCACATGCAAAGTATTGCATCAAAAATTGTTATTAGGTGCCCCTGTTACACAGGGGCATAAAAATGTGTCCGTAGGCGCAACATAACACTGCAACCCCTCCCAATATCTGTAATTGGAGCGCAACAAGGAGCCACGTGCAAAGTATTGCATCAAAAATTGTTATTAGGTGCCCCTGTTACACAGGGGCATAAAAATGTGTCCGTAGGCGCAACATAACACTGCAACCCCTCCCAATATCTGTAATTGGAGCGCAACAAGGAGCCACGTGCAAAGTATTGCATCAAAAATTGTTATTAGACGCCCCTGTTACACAGGGGCACAAAAATTAGGCCTTAGGCCACGTGCAAAGTATTGCATCAAAAATTGTTATTAGACGCCCCTGTTACACAGGGGCACAAAAATTAGGCCTTAGGCCACGTGCAAAGTATTGCATCAAAAATTGTTATTAGACGCCCCTGTTACACAGGGGCACAAAAATTAGGCCTTAGGCCACGTGCAAAGTATTGCATCAAAAATTGTTATTAGACGCCCCTGTTACACAGGGGCACAAAAATTAGGCCTTAGGCCACGTGCAAAGTATTGCATCAAAAATTGTTATTAGACGCCCCTGTTACACAGGGGCACAAAAATTAGGCCTTAGGCCACGTGCAAAGTATTGCATCAAAAATTGTTATTAGACGCCCCTGTTACACAGGGGCACAAAAATTAGGCCTTAGGCCACGTGCAAAGTATTGCATCAAAAATTGTTATTAGACGCCCCTGTTACACAGGGGCACAAAAATTAGGCCTTAGGCCACGTGCAAAGTATTGCATCAAAAATTGTTATTAGACGCCCCTGTTACACAGGGGCACAAAAATTAGGCCTTAGGCCACGTGCAAAGTATTGCATCAAAAATTGTTATTAGACGCCCCTGTTACACAGGGGCACAAAAATTAGGCCTTAGGCCACGTGCAAAGTATTGCATCAAAAATTGTTATTAGGCGCCCCTGTTACACAGGGGCACAAAAATTAGGCCTTAGGCCACGTGCAAAGTATTGCATCAAAAATTGTTATTAGGCGCTCCTGTTAAACAGGGGCAGAAAAATTAGGCCTTAGGCACTGGTGGCGGAGCACAGAAAAACAAAATTTCTTACTAGCTAACAGCATGAAAAGTGAGGAGGAGAAGGATATTCCATCAGCAGCACAACAGGACAGTCACTCAGCATCAGCAGTCTCAAAGGGATCTGATATTTCAACACAAAATTCTTATTCAGTAACATCAGCATCAGGTGCTTGGTAGCCGGTGTTGATCCAAGCCTGATTCATTTTGATGAAGGTCAGTCGATCAACAGAGTCGGTGGAGAGGCGTACCCTGTGATCGGTCACAAAGCCTCCAGCAGCACTGAATGTACGTTCTGAAAGAACACTGGATGCAGGGCAAGCCAGTAGCTCAATTGCGTACTGTGCAAGCTCTGGCCAGTGATCCATCCTCAAGACCCAGTAAGCCAGAGGATTTTCCGTGGGGAAGGTGTCCAAGTCGGATCTTGCCGCTAGGTATTCCCGGACCATGTAAACCAGACGCTGGCGATGGTTGCTGGAACCGGTCAGACCTTGGGGCTGCGGACTAAAAAATTGTCTGAACGCATCGGTCAGACGGCCACCTTCTCCACCGTTCCTTCTCTGACTCACCGAAGCCTCAGCAAGACGTTGTCCAGGGCCAGGTTTTGGTAATCCCCCCGGTTCTGGGAACGCATTGCACAGACCCTTCTGCAAGGCCTCCCGCAGTAGTTTCATCTTCTGCTCCCTCTGCGATGGCAACATAAGATCCGTTACCTTACTCTTGTAACGTGGATCAAGGAGAGTTGCCAGCCAGTAATGATCCCTCTCCTTGATAGCACGTACACGAGGATCCTTACGCAGGCTTTGCAGAATCAGGGAGGCCATGCAGCGTAGGTTTGCAGAGGCATTCGGGGCACAGTCCTCTGGGTCACTGAGGACGACAGGATCCTCAGCCACCTCATCCCAGCCACGTAAAAGTCCACGTGTTCCTTGGGACTGTAAATGATCCCTTGAAGACTGCTGCTGTTGATGCTGAGTGCTAGGCTCCACCTCCATGCTGCTGATACAATCCTCCTCCTCCTCCTCTTCCTCATCCTCCTCCTCCTCTTCCTGTGTTCCAGGTGGGCAAGCAGGAACAGTGTCTGGATAAAGGGGGCCTTGAGAGGTAAGGAAGTCCTCCTCTTCCTCCCTCTGTTCTGCCTCAAGGGCCCTGTCCATTATTCCACGTAGGGTGTGCTCCAACATGTGAATAAGCGGGACAGTCTCACTGATGCATGCACTGTCACTGCTCACCATCCTCGTGGCCTCCTCAAATGGTGACAGGACAGTGCATGCATCCCTGATCAAGGCCCACTGGCGTGGTGAAAAAAAACCAAGCTCCCCTGAGCCAGTTCTGCTGCCATATTGGCACAGGTACTCATTGATGGCCCTCTGCTGCGTGTGCAGCCGCTGCAGCATGGCCAACGTAGAGTTCCATCTGGTGGGCATGTCACAGATTAGGCGGTTCTTGGGCAGGTTGTATTCCCTCTGGAGGTCTGTCAGCCGAGCAGTGGCATTATATGACCTCCGGAAATGCACACAGACTTTCCTGGCCTGCCTCAGGACATCCTGTAAGCCAGGGTACCTGCCCAAGAACCGCTGCACCACCAAATTGAGAACATGCGCAAAACAGGGCACATGGGTGAGTTTTCCACGTCGCAGGGCAGAGAGGAGGTTGGTGCCATTATCGCTGACCACCATTCCAGGCTTCAGCTGGCGTGGCGTCAACCACCTCTGAGCCTGCCCCTGCAGAGCTGAAAGAACCTCTTCCCCAGTGTGGCTCCTGTCTCCCAAGCACACCAGCTCTAGGACCGCATGGCATCTCTTGGCCTGCATTCCTGCGTAGCCCGTCGTACGCCTACGGAGCACGGCTGGTTCTGAGCCAACATCACCACAGGAAGAGGCCACAGAGGAAGAAGAAGAGGAGGGGGTGGAGGAGAGAGGTGTGTCACAAGCAGTTGTAGTGTTTTGGAGGCGTGGTGGTGGAACAACCTCCAAAACTACTGTGCCTTGACCTGCGTCCTTCCCAGCTGCCAGCAGAGTCACCCAATGGGCCGTAAAAGACAGGTAACGTCCCTGTCCATGCCTGCTGGACCATGAGTCAGCGGTAAGATGCACCTTACCACTGACCGCCCTGTCCAGCGAGGTATGGACATTGCCTTCCACATGCCGGTAGAGAGCCGGAATCGCCTTCCGTGAAAAAAAGTGGCGTTTGGGTACTTGCCACTGAGGTACTGCACATTCCACAAACTCACGGAAGGGGGCAGAATCTACCAACTGAAAAGGTAGCAGTTGAAGTGCTAGCAATTTTGCTAAGCTAGCATTCAACCGCTGGGCATGTGGATGGCTGGGAGCGTACTTCTTTCGGCGCTGCAGCAGCTGGGGCAGGGAAATTTGTCTGGTAATATCAGTAGATTGGCCGGATGTACTACCACTACTACGTTGTGACACACCTATTTCTACACCTTCGGTGCAGGCTGCAGAGAGGACTAGGGGTCTAGTGGGGTTTGAGGTCACAGAAGGGCAAGGGGAGGACCGCTTTGGTCTTTGGTGTGGGTCTTTCTGGTATGCCTGCCAACGAGCTGCATGGCAGGTCGACATATGTCTGGACAAGCATGTGGTGCCCAAGCGGGTGATGTTTTGGCCACGCGAGATACGCTTGAGACATATGTTGCAAACAGCAAAGGTAGCATCTGATGGACAGGTTTCAAAAAAGGCCCACACCAAAGAACTTTTGCTGTACCGTTGAGACACAGCAGCGCCACGTAATGCAGTTGGTGTACTGCCCTTAAGCTGACCCCTGGAGGGCTTCCTGCCTCTTTGAAGATGTGCCTGTGCCTCGTCCTCTTCCTCCTCCTCCTCTCTCCTACCAGGCACCCAGGTAGAGTCAATGACCTCATCATCCCCTCCCTCCTCATCATCACTGGCGACAACCTGGCAGTATGCTCCAGCTGGGGGAACATCACTCCCAGATTGTTGTCCCTCTCGGCCACCCCCTCTCCCTGGGCTCACATCAATGCCTTCCTCTATCAGTGTTCCGTCATCGGAGTCTTCAAAACGCTGTGCATCTTCAGCTAGCATGTACCCAACACTGTGTTGAAACAGTTCGGGGGACTCCTCAGGAGGACACGGTGGGACTAGGGAAGGATTGTGTGATCCCATTGTGCAGAGGGTAGAGGACGCCTTGGCAGCTGCTTTGCCAGGCAAACTATAATCAGTCTGTGTGAGAGAGGATGAGGAGGATGAGGACGGCTTGGTCATCCACTCAACTAATTTCTCAGCATGTTGAGGCTCAACACGGCCAGCTCCCGAAAAGAAGGACGAGCGGCCACGGCCACGTGCTGAAGAGGATGCACCACATCCATCACCAGCGTTACCTCTAGATGCAGAGCCTGCTTGCCCTCGTGACTCTCTGCCTCTCTTTGTCCTTCCAGCCATAGTTATGCGTTCAGGTGTTATGTAACAAAATAGTCGCTGTCACACCGACTGCGTTCAGATGGTATTAAACAGCAACCACACAGTAAGAGCGACTTGGCTCAAGTGTAAAGTAACAAAATAGTCGCTGTCACACCAACTGCGTTCAGATGGTATTAAACAGCAACCACACAGTAAGAGCGACTTGGCTCAAGTGTAAAGTAACAAAGTAGTCGCTGTCACACCGACTGCGTTCAGATGGTATTAAACAGCAATCACACAGTAAGAGCGACTTGGTTCAAGTGTAAAGTAACAAAATAGTCGCTGTCACACCAACTGCGTTCAGATGGTATTAAACAGCAACCACACAGTAAGAGCGACTTGGCTCAAGTGTAAAGTAACAAAATAGTCGCTGTCACACCAACTGCGTTCAGATGGTATTAAACAGCAACCACACAGTAAGAGCGACTTGGCTCAAGTGTAAAGTAACAAAATAGTCGCTGTCACACCGACTGCGTTCAGATGGTATTAAACAGCAATCACACAGTAAGAGCGACTTGGTTCAAGTGTAAAGTAACAAAATAGTCGCTGTCACACCAACTGCTTTCAGATGGTATTAAACAGCAACCACACAGTAAGAGCGACTTGGCTCAAGTGTAAAGTAACAAAATAGCCGCAGTGACACCAACTGCCTTTAGTTGCTATTAAACAGCACGCACGCAGTAATAGCGACTGCGGTCAAATGCGATTTAACAGCACGCACGCAGTGACACCAACTGCCTTTAGTTGCTATTAAACAGCACGCACGCAGTAATAGCGACTGCGGTCAAATGCGATTTAACAGCACACACGCAGTGACACCAACTGCCTTTAGTTGCTATTAAACAGCACGCACGCAGTAATAGCGACTGCGGTCAAATGCGATTTAACAGCACGCACGCAGTGACACCAACTGCCTTTAGTTGCTATTAAACAGCACGCACGCAGTAATAGCGACTGCGGTCAAATGCGATTTAACAGCACGCACGCAGTGACACCAACTGCCTTTAGTTGCTATTAAACAGCACGCACGCAGTAATAGCGACTGCGGTCAAATGCGATTTAACAGCACGCACGCAGTGACACCAACTGCCTTTAGTTGCTATTAAACAGCACGCACGCAGTAATAGCGACTGCGGTCAAATGCGATTTAACAGCACGCACGCAGTGACACCAACTGCCTTTAGTTGCTATTAAACAGCACGCACGCAGTAATAGCGACTGCGTTTCTGTGCAATTCAATAGCCCAGTTGCATTAACAGCGACTGCGCTTCTGTGCAAATAAATTGCACACGTGCAGTAACAGGTAATGCGTCTGTGTGTGCAATTAACTAGCACACGTTAAATAACACAGAATAATTATATTTAAAGTAAATCCCTAATGCAGGCAATACAACACGTTAGAGCGCTGCATGTAGAACAATCTCCTGCCTGATAGATAAACTAGCTGAGCTGTACAGTTTATAAATATATTGACAACGCCTAAGGATTAGTGTTGAGCAGAATATGCCATATTCGATTTCGCGATATATCTCGAATATATATTCAAATATTCGAGATATATTCGCTAAATTCGAATATTCGTGATATTTTATCGAAATTAATTGATTGCGATTTTTCGCTATTGCGAATGCGAAAATAATTGCGATTTTTTGATAACTGCGGTAGGAGCGCTCTGATTGGCTTAGAATATTCGTGATATTTTATCGAAATATCGCAACATGCGAATGCGATATTTATTGCGGAATTTCGAGATATGCTGGAGGAGCGCTCTGATTGGCTCAGAATATTCGTGATATTTTATCGAAATATCGCAACATGCGAATGCGATATTTATTGCGGAATTTCGAGATATGCTGGAGGAGCGCTCTGATTGGCTCAGAATATTCGTGATATTTTATCGAAATATCGCAACATGCGATTGCGATATTTATTGCGGAATTTCGAGATATGCTGGAGGAGCGCTCTGATTGGCTCAGAATATTAGTGATATTTTATCGAAATATCGCAACATGCGAATGCGATATTTATTGCGCAATTTCGAGATATGCTGGAGGAGCGCTCTGATTGGCTCAGAATATTCCTGATATTTTATCGAAATATCGCAACATGCGAATGCGAAATTGATTGCAGATATTTCGAAAACTGCTGTAGCAGCACTCTGAAATCGAATATGTATGATATTTTAACCAAAAAACATATTGCGATTGCGATTTTTCGATCGCGCATGCGCAATTGCGCGAACAACACGCGACCATTTCCTGGAGCCTTGCCAGTTTCCAACTTATGATCGCAGCGCAATCACACAGCAACATGGTTGGAAGCAATTTCACTAAGTCTGAGGAAAAGTTGCTGATTTGTGTAAGTATTTTGACCACTGTTATTTCATCATCTTCAACTGCATTTTAGTCTAGTTTAAAAGTTAGTATATATGATCAGATATTAGTATTTCACAAAAAATGTGTCTCCTGCTTTTACAAAACTACAAGTCCCAGCATGCCTGGACAGCTGCAGACACCCTGGTTGGCAAATGTGTATTTAGGCACTTTTCCTTGTTATTTAGCATAATGAATTTAACATTTTTTTGGACATAGGACGTATGCGAACGTCCTGACTTCAGTGTCCTCAAGGCCCAAGGACGTTCAAATACATATTGCCCTTTAGATGTTGCAGAACTACAACTTCCAGCATGCCTGGGAATGCTGGCACTTCTAGTATTGTAAGTTCTGCAGGCCCCCATTTTTCAGGCCTTTATGCACGGGTCTCTAAACTGTGGCACCCTAGATGCAGCAAAAGTAAAATTCTTAGCATGCACTGACAGACCGTGGCTGATGGGAGTAGTAGTTTTGCAACAGCTGGAGGTGGACTGGTCTTGAAACCCAGAGTTAGGTAACAAACCCGTAGTGTTTTGCAACCATTCTGCCTCCAGCTGTTTTTTTCCTGTTGAAAAGCCTGTGGCGTGCAAAACACAACCCAAAAACTCCACCCGGTGCAAGGAAAAATTTGCACACACCTAAAGAGTGACATCACAAAAAACTGCGGCGGTTGCATACGTCAGTGGTCCTCCGAAAAGGTCCCGTCTCTGACCCCCCGGGGCGTTAGGCTCCTGACAGGGAAAAGAGTTACTGTGGTCCATACAGCCGAAGCCATATGGACCCATCTCGGTCCAAGCAGCGCAATCAACACGCGAACAACACGCGACCATTTCCTGGACCCTTGCCAGTTTCCAACTTTTTGATCGCAACGCAATCGCAGAGCAAGATGGTTGGAAGTAATTTCACTGTATCTGAGGAAAATTTGCTGATTTGTGTAAGTATTTCGACCACTGTTATTTCATTATCTTCAACTGCATTTTAGTCTAGTTTAAAAGTTAGTATATATGATCAGATATTAGTATTTCACAAAAAATGTGTCTCCTGATTTTACAAAACTACAAGTCCCAGCATGCCTGGACAGCTGCAGACACCCTGGTTGGCAAATGTGTATTTAGGCACTTTTCCTTGTTATTTAGCATAATGAATTTAACATTTTATTGGACATAGGACGTATGCGAACGTCCTGACTTCAGTGTCCTCAAGGCCCAAGGACGTTCGAATACATATTGCCCTTTAGATGTTGCAGAACTACAACTTCCAGCATGCCTGGGAATGCTGGCACTTCTAGTATTGTAAGTTCTGCAGGCCCACATTTTTCAGGCCTTTATGCACGGGTCTCTAAACTGTGGCACCCTAGATGCAGCAAAAGTAAAATTCTTAGCATGCACTGACAGACCGTGGCTGATGGGAGTAGTAGTTTTGCAACAGCTGGAGGTGGACTGGTCTTGAAACCCAGAGTTAGGTAACAAACCCGTAGTGTTTTGCAACCATTCTGCCTCCAGCTGGTTATTTTCTGTTGAAAAGCCTGTGGCGTGCAAAACACAACCCAAAAACTCCACCCGGTGCAAGGAAAAATTTGCACACACCTAAAGAGTGACATCACAAAAAACTGCGACGGTTGCATACGTCAGTGGTCCTCCGAAAAGGTCCCGTCTCTGACCCCCCGGGGCGTTAGGCTCCTGACAGGGAAAAGAGTTAGCAACGCATATCTCCCCTATACGTGTATCCTGTGTTGTTAATAATATATTCATAATTATGCAAATGATAATGGCTGCTATATTTATGTAAAAAAGGTGGCGACCGAAATGGCAGGATATAAAATCTGTCATGTTACCCCTGTCATTGATTAATAAGGCGAGAATGCTTCCAATTGTTGAATAGCATACATTTACGTCATATATCCATAAGGCTGTCAACAAAAGTATTACAATATACTTTGTTCTTCATCTTGCAGAAGTTCCTGGAAACAGGATACGATGAGCTGCGGAGGCAGCAAGAAAAACAGGGAGTTATAAGCTCCCTGATTGAGGAACTAGGCGAAGAACACACTCGCATGGCGATCCTCAAAAAGTGGTCCGACCTGAAGAGGCGCCAGATGAACCGGGTCAGGCGTATCCGGAATAAATATCATCCTGGTAAGTTATTGGTCACAGTTATGTTTTTTTTCCCCTAAAGTGTATTTTGTGCGTGTACTCGAGAGAGGAGCCAGACTGCAGGAGTTGGGAGTAGGCAGGCCTCCCCCAGAGGTAATCTGCCACCTTTCTCCATGCCCCGGGTGGCAATGGCGGGTGTGAGGGGGTCCTCCCACACAGACCGTCCTACCTGCTCCGCTTCGAAGCCCAACGGGGCAGACGGACTCCCTATAAGGGAGTGAGAGGATTTGCCCGCTCAACCAGCCCCGTTAGTCCTTCGCCTCTCTTTTTAGAGACCGCATGGTCAGAGTGCGTGCATGTTAACCCAATTGCGAGTGCGTGTGTAAGTGTGGTGGTTTTTGTGGGAGGGAGGTGGGCATACTAAGCGCAGGCTTACCTCGCATAGCACACCCACCGGGGGCCGAGCTGAGACCACCAAACTCAATTCACATGTAGCCGAGAGCGGGATCCGAACCCCTAGCTGCAGAGGTGAATGGCTTGTCAGCGCAGTGGCAATCGCGTTGAGCCAGCCCGGGTCCCTTGGGGACAGTTATGTAAGGTCATATGTAATTAATGTAAGGTCAGATGTTGTTAACCAAGACGCCATGTTGTTGTAACATATATCACCACCAGCCAAGGTATTCATAGTACTGTTGGAAAAAAACATGGGACAGCAGACAGGAACACAGAAGTTATGTGGGAACATACTTTTCCCATTGCTTTGCATGGGACTTTAAACAAAAAGCCCGACCCTCACCAATGGGGTTAGTTAAGGGATAAATTAACGATCCTATACTTTAAGTGGACGTATAGATAACATGTGACCAAGTGTTATCGAAATATCTACAGCTGTTATGAAATAACATGTATTTCCCATAGAGTTGAATGGGACTTAAAAGAAAAACCCTGACCAAGGCAAATGGGGGTGGGTAAGGGTTAAACCACCAATCCTATATTTGTGGCTGACATATAAGTAACCTGTGTGCCAAGTTTCATGTAAATATCTTTAGCCGTTTGGACGTGATGGTGGAACATACATACATACATGCACACACACGTTGAGTTTTATATATATAGATTCCCACTAAATTCCTGTGCTAGGCGTGGGGTTGTTATAGTAATCCCGTGTACTCCATCAAGTCCTTTTTTTAACATGAGATCGTCTGAACAAAACAAAGGAGACAAAAACAGCTCATTTTACCATGGTGGCAGCCCAGCTCACGCTCAGTCCCCTGTAGTGCCCACAAGACCCTTTAATATAACATTGTCCCATTGGTTAACTGTCTATATAAATTAATTTGTATTCATATACAATACAGTAGAGTACACAGAATTTGCATACGTCATTAGAAAACATTTTTATAATATATGAACATTGTGTTATTATAGGAGCTCCGCTACCAACTGTGCGCCCCAAGCGCACAAGGCGACAGGCCGCAGAGGAGGAGCAGGAGGAGGATGTGGAAGAGGAGGAGAGGGATGAGGAGGAGCAGCCAGGGCCATCCACATCACCACCCCCAGCTCCTGTGGAGGAGCAAGAGGAGGAGCTGCACCCCCCCCCCCGAAACTTCTGGTGGAGTAGTGGGTGACGAGGAAGAGGAGCAGGATGAGACGGTTAATTTTACCATCAATCAGGAGGGTAAATATGTGCACAGAGATTAATAAAATTTCAACAATAAAATGTAGCTCTAAAAATGGACAGCATTTAAAGCAGGGCTGTGGAGTCGGTAGATACATTTTTCGACTCCGACTCCTCAGTTTTATGTACTTCAGACTCCGACTCCCCGACTCCCCGACTCCGACTCCTCTGTATTAATATGCAAATGTATTTTATAGATTCCTTGAGGGAAAGAAACGCAAACTACCACAGGACTACTGGCTGGGAAGCCAACAGTCTACTGTATTGCACAGTTTAAGCAAAAGACAAACACAATGAAAACAATCAAGTGACTGGATAGTAGCAGCAGGCTTAAACATCAGGAACATGATCTTTAACAGTTCAAAAATACAGACCACATTATTTGGCTGTTTTAGAACAAAAACAAAGCTTATCTATAATGAACCAAAAAAAAAATATGAAAAACCTAGAAATGGTTTATATTAATCTTGAAATGTAGTTCTAGGCTTAGCAAATGCAAATAAATGCAATGTAGAGTTCTAAGGAAGAGAATTGCCTCTGCCAGATCCTCTTTCATAGAGTCTCTTAAGTCAGACTTTATTATTTTTATGGCTGAAAATAATCTTTCGTAACGGTCTTTGAAATCCAAATGTTTTTTTCTTATATCCTAACAGTTCTAAAAAAGCTCGAGGTGAAACAAGCTGCCATGAAAAACCTGACGCAGAGAGTAATGGCAAATGAGCAGCAGATACTTTTTTTGATGCGCCAAAATCAACAACTGGTGCAACAACTGGCTAAAAACATGGATGAGGTGACAGAGCTTCAGAAGTTAATGTCCTAATTTTTTTTTTTTTTTTTTTTTTAATAAAAAATGTTATATTTTGCAAAGGTTTCATTTCTTATTGAAATTGTTATTTTTTTAAACACATCTAACTTCACATCTAACACATCAACATCAACATCAACATCAACACATCTAGCTTAATAATAACCGAAAACATTTTATACTATTACTAGCTGAATACCCGGCGTTGCCCGGTCTTCCTATCTTAACCTTTTGGGGAGGAAAATCATAGTAATATAAATATACCCATCTTTTATATAAGGGTGTTGGTAAGGGTTAATTTAACTGTTATATATTTTTATTTGGCATATAAGTAATATGAATAGCGGGTATTATTGAAATATCTCCAGGCGTACAGAAGTTATGTGGGAACATACATTTTCCATTGATTTGCATGGGACTTTAAAGGAAAACCCCGACCCTCACAAATGGGGGTAGTTAAGGGATAAATTAACTATCAGTGGTATCAGTGAACAGCAGTGGTAATAGGAGTATATAGAGTGGGAATTAACTTTTTACATAGGTGTCTTGACTGAGCAGCAGCAGCAGTAGTAGTAGTAGTAGATACAGAGTCATATCACTTGGGCAGGAGGTGCCATGATGAACAGCAGTGGTAATAGGAGTATATAGAGTGGGAAATTACTTTTGACATAGTTGTCTTGACTGAGCAGCAGCAGCAGCAGCAGCAGCAGTAGTAGTATTAGCAGTAGTAGTTGATACAGAGTCATATCACTTGGGCAGGAGTTGCCATGATGAACAGCAGTAGGAATAGGAGTATATAGAGTGTGAAATAACTGCTGACATAGGTGTATTGACTGGGCGGCAGCAGCAGCAGAAGCAGCAGTAGTAGTATTAACAGTAGTAGTTGATACAGAGTCATATCACATGGGCAGGAGTTGCCATGATGTACAGCAGTCTTAATAAGAGTATATAGAGTGTGAAATAACTGCTGACATAGGTGTATTGACTGGGCGGCAGCAGCAGCAGCAGAAGCAGCAGTAGTAGTATTAACAGTAGTAGTTGATACAGAGTCATATCACATGGGCAGGAGGTGCCATGATGAACAGCAGTAGGAATAAGAGTATATAGAGTGTGAAATAACTGCTGACATAGGTGTCTTGACTGGGCAGCAGCAGCAGCAGAAGCAGCAGTAGTAGTATTAACAGTAGTAGTTGATACAGAGTCATATCACATGGGCAGGAGGTGCCATGATGAACAGCAGTAGGAATAGGAGTATATAGAGTGTCAAATAACTGCTGACATAGGTGTCTTGACTGGGCAGCAGCAGCAGCAGAAGCAGCAGTAGTAGTATTAACAGTAGTAGTTGATACAGAGTCATATCACATGGGCAGGAGGTGCCATGATGAACAGCAGTAGGAATAGGAGTATATAGAGTGTCAAATAACTGCTGACATAGGTGTCTTGACTGGGCAGCAGCAGAAGCAGCAGTAGTAGTATTAACAGTAGTAGTTGATACAGAGTCATATCACTTGGGCAGGAGTTGCCATGATGAACAGCAGTAGGAATAGGAGTATATAGAGTGTGAAATAACTGCTGACATAGGTGTATTGACTGGGCGGCAGCAGCAGCAGAAGCAGCAGTAGTAGTATTAACAGTAGTAGTTGATACAGAGTCATATCACATGGGCAGGAGTTGCCATGATGTACAGCAGTCTTAATAAGAGTATATAGAGTGTGAAATAACTGCTGACATAGGTGTATTGACTGGGCGGCAGCAGCAGCAGCAGAAGCAGCAGTAGTAGTATTAACAGTAGTAGTTGATACAGAGTCATATCACATGGGCAGGAGGTGCCATGATGAACAGCAGTAGGAATAAGAGTATATAGAGTGTGAAATAACTGCTGACATAGGTGTCTTGACTGGGCAGCAGCAGCAGCAGAAGCAGCAGTAGTAGTATTAACAGTAGTAGTTGATACAGAGTCATATCACATGGGCAGGAGGTGCCATGATGAACAGCAGTAGGAATAGGAGTATATAGAGTGTCAAATAACTGCTGACATAGGTGTCTTGACTGGGCAGCAGCAGCAGCAGAAGCAGCAGTAGTAGTATTAACAGTAGTAGTTGATACAGAGTCATATCACATGGGCAGGAGGTGCCATGATGAACAGCAGTAGGAATAGGAGTATATAGAGTGTCAAATAACTGCTGACATAGGTGTCTTGACTGGGCAGCAGCAGCAGAAGCAGCAGTAGTAGTATTAACAGTAGTAGTTGATACAGAGTCATATCACATGGGCAGGAGGTGCCATGATGAACAGCAGTAGGAATAGGAGTATATAGAGTGTCAAATAACTGCTGACATAGGTGTCTTGACTGGGCAGCAGCAGCAGCAGAAGCAGCAGTAGTAGTATTAACAGTAGTAGTTGATACAGAGTCATATCACATGGGCAGGAGGTGCCATGATGAACAGCAGTATTAATAAGAGTATATAGAGTGTGAAATAACTGCTGACATAGGTGTCTTGACTGGGCAGCAGCAGCAGCAGAAGCAGCAGTAGTAGTATTAACAGTAGTAGTTGATACAGAGTCATATCACATGGGCAGGAGGTGCCATGATGAACAGCAGTATTAATAAGAGTATATAGGGTGTGAAATAACTGCTGACATAGGTGTCTTGACTGGGCAGCAGCAGCAGCAGAAGCAGCAGTAGTAGTATTAACAGTAGTAGTTGATACAGAGTCATATCACATGGGCAGGAGGTGCCATGATGAACAGCAGTATTAATAAGAGTATATAGGGTGTGAGATAACTGCTGACATAGGTGTCTTGACTGATCCAGAGGAGTCATGGGAGAAAATCATGTGGTCAGATGAGACTATAATATAACTTTTTGATCATAATTTCACTAACCGTGTTCGGAGGAAGAATAATGATGAGTACCATGCCAAGAACGCCATCCCTAATGTGAAGCATGGGGGTGGTAGCATCATGCTTTGGTGGTGTTTTTCTGCACATGGGACAGGGTGACTGCACTGTATTAAGGAGAGGATGACCGTGGCCATGTATTGCGAGATTTTGGGCAACAACCTCCTTCCCTGAGTTAGAGCTTTGAAGATGGGTCGAGGCTGGGTCTTCCAACATGACAATGACCCAAAGCACACAGCCAGGATAACCAAGGATTGGCTCTGTAAGGAGCATATCAAGGTTCTGGCGTGGCCTAGCCAGTCTCCAGACCTAAACCCAATAGAGAATCTTTGGAGGGAGCTCAAACTCCGTGTTTCTCAGCGAGAGCCCAGAAACATGACTGATGTAGAGAAGATCTGTGTGGAGGAGTGGGCCAAAATCCCTCCTCCAGTGTGTGCAAAGCTGGTGTAAAACTACAAGAAAGGTTTGACCGCTGTAATTGCAAAGAAAGCCTACTGTACCAAATATTAACATTGATTTTCTCTGATGTTAAAATAGTTATATTCAGCACTGTAAATACATCAGGTCCGGGGCTTTATCAGGGAATGCATGACAAGGGACCCTTCAGCGCCCTGAACCGACGACGGGTGCCAGAAAGTCACCGCCGATCCAGGACTCATTCATCTTTATGAATGTGAGTCTGTCCACGGAGTCTGTGGACAGACGGGTCCTCTTGTCCGTGACCACCCCACCTGCCGCGCTGAATGTCCGCTCAGATAGTACGCTGGAGGGGGGGCAAGACAATAACTCCAGCGCATACTGAGCGAGCTCGCGGCAGGTGTCCAATCTGGCAACCCAGTACTCCATGGGGTCGTCGGTGCTCATACTGTCAGAAGCACCGACGGACGCCATGTAGTCTGCCACCATGTGGGCCAGCCGCTGGTGGTGACTGCTGCTGCTGCTGGTGCTGGTACTGGGTCGCTCGGTTTGGAAGAACATCCTCATCTCTTCCATTAGGTCCCCTGCTCGGCTGCAGCTGGGTGCAGCCACCTGCTGGGTGAGATGAGGGGGGACAACTGGAGGCCGGGGAGTTGCCTGCTCCAACCGTCTGACAATGCCTGCCTGCAGTTCCTCCATCCGGTGCTGCCTCCGGCTGGCTGGGATGAACTGCTCCAGTTTCCCCTTGCACCTGGGATCCAAAAGGGTGGCCATCCAGAAATCATCCCTCGTCTTGATGGTCTTAACCCGGGGGTCCCTCCTGAGGCATCTCAGCATGTGGGCAGCCATGGGGAAGAGCACAGCCCGCTGTGACTCCTCAATGCTGGCCAGGTGAATGAGGTGCGACTCTTCATCCCTGAGGCGCTGCTGGTCAAACTCAGACATGCCCAACCCCCGGACTATCGGTGCCCCCAACACCGGCTCTCCCTCCTGACCAGGCCCTGACTCCGGGACGACACCAGCAACCACCTCCTCCTCCTCTTCATCATCATCCTCCTCCTCCTCCTCCTCGTCCTGGCCCTGGTCTCGGTGGAGCATTGCTGACTCCTCCTGCTCCACCAAGGCACTCTCCCCAGCCTCGAGCAGGCGATCTAGTGTCCTCTCCAGCATGAACACTATTGGCAGCACGCTATTGAGGCCGATTTGCTCACTGCTGACCATCTTGGTCGCCTGCTCGAAGGAGGACAACACTTGGCAGACCTGGTTTATCTGCCCCCACTCCGCACAGGCGATGAAAGGGAGTTGTGGTGAAGTCCTCTCAGTGCCTAGTTCCATCAGGTACTCCCTCACCGCCCTTTGCTGCTCCCACAACCTCTTCAGCATGTGGAGGGTGGAGTTCCACCGCGTCACACTGTCCACAATCAGCCTGTGAAGGGGCAGATTGTACTCCCGCTGCAACTTGGACAGGGACGCGGTAGCGGTTGGGGAGCGCCTGAAGTGGCTGGCAATCCTACGCGCCTTTGCCACAATGTCACTCAACCCTGGATAAGTGCGCAGGAACTTCTGCACCACCAGGTTGAGGACATGTGCCAGACAGGGCACGTGGGTCAGACTGCCAGCACTAAGGGCGGCGAGTAGGTTGCTGCCGTTATCGCAGACAACCATACCTGCCTGGAGCCTTCGGGGTGTCAGCCACTTCTGGACCTGAGCCTGAAGTGCTTTCAGCACTTCTTCTCCAGTGTGTCTCCGGTCCCCTAAACTAACAAGCTGGAGCACGGCCTGACAGCGCACGTGCCCCACACTTGAGTAGCTACGGGGGCGCTTGCTGGGAGGCTCAGCAGCTGCGGAGACAGTGGCTTGAGGGAGACCAGCAGTTGTCCCCTGGACACCCCGGGGCGGCACCACAAGATCGGTTGCCGCCGATCCCTCACCGACGCCTCGGAGGGAAACCCAATGGGCCGTGAAGCTGATGTAGCGCCCCTGCCCATGCCTGCTGGTCCAGCCATCCATTGTCAGATGAACCCAGTCGCTGACAGCGTGATCCAGCGACAGGGTTACATTCTGCACAATGTGCTGGTGTAGGGCAGGGACACCAGTCCTGGCAAAGAAATGGCGGCTGGGGACACGCCATTGGGGTTGGGCCTGCTCCAACATCTGCCTGAAGGGGTTGCTGTCAACTATGTTGAAGGGCAGCAGATGTTGGGCAATAACCCTTGCCAGGAGCCCATTGAGGGAACGCACACGTCGATCTCCAGGGGGGAAGGGAGTGGTGCGGTCAAAGGCGTCTGAAATCGACGCCTGGCGCCGGACGGCAGTGCGGGACACAGACGTGGAGGGTGCTGTGGAAGTAGAGGTCTGGCTGCCGGTACCAGTACCTCTACTAGAGGGAGCGGGGGGGCATGACCTGCTGGAAAGAGATGAAGATGTGGCAGGGGCTGCTGTACCCTGCTCACTTGTGGTGGTGGCGCTGCTACCACCACCACGCTTCATCTCGTCATACACCGCCCAGTGGTTTATCCTCAGGTGCTGGTTCAGGGCTGTGGTACCCACCCGAGCCAAACACTTCCCTCTCTTCACCCTCACTTTACAAATCCGGCAGATGGCCACGGTAGGGTTGTCTGCCACCAGGGTAAAGTAATTCCAGACAGGTGACTTCAGCACCGCCCTCCTGTCAGATGGGGTGACGCTTACTTGCACCTGCTGGGACTCGGTGCGCACAGGTGGAGCTGCCTGCTGCTGCTGCTGCTGCTCCTCCTCCTGACACCTCCTGCTGCCATCACCAGTGGAGACCCTGACGATGGTCTCCCTGGTGGTGACCTGGCGCACCGTTTCACCAGGGTGCCTACCTTCCCCGTCGTCACTGACGTAGTGAGCCGACGCGTCAGATGGCAACCATGATGGGTCACCCTCTTCGCCCCCAGAGATGTCAGACCAAGGGCTGAAATGTGTTGGTCTGAGGGAACCAACTGACATGGAGCCTCTAGCCTGGCTCCGCTGTCCCCTCACCCACGCCTGGGTCTGACTAGGTGCTGCTGTTTCCTGCACCAAAACAGCAGCACCAGTTTGAAGGGATGTCTCTGGGATACTGCCAGCAGGTATCCCATCCTCCTCATCCATCCCTTCAAAAAGGTCCTGACCATCAGGACAGAGCTGGAGGTCTGCCTGATGCATGGCCTCCCCCAAGAGATCCCTCTCACTGTCGCTGTCGAACAGTAAGATGCTGGACTCTTGGGGGCTGGGGGGGCGTACTACAGGCACCGGAGTAATGGTGGTACTACTGTGAGTCGGGACCGACGACTCAGTGGCACTGCTGTGCCCCATGTAGTCCACCACTACTTCAGCCTGAGATGGCAATATCGGGCGGCTGCCCGATGGGAAGAACTCCCGGATCAGGCGTACTCCCCTTGCACCCGATCCTCTACCACTAGTAGGGGCACGAGAGGTACCCCGTGCTGGCAGCGATCCAGCACTGGGAGTAACTCCCCTACCCCTGCTGCCACGGCCACGGATGCCGCTCATTATTGCTGATATGTGTGTGGGGGGGGTAAACTTTATTGGGGGGGGGGAAATGTGAACAAAATGTGTTTTTGTGTATTTTTTACAAGACAGGCACGCAGACAAAGACGTACACAGACAGCTACTAAACTATAAGAAAAGTAGTACACCAAAGACAAGGACTACAAAATTAAAGAAAAAAAAAAAGCACTAAACAAACACTAACTTTTTTTTTTTTTTTTTTTTTTTTTTTAAACACAAAACACAGACACTAAACACACACTAAGCTAAGCTAGATGAAATAAATGTACACTAACAGTGTGTACACTTACTACACAAAATTTAACTAAACTGAACACAAAACTTAGCTTTTAGAAAAGCTCTTTAGGAAAAACTAAACAAAATGTGAACTGAGAATGCCTAGCAAATATCACTGAACAGCGAACCTGCAAGATCTAACAGTAACACAAGATGAACAAAACTTAGCTTTTAGAAAAGCTCTTTTAGAAAGCTCAGCAAAATGTGTTCTGAAATCTCTAGCAAATATCACTGAACAGCGAGGATTGCAGGATCAAACAGTAACACAAATGAACAAAACAGCACAAAACAGCACAAAACGTAGCTTTGAAAAAAGCTCTTGGGTCTATTGCTTTGAAAAAAGCAGTTGATATACTGGAAAAGATCCACTGGAATCACTAAATAGCAATGCTGGTGATGATCTAAATCAATCAGGAACAAAGACACAGGAAAACAGGAACACAGAAACAGCCTCCACACTCTATAGCCAGCTTCTGAATCTGCAATGAAATGGTGCTGGGAGTGAGCTTATATAATGTCCATGCAGGCAGGTTCCTATTGGTTGCTAACCTCTGACGAGTGTGGAAGGAGAACTCTGATTGGCTCTGATGCAAAAGGGCGGAGCAAATAATCGCGCAATATTCCTATTGCCGAATATTCGCATTGCGAATATTCGGCAATATAAAATGATCGCTTCAGCTACTCGGCCCAATGGCTCTAATCATACCAGCAATGCTTTTAGACGTCTATGGAGATCACTAGGATGTGATCTGTTTTAAAAATGAAACTGTAAAAATCGCTCTGATGCGGAAGATCGGGGCGAGGAAAGTAATCGCGCGATATTGCGTTTGCCGAATAATCGCATTGCGATCTTTCTGGAAAATTCAATGAACGCTTCAGCTACTCGGCCCAGGGTCTCTAATGATACCAGAAATGCTTTTAGACGTCGATGGAGATATCTAGGATGTGATCTGTTTTAAAAAAAAAATTGTAAAAAATCGAATATTCGGAATTGCGAATATTCACCGCGAATTTCGAAATATAGCGCGATTTCTCGAATATGCTATATTCGAGTCGAATATTCGCAATGCGAATATTCGTGAGCAACACTACTAAGGATGTGAATATATTCTCTACAAACTGTACTTTTAACTATACTGACTACACTTCCTACTCTATCTATCTATCTATCTATCTATCTATCTATCTATCTGGTTAAGACACTGTGTCTCTATCTCTCTCTGTCTGACTGACTGATCTTCTCTAGAACCGCCAACACACTACACTAGGCAGCCGTGCAGGCTGCCTTTTATAGTGGGGGGCGTGTACTAATCCCCCTGAGCCATAATTGGCCAAAGCCACCCTGGCTTTGGCCAATTATGGCTCTTCGTTTTTTGAGCGCTGTGATTGGCCAAGCATGCGGGACATACAGCATGCTTGGCCAATCATCAGCGCTCAACGCCCCAGTGAATTATGGGACGTTTTGCGTCACTCGAATTTGGCGCGAACGACCCGTTTTGTTCGAGTTTCGACGAACGATCGAACGACCGATGTTCGAGTCGAACATACGTTCGAATCGAACGCGGAGCTCATCCCTAATTAGGATATCCCGTGGTGAGTCTACTATTGTGCCATCGTCCAGCCGAGCAGATTCGAGTGGAGTCCTTCCATGCGTTTATGATCTGTTGTCGCTGACAAGCAGATCCACGTCATCTGGTAAGAGTATTCCATCTACTCCTGTTTTTATCGTGCAGAAAGTTTTTCCTATGATGAGGATGTGGTCATACACCCCCTATTGATGGACTTTTTGTTTTGTGTTTTTTGTGTTTTTCATTACAAATGGACACTCATTCACAGGTTACTGTGATCCTATCACATTGACGCATGTTTTGTATCTTTGTAAGAATTTTTAGCGCTGCATATTTTTTCACTGTTTCTATTCCAATTTTTGTCATATTGCTTGTGTAGCTGCTCACTTTGTATTTCAAGATTAGCGCAGTTTTTTTCCCTTTTTTACATTTTCTGTTGATAGTACTTGTGGTTATACCAGAAGTGGCTATGCTTGAGACAGAAATCGAGGCACTTGATGATGAACTTCCTTTGCACACATGGGAGTTTTGTATGCTTCCGAAGTCCCCATTTCGTGGCCTTACAGGCTAGATAGTGAGGAATAATGGTATAAAGTGACGACACAACTGCCGTCGCCATTAACAGAGGTCCAGTGTCATTTATTTTTTCTAGCAAATTCAGCATATCCTTAGTGTCTTTCAGATAGGCCCTGTTTTTTTGTACAGCAGGTTGAAGATATCTATCTATATACTGTCCCAATCTTGCTGTAATAGATTTGATCCCATTCACAATAGGTCTTAGGGTAGGGTCGATCTTATCTTTATGGATTTTAGGTAGTGCATAAATAATAGGAGTCCTGCATGCTTCCGGTATCAAATACCTGGCTTTCTTTTTATCTAGGACTTCTCTCTTAAGTCCCAGATGCACCACCTGTTCCAGCTCCTTCCTCCACTTAAATATAGGATTGTTGGATAGTATACAGTATGTACTGGTATCTCCTAACAGTTTAGTCATACCCTCATGGTACTGTTCAGTACTTTGTATAACAATCCCACCACTTTTGTCCGATGATCTTATAACTAAGTCCTTTCTCTTTACAAGTTTCTGGATCCCGATTTTGATTGATTTTGGTTCTTCCATTTTCTTTACAGTTAGGTTCTTTACTTCTTCCAGTACCAGGTGTCTGAAGACTTCTATATGTTTGTTGTCTTTCAATTTAGGATTAAAGGTTGATTTGTTCCTCAAGTTGCTGTGTACCACTGAATTTTTCTCTCTTATTCGAACATTGCTTGACTTTCCTATCAGGTATTTTTTAATATTCAGTTTCCTGACATATTTCTGTATGTTGATATATGTTTGAAATGTATCTAAATTCCTTGCAGGGGCATTTTTAAGGCCCTTGTCAAGTACCAATAGTTCTTCCTGGGTCAGTGGTACATCGGTGAGGTTGAATATACCTTCTCCTCTTAATCTCTTCACCTGTTTTCTCTTTCCTGCTCTGCATCCATTGTGTTCTCTCTATCATTTGGCTTTTACACTTATATTTTGTTAATATCATTGTTACGTTTTATTTATGTCACTTGGCTTATGTAAGATGTTTTCATTTTTTGTTTGCTGAAGATTTTTGTTGATGTTCTTGGATTATTAACCTATATATAATGTTAAGTTCACCTATTATTGTGCAGTCCCACTTTCACTGTTTTGTTCACTTTAAGTGTGCTTATCAGTCACACTGTCCCCCTTTCTCTCTTTGAGTCACACAGCGCTGACACTATCAAGGCAACAAACATATTTCTTATTTTAGTTTCAATATAGTAAGTAGCTCAGAGACAGAACTCAGGAGAGCAAGAAATTAGAATGGGCAGGCACACACACATGACATTGAGCCTTGCAGTAACACTGAGAGCAGTGTACAACACAACATATCCCCTCCTGAGTCACAGTGACAGTCACTCTCCATGGAAGGTGGTCCCTTCAGTCCACTACAGTCCAAACAGCACTGACAGTTCCGCTACCGGCTTGCCTTGCTCCCGTTCCGCAGACCCGCACAGTCGGCTCAAGCCGCTCCACTTGGCTTCCTTACATCATGACATCACACAACATGCTTAGGCACCGATTGTGCCAGACCTGTCCCCAAACACACTGTAGCAGGCACTCGGATGAGCGTCACAGTTATATTTTTAACTGGAAACCTTTTCCTGTCACTGGCATTTAATGGCAGGAGAAAAGTGCACGCTTTTTACTGGCTGACAGTTGGCAACACTGTAAAGTAGCCACAGCACTGTGATATGGAAGTGTCCACAACTTATTGTGATGTTTCTACTACCATTCCTCCCTTGGTATCTTTGTTTTCACCACTGGATTCCATGAGGACTGTGTAGACCAAGGTCATTTGCCTGGAATGTGACTTTATCTGTTTCTCTGTCACCATTATCAACCCCTGCCTAGTCCTCTATCAAACCTACAGGTGCAACCTAGTACATAAAATAATGCCAATCACCATGATTTTTCACTCAATTCTCCACTAATTATGGTCACACAGGACCACACCGGGCGTGACGTTGTGCCCGGGCCTCCGAAGGTCATAGAGATGACTGGTGACCATCTGGTCACCAGTCATCTCTATGACTGTCGGAGGCCCGGGCACGACATCACGCCCGGTACCCGCAAGTAATCAAAACCGCAATATGCGGCTGTCGGCATGTGATCAGTGATTTTTTTTTCACCGATTTCATGCTTGTAAGCCTGGAGGAGAGATGTGGGGTCTTATTGACCCCACATCTTTCCATAAAGAGGACCTGTCACAGTGATTCATTTTACAAGGGATGTTTACATTCCTTGTAATAGGAATAAAAGTGATAAAAAAAATGTAAAAAAAAGTGTAAAAATAAAAAAATTAAGTAAAATAAAAATAAAAATATTTTTTTTAAAACGCCCCTGTCCCCGGTAGCTCTCGCGCAGAAGCGAACACGTATGCAAGTCCCGCCCACATATGTAAACGCCGTTCAAACCACACATCTGAGGTATCGTCGAGTGCGTTAGAGTGTGTGCAACAGTTCTAGCACTAGAACTCCTCTGTAACTCGAAAATAGTAGCCTGTAAAAAAAATTAAAGCATCGCCTATGGAGATTTTGAAATACCGAAGTTTGGCGCCATTCCATGAGTGTGCGCAATTTTAAAGTGTGACATATTAGGTATCTATTTACTCAGCGTAACATCATCTTTCACATTATACAAAAAAATTGGGCTAACTTTACTGTTTTGTTATTTTTTAATTCATGAAACTGTTGTTTTCCCTAGAAAAAGGCGTTTGAAAAATGATTGCGCAAATATCGTGCGAGAAAAAAAGTTGGAATGATCGCCATTTTATTCCCTATGGTGTCTGCTAAAAAAAATATATAATGTTTGGGGGTTCTGATACATTTTCTAGCAAAAAAATTGAGCTTTTTACATGAAGGAGAGTGCCAAAGGAAGTGCCAAAATAGGCCCGGTTGTCAAGTGGTTAAAGAAAAAGCTTTGTATGAGCTTTATATGAGGCTTTAAAGAGAATATCCTCTCACTTATTGTGTCTCCAGACAGAAAGAAGAGAAATTTCCCCAATAGCACACAAATATGAAATAATTGATAATAGATGTTTTATTTATTCTATATTCCACTCTATTCAAAACAAAAATAAAGATTTGCCTTTAGATACTATATATGTTTAGGGTGTTGGGTACTTGTGTAGCCAAACTAAATTGTTGTGTGAAAATTTTGTTTAATGCTGCGAAATAAAAGAGCATACCCACATTTCTAAATTATTTGATCATTTGATTTGTAAAAGCTATATCTTTATAGTTATAGCTGTGCTCCACAAAAGAAATGTTGAACTTTTGCATGCTGCCTTGTGGAAATATAGAAATATGGACTGCTGAGTAATGCCCTAGGAAGACTGACTCACAGTGAATGTCTGTCAAATATAACATTAAGGAGTGTATTTAAAAAAAATCACAAAGCTATACCTCCTGAGAAACTGCATGTACATTCACTCTGCGTGAATGCCAGCACAATTGAATGTCATTAGGCTATTTTCTCTTCAGGTAAGATGTTTGTCATCTAATGGTCATAATGCAATATCTTCCTGATTTGTGCTTTTCTTATAATGAAACAAGAAACACAAACAAGATATACCTGTGCTCAAATGCCAATAGCTTGAACATGTACCGTATTTGCCGGCGTATAAGGCGACCCCCTAATTTTACAGCTAAAATTTTGGTTTTGGGATATACTCGCCGTATAAGACGACCCCCTTCCTACTAGTCTGTCTGGAAGCTGAGGGATAGCCGGAACAACTGCTGACAGAAAACAACTTTGACAGGAACATGCTTTATTAATCTTTTTTTCAAATCTCACTGTGCCCATTACATGCCTCACTGTGCCATCCCATGCCTCACTGTGCCATCAACATGCCTCACTGTGCCATCAACATGCCTCACTGTGCCATCCCATGCCTCACTGTGCCATCAACATGCCTCACTGTGCCATCAACATGCCTCACTGTGCCATACCTTATCCCTGTACTGCAAGCGTCCATTATTCAAAAGCCGCGCCTCCTCCTTGTGCTGTTCCGTGATAGGTGTTCAGTGTTCCGCCTATCAGGGAGGTCCTCTCGTCCAAAGCCGAGGATGAGAAGACATCCGTGATAGGCGGAACACTGAACAGAGGCTCTGCTGGGAAACCAAGTCTTCCGCCTATCACGAAACAGCACACAAGGAGGAGGCGTGGCTTTTGAATAATGGATGCCCGAGACAGGTACCGGCGTATAAGATGACCCCTGAGTTTTGAGGCAAGTTTTTAAGCCCAAAAGGTTGTCTTATACGCCGGAAAATGCGGTATTTAAATTATCAGGTGATAAAGGGCATAACCACATGTTAACACTAAAAATTCTGGATTAACCCTCTGCACACTGCTATACACCCTTTCCAGCAAACTATGCAATGAAAAACAGGGATTTTTAGTTCACACATATTGTAATACGTGTTTAGGCTGGCCAACTGCATCAAAGTAATCCCTGTTCTGGCCAGTCCTATACTGCTCTGCCACTGCACATGCTACGGTGGACACAATTCCAACATAGGGCATAAAGACACAAGGTGGGGGAGTAGGTGTGCAGAGGGTTCATCCACAATTTGGATTCTTATGAATGTAGAACATCCAACCTAGAGAGAAAATTACGTAGTAACAAGATTTTGCTAGCATTTGCACAGAACGAGTGTACATACAGTTTCCCAGAATAAATAGCTCTGTGCAGGGGCGTAACTAGAAATCACAGGGCCCCATAGCAAAATGTTGTATGGGGCCCCCCAGAGCCGCCCTAGTGTCAATGCAGCGTGACCGGTTCCCCATACAGCGTGACCTGTGCCCCATGCAGCGTGACCTGTGCCCCATGCAGCGTTGCCCGTGCCCAATACAGCCTGGCCTGCCTGTGCCCAATACAGACTGCCCCCCCCATCAGACCCCACTCCACCACAGATCCATCCCCATTACAGACCCCACTCCACCACAGATCCATCCCCATTACAGACCCCACTCCACCACAGATCCATCCCCATTACAGACCCCACTCCACCACAGATCCATCCCCATTACAGACCCCACTCCACCACAGATCCATCCCCATTACAGACCCCCACTCCACCACAGATCCATCCCCATTACAGACCCCACTCCACCACAGACCCCCACTCCACCACAGATCCATCCCCATTACAGACCCCACTCCACCACAGATCCATCCCCATTACAGACCCCACTCCACCACAGATCCATCCCCATTACAGACCCCACTCCACCACAGATCCATCCCCATTACAGACCCCACTCCACCACAGATCCATCCCCATTACAGACCCCACTCCACCACAGATCCATCCCCATTACAGACCCCACTCCACCACAGATCCATCCCCATTACAGACCCCACTCCATCACAGATCCATCCCCATTACAGACCCCACTCCATCACAGATCCATCCCCATTACAGACCCCACTCCACCACAGATCCATCCCCATTACAGACCCCACTCCACCACAGATCCATTACAGACCCCACTCCACCACAGATCCATTACAGACCCCACTCCACCACAGATCCATCCCCATTACAGACCCCCACTCCACCACAGATCCATCCCCATTACAGACCCCACTCCACCACAGACCCCCACTCCACCACAGATCCATCCCCATTACAGACCCCACTCCACCACAGATCCATCCCCATTACAGACCCCACTCCACCACAGATCCATCCCCATTACAGACCCCACTCCACCACAGATCCATCCCCATTACAGACCCCACTCCACCACAGATCCATCCCCATTACAGACCCCACTCCACCACAGATCCATCCCCATTACAGACCCCACTCCACCACAGATCCATCCCCATTACAGACCCCACTCCACCACAGATCCATCCCCATTACAGACCCCACTCCATCACAGATCCATCCCCATTACAGACCCCACTCCACCACAGATCCATCCCCATTACAGACCCCACTCCACCACAGATCCATCCCCATTACAGACCCCACTCCACCACAGATCCATCCCCATTACAGACCCCACTCCATCACAGATCCATCCCCATTACAGACCCCACTCCACCACAGATCCATCCCCATTACAGACCCCACTCCACCACAGATCCATCCCCATTACAGACCCCACTCCATCACAGATTTCCCCCCCCTCATCACAGATCCGCCCCCATTACAGACCCCACAGATCCCCCCTATCAGACCCCACTCCATCACAGATCCATCCCCATTACAGACCCCCACTCCACCACAGATCCATCCCCATTAAGACCCCACTCCACCACAGACCCCCACTCTACCACAGATCCATCCCCATTACAGACCCCACTCCACCACAGACCCCCACTCCACCACAGATCCCCCCCCCATCAGACCCCACTCCATCACAGATCCATCCCCATTACAGACCCCACTCCACCACAGATCCATCCCCATTACAGACCCCACTCCACCACAGATCCATCCCCATTACAGACCCCACTCCACCACAGATCACAGATCCATCCCCATTACAGACCCCACTCCACCACAGATCCATCCCCATTACAGACCCCACTCCACCACAGATTCCCCCCCCCATCACAGATCCGCCCCCATTACAGACCCCACTTCACCACAGATCCCCCCTATCAGACCCCACTCCATCACAGATCCATCCCCATTACAGACCCCACTCCACCACAGATTCCCCCCATCAGACCCCACTCCATCACAGACCCCCACAGATCCCCCCCCCCATCAGACACTACTCCATCACAGATCCACCCCCATTACGGACCCCACTCGACCACAGATCCCCCCCATAAGACCCCACTCCATCAAATATCCACCCCATTACAGACCCCGCTTTACCACTGCTCCCTCCCATCAGACCCCCCCTTCCCCACAGATCTTCCCCATCAGACCCCCCTTCACCACAGATCTTCCCCATTAGACCCCACTCCATTACAGATCCCCCTATCAGACCCCACTCCACCACAGATCCCACTCCATCTCAGACATCCCCCCCCATTACAGACTCCATCCATCACAGTCCTTTGCGGAGTCAGCCTGTCCCTTTCATTAACGCAGCATTCCCCCCTTCCTCCCCCTCTCCACACTGTCCTACCTTATTCACAGCCAGGAAGCACCGCATGGCAGGTCCAGACAAAGGGCGTGACTTTTCAAGTTAAAGGTTGCTGGGACTGCCCCATTGTCTCTAGCAACCAATCACCTGCTTTGTAACTTGACAAGTCACAAACTTTGCCCGGACCTGCAGCGCTGACAGGCAGGCTTGTGTGAAGCTATGAATAAGGTGTGGGGAGGGGGAGTGATGCGATTATGCAAACAGGAGACCGGCCGCCGGCGTGACGTCACACGCAGGGGAATGAACCAATTCTCCTCCATGATGGACAGAGGAAAGGGAGCCAGGAGCGCACTCGGCAGCCAGTGAGTCGGCGCCGGCGGCCTGCATGCCGGCGATGCTCTTATCCTTACCGGGCCCCCCTGATCCTCACTCAGCTGCGGGCCCCATAGCGCCCGCGTGGGTCGCTATGGCGGTAGTTCCGCCACTGGCTCTGTGATTTTTTGATAAATACACCCTTAACTGTCCTTTTGTGAAATAATTTGAAATATCAGCCAGGAAACCATTTTTAAGGCACACACATTGAAAGCTTCTTCTATAGAACAGCTAATAAAATGGAAGACTAGCTCAAGAAATTGACAAAGACCAAAATGGCAGAGAATTTCAATTTCTTTATTGACATCTTTAACAGAATGCATTTAACTGCAGGCCAATGCCTGCTTAATTAAAATTGTATTCGTTATGCTTAATTGACATCTTTTTACCTATGACATTTTAATATGTTGTAAAATGAATGAATACTTCCCATTTCCTCCCCTTTATTATTGCTCCTAAATCTCCCTGGAAAAAGTGACTGAGGCTTAATCAATGCTCTGCTGTTATACTTACAACTGAAAAGCATATCACACTGCGTTCTTTGAAATTGTGCTATCCTGGTGTCTCTAACACCCACAGTTGTCAATGAAAGCAGTATGAGCTATGAAATAAATGCATAAGATCCTTCCAACTCATAATCTCAGACAGAATATGACAAATTTCAGAAACTATGGCCTGGAGTTATTTTATCACTCCCTGTTATGTCATTATATGTTGCTGGGTTACAAGCATGCTGGTGAATAAGGGACCTGAGGTTCTCTGAACTAACCATGCAGTGTACCAAATCAAATGCAATTTTAAGCCTTCGCTGTATAGCTGAAAATGAGACATTTCAGATAATGTTCTTGAATGTAAAAGACAATTGGGAAAAAAAAATCGGCTGTATAACCACTTAAGCCCCGGACCAATATGCAGCCTAAAGACCCAAGGTGTTTTTACAGTTCGGGACTGCGTCGCTTTAACAGACAATTGCGCGGTCGTGCGACGTGGCTCCCAAACAAAATTGGCGTCCTTTTTTCCCCACAAATAGAGCTTTCTTTTGGTGGTATTTGATCACATCTGCGGTTTTTAGTTTTTGCGCTATAAACAAAAATAGAGCGACAATTTTGAAAAAAAAGCAATATTTTTTACTTTTTGCTGTAATAAATATCCCCCAAAAACATATATAAAAACATTTTTTTTCCTCAGTTTAGGCCGATACGTATTCTTCTACCTATTTTTAGTAAAAAAAATCGCAATAAGCGTTTATCGATTGGTTTGCGCAAAATTTATAGTGTTTACAAAATAGGGGATAGTTTTATTGCATTTTTTTTTTTTATTTTTTTTTTACTACTAATGGCGGCGATCAGCAATTTTTTTCGTGACTGCGACATTATGGCGGACACTTCGGACAATTTTGACACATTTTTGGGACCATTGTCATTTTCACAGCAAAAAATGCATTTAAATTGCATTCTTTATTGTGAAAATGACAGTTGCAGTTTGGGAGTTAACCACAGGTGGCGCTGTAGGAGTTAGGGTGCACCTAGTATGTGTTTACAACTGTTTGGGGGTGTGGCTGTAGGAATGACGTCATCGATCGTGTCTTCCCTATAAAGGGAATGACGCGATCGATGCGCCGCCATAGTGAAGGACGGGGAAGCCGTGTTTACACACGGCTCTCCTCGTTCTTCAGCTCCGGGGAGCGATCGCGACGGAGCGGCTATAAACAAATAGCCGCGCCGTGGTCCCGGATCGCTCCCCGAGCGGACCCGACCTCCGCATGTAGCGGGGGGGGTCCCGATCGGACCCCCCACCCGCTAATAGGCGAGGACGTACCTATACGCCCATGTGCCTGTACGTGCCATATTGTGGACGTATATGTACATGGGCTGGTCCTTAAGTGGATAAATAGATAAACATATAATTGCACTAAAACACAAAACAAATCAGGACAGCTCTATGTATTACTTTAGTTTTGAGTTGAGTTGCAGTACATTTCTCTATGCATAACTTTAGTTTTGAGCTTGAAGGGGTTGTAAAGGTACATTTTATTTTCCTAAATAGCTTCCTTTACCTTAGTGCAGTCCTCCTTCACTTATCTCATCCTTCCATTTTGCTTTTAAATGTCCTTATTTCTTCTGAGAAATCCTCACTTCCTGTTCTTCTGTCTGTAACTCCACACAGTAATGCAAGGCTTTCTCCCTGTTGTGGAGTGTCGTGCTTGCCCCCTCCCTTGTAATACAGGAGAGTCAGGACGCTCTCTACGTTGCAGATAGAGAAAGGAGCTGTGTGTTAGTGGGTGTCCTGACTCTTCTGTAGTCCAAAGGAGGGGGCAAGCACGACACTCCACACCAGGGAGAAAGCCTTGCATTACTGTGTGTAGTTACAGACAGAAGAACAGGAAGTGAGGATTTCTCAGAAGAAATAAAGACATTTAAAAGCAAAATCGAAGGATGAGATAAGTAGAGGGGGACTGCACTAAGGTAAAGGAAGCTATTTAAGGAAACAAAATTGTACCTTTACAACCCCTTTAATAAGATCCAGCTTGCTGCATGCTTGTTCCAGGTCATTAATTCAGAGAGCACTGAAGCCAGAGAGAGTCAGGCAGAAGAAGGTTAGCAATGGATATTTCATGCTTACCCCTTAAGCAGGTGGTCAGACACTAGAGCTGGCTCTGTGTTCTTCACCTATTGCAGCCCCCTTTCCCTTAAGGGAAGCATGCCTACCAGTACTCGATTTCCCCCAGGACTTATACACAATGCTATAGTGCCTTGCCACCATGCCAGGGCAGGCTTGTAATAAGAACAGCAAACAGATACTTGCAGTTGGTAGACAAGCAAAATGGTTCAATGACAGTCCAGGTACAAGGCAAGCAAGGTTCAGATTGGTCAGGGTAAATCTGTAGTCAAAAGGCAGACAGAGTAGAATCTAAACAGTAGAGCAGGACAGACACACAGGCAGCTTGAGCACATATATCCAGCGCTATCACAAGCATGAGACTGCAGACTTGGCTGTCTAAAATCAGGTTTGGTCTCCACCCAGGGGCTGGCCACATCATCACCTTGCAGGTAGACAGACAGGGACGCACCATAGCCAAAAGTAGGATGCTGGAATGGGACCAGCAGCTGTCAAAGAATAGGTGTATTCACACATTTCTGACAGGATTATATATTTTCACACTCAGTCAGCACAGATTGCTTTTGAAATTGGGGTCAGCAGCATCAAGCAAACGAAGGGCTGTTTCACATAAGAAGCATTGGGTAGTTTTGTCCTATGCAGTCCCATTACAAGAACAAATGCAGCATGTTCTGATTAGCTGTTATAGCATTGCAACACATTGCAATACATAGCCGCAATAGTAAGCACCACAATGCTTTTTAAAGCTGAAGTTTAGGTATGAATTTTTACGTAGTTGCATTGTTCCAGCTTGGACCAATTTAAGTATGTATGCACCATTACAACAGTGATCTCAACTAGCTTCCGGATGCTGGGCTGAGCAGTTGCCCTGCTGCATGAACTTGTTGCATAAACACATGAGGTTGCTTGCTCAGCAAGGGCACCATTCAGGGAACACTGCATTTTCTCAATGAATGCAACGTTTTTTTTAATTACATGATGCGAAGAGGTGGGGCGGTGATGAGACAACATTATGACCACTAGATGGAGCTTATTATCATAGAAAATAAATACGTATTTTTCATGATTTTCAGCTCCTTCTAGAGGCCATTATGCAGTATTTTTCTAAATTGTGCTATTGTTATTAATGAAGAACATCTCACCTGGAGAGAAAATAACCCAGTAAGTATTGCAGGACAAATAGCTCTGCAATTATTTGTATTTCTTTTTAAATACTCCATAAATCATTTTAAATGCTTACTTGCAGCATTTTTGCTTTCCATTAATTATTTTTTTATTCACTTGCAATGTGCCTTTGACCAGTCCGAGAAGAGTCAAATTTCCAGCATAGTTAAAGTTTCTCTTTTTTTCATGAACGTCGTCTTTTCTTCTGGAAGTGCCTAATTACTTTGTGCTGAACTCTCTGTGCCATCCCTCCCCTCACCTCTTTTATTTAATAGCAAGGGGGGTTAAAATAGAATGTCATTTGAGTGATAGTTCTGAGTCTGTTAAGGGTCATCACATCCAAGATGGCAGTACCTAGGGGCAGTGTCAGGGCTTTTGGATGTTTACACAAAGGGGTTTTCCTGGGCTCTACCTGGCTTTTCTGCAACCCCCCCGGGCATTTTCCCTAGAAGCGAGGGTATGATGACCTAGGATCCTTTGGTCACACTTTGCAAGTACTGATCTTCTGGCTGACACAGATATCCATACATATGTTGATACTACTGTCTATGTCTGACACACCTGCTTGTAGTTGCTGGCTACCCTCCACCCTTTCTCTTGATGTTTCCAGGACCCAACTGGTAATCACTGCAGCACCCATCATTTGTGTGATGTATGATAACAACATTATATAGGTAACAAACAGGGCATATTGTAATTATTACCCTTTTGTTGCCTGTGCGTTGTAATGACTGCCTGTTGCTTACAATGTATGCTTTTACAAAATTAAAGTTATAATTTCAACTATTATATTGTTTTGATTGTATTATATATCATATGTATTATTTGCTTGTATTGGTTAATAATTTATTATTTTAGGAGCTAAACAATTAGAAGGTAGTGCAGGCTTGGCAGCTTTTCTGTTTATGATACAGAAAAAACAAACCAAAGCAATGCTTTTAAAAAATATAAAATGTTTTTTATGTACTGTTTTGAAAATGCATTTTATACATTTATCAATTGCCAGTAGAGTCGGAATATCTAGACAGCATTGAACCATTCCGACCAGCTATAATCTCAACTTATGAGCTTGCTAGTCTAATACAATTATCCTAACAGTATGTTATTGGGATATGGAATGAAACCAATACAAATGCAAAGAGAATATATAGGCTCAATGCATATAGCATGCTTAGTAGGGGATTAAATCCAGGATCCTATCATTGCAAAGCATGCCAATCACTTATCTGATTTACTGCAACTGCTTCTTTTTATTTGCCCTTGATATTTATTTATTTTTATTTTAAGGGTACTGTATCATAGTACTAGTATTCATTAAAATAAAAGAAACATTATACATCTCTAATTAAAAACATATTTGGTTTGGCTGAAACACCATTTACTGTTTTCTTTTTTTTACAATCTATTCTGTAGCTTCTGCTGTTTGTTATTAACATTTTTAAAAGTCACAGATTTTAATTTGACATTGACAAGTATTCCCATTGTGTTCACAAAAAAAGAATCCAAAACAATGCGTAATACAAAGACAACTAAACTACAGTGGAAGAGCCATGTGGCAAGATTTTGGGAGTGTAATTAATGAATATTAATTAGTCTTTTCTTAATCAACATCTGAGCAATTTTTACATGTATTTTGTTATATAGCCAGTAATACGTAAAAAAAAAAAAAAAAATACACAGCCTAAATGTTGCATTTGAAAATTCCAGGTAGCGTAATGGCTACATTTTGAGCTCTGAAGAAAAAGGTAATTTTCATGCTATGCATGTACTTTTTCATTTAACATATCTAAAAAACAATAAAGCACAAAAAGAAGCATATGAAGCTTCATTTCACTAGTGGTATATAAATGTGATCAAGCATGCCCTTTATGTTACAAATCTAACTGCAGATTTTTAGAATGTCATAGTTACATTTATAAAATAAATGATAACTGTGGATTAAATGAGAAGCATGGAGTTTGAAAAAACAAACACACACACTCCCCTTCTTGCTACAGCATCAGTGTGATGCTACAATTGTCCCACATCGGCTCTAAGACTGAAAACTGAGTAACCACATGTGTACTAATTCCTCAGTTCTCAGTCTGCCCAGAGCATAGAGAAGTGACTCTCCGTCACCAATTTATGTTCTGTTCCTGCAGCTCTCACTGAGGCAGTGGCAGAAGAGGGGGTTACAACAGCTGGCTTTGACTCTCAACCACGTGCTGAGAGATGGAGCCGGGTGCCAATCAGGCAACAGGGTGGATCCCAACAATATTTTCAGAATTCTTACAGAGCCTGGAGTGGCTTTGCCACGTCAGCTGATAGTGGGCAGTAGTCCACTATTAACTGATTCTGGGTCACAGGAGAGCAAAGGTAAGTGACCCACAAGAGAAGTATGGGCAAAAATGATTTTGACCAAACTTATATAAAGAAAGCATGTACTGAGAGGACTATGCGATAGTGATAGTTCATTGGTTCTTATAATATTCTAATGGCTTCAGTTCTTTCTAAGTCACTGTGCTAGAACAAGTACACAGACTAGGTATATTTATGTAGAAAGAAATATAAGAGAGTAATTGGAAATCTGCTCTGCCGGTTATTTGGAGGTGGGGAGTCAATGAAATTCTCCACCCAAGCAAGTACTTAATTCTCTTTGTATACTGGCAAATTAATAGAAAGTGGTCCAAAGGACAAATTACAATTTCTGTAATGCAGAGTGCACAGCAAAAAAAAAAAAACAAGTCCATTAATAGTATGGTTCCCACCCCTGGGTGAAATTAGGACTTCCTTATTAGGTGCTGAATAAAGATGTCACACAGGGGATCCATATTGATGGTCACCCCAATGCAGAAAGCCAATGCTTCCTTTGAACACATGCTTTGTGTCTAAGGGTGTACTGTGCACTCTGCTTCAAGTGTATTATATTCACTTGTGAATTTGGAGAAAGGAAATTAGACTGAGCAGGTGTGAGCCTACTCAGGATAATTAGGACTTTGTGGAGAAGGGTGTGTCTATTAAGGTGAGCAAGGATAACAACAACGTTATAATACAAAAGTATAAATTTTATTAAATTATTAAAATGATGATAAAATCAATTTTGCCCTGATATGACACAGTTTACAAGATGATTCAGATGGAGATAATGCTGGTCGCCGACATGTTGCACAGTTTTAGCGTCATCAGGGCGCCACATCCATCTATTTCTATACAAAGTAAAGCACAAAGCATATTACTAATGTAAATTTGAATTGCAGGGTATAACAATATTTTTCAATCATAAATGTATTTGCTAATAGTCTGGTTACAACTTTTTTGCTCACCTATTTTGTCTACTGCGACAGGGACTGCATAAGACGGTTCGTGGTCACAGAGAGCAGGAATAAACAACCATAGGAGGACACTTACCTGATGGGAGCCAGACCCATCAGGTTACTGTGGAGCTGCTGGACCTTAATATACCTAACAGGATATGGGGTTTCCAATGTCTAAAAACAATTTATATAATGGTAATTAATATGATATAATAAAATATAATTGTAATTTGCAATAAGGATGTCACACAGGGGATCCATATTGATGGTCACCCCAATGCATAAAGCCAATGCTTCCTTAGAACACAAGCTTTGTGTCTGAGGGTGTACTGTGCACTCTGCTTCAAGTGTATTATATTCACTTGTGAACTAAACCAGTTAGTTTCTAGCAAACCTTGTGTTACTGAGCAAACTGTGGAGTCCAAGTTGACGAGAGTGACCTTTTATGCAATTCCCCTTCCACCTCGGTAGTGGAGACATGGACTGTGAGGACACAGGTGCCAGAAAGCTGGAGCAGTGAACTTGAGCTTGGAAACACAGAAATCCTGTGGCAGTATGGAGTCAGGTCACAAGCTATGTTCAACAGCAGACAGACAGACAGGATTCGGCAGGATTCGGCAGCATGCTGGCGGTGATGTACCAATTCAGGAGGCAGAATCATAAAGTTAGAAGTCCAAGCCAGGGTCTATAACACAGATGAGCAGCAGACATACTGTAACAGGCAGGGATGAACCAAAAAGAGGTGTCAGGCATAGCCGGGTCAGTAAAAAGGTAAGCAGACTTTCGGGAACTTGGAATTCAGGAACTAGAGCTGAAGACAATCCAGCAATGAGGCTAGGCAGATTTCAGGTTTAAATAGGCCACTAAGCATCTGAATCTAAAGCAAAATTAAACGTTTTGGTCTAAAAGCAAAATGCTGTGTGTGGTGGAAAATTAACACTGCACATTACCCTGAACACACAATCCCCACCATGAAACATGGTGGTGGCAACATCATGTTGTGGGGATGCTTTTCTTCAGCAGGGACAGGGAAGCTGGTCAGAGTTGATGGGAAGATGGATGTAGCCAAATACAGGGCAATCTTAGAAGAAAACCTGCTAGAGTCTGCATAAGACTTGAGAATGGGGCAGAGGTTCATCTTCCAGCAGGACACCGATTCTAAACATACAGCCAGAGCAACAATGGAATGGTTTAGCTCAAAGCATATCCATGTGTTAGAATGGCCCAGTCCAGACCTAAATCCAATTGAGAATCTGTGGCAAGACTTAAAAATTGCTGTTCACAGACACTCTCCATCCAATCTGACAGAGATTGAGCCATTTTGCAAAGTAGAATTGGCAAAAATGTCACTTTCTAGATTTGCAAAGCTGGTAGAGTGACATACCCCAAAAGACTTGCAGCTTTAATTGCAGCAAAAGGTGATTCTACAAAGTATTGACTCAGGGGGGCTGAATACAAATGCTCGCCACAATTTTGACATGTTTATTTGTAACAAATTTGGAAAACCATTTATCATTTTCCTTTCACTTCACAATTATGTGCCACTTTGTGTTGGTCTATCACATACAATCCAAATAAAATACATTTACCTTTTTTTCTGTAACAAGACAAAATGTGTAAAATTTTAAGGGATATGAATACTTTTTCAAGGCACGGTAACAAGAACATTTGCACCATTTCTATAACAAGGTTGCTATTATTAGAATTGTTGGTCACCTTTAAATTAGCCCATTTTAATTATTGTATTCTGACACTGATCACATAGCAAAACAGTGTTATAGCATTTTCCCTCTTTCCATTATGCAGAGAGAGACAGACTGCAACACTATCACAACATATTTTAAAGTGTGTTTTGTAAAAAATAAATAAATAATATAACATATGTTAAAGCTAAACTCCAGGCAGATATAAATACACAACTTAATACAGCTCTGTATTCATGCATACTGTACACCATTAAAAGAGAAGTATGGAAATCAGGGTTTTTGCAGATCTGTCCTGCACCGTCTCTCACACTGAGAACCGCGCGATCAAACACTGCCGATCACTTGGTTCTCAGAGCCCCACCCCTGCGCTCCCTGGAGTGCTGGGGGTGGAAAGGCTGAGAGGCTGAGCCGGATGTCGGTTGTCGGTCCCTGCCCAATCTTGGGCCAGCTCTGTGACATCAGCCAACAGCAGGCTTCCTCCTCTCTTTGCTGAAAACAGGTCACAGGAGTGCAATTTGAACTGCATTCCTGTGATCCACAGGAGAACTACCTACCAAATGAGCTTTGGCTGTACTTCTCCTTTAAATGTATTTTTCAAATGCAAGCAATAAGTACTTTTATCTGGTATCAGTCTCTTGCCATCCCTGTATATCAGAGCTGGGGTTTGAAGGGAAGATGTACAAGGGCTCAATCTGTTGATGTGCCAAAAAGAAGAATATTGATCAAAAGAAAAGTGAGAGAGATGAACTCATCACTGTGCTGCTTTTATTTTCTCTGTCCAGTAAGAGATGGTGTAGGTTCATGATGACCATGGCTCAGTGGAAGGGGGTTGAATAATGCTGGCCACCAGACTGAGGTCGTCTAGTGGCATAAAAATGTACTGTGGGTAAAATCTCTGGATAAAAGCTAAATATTACAGTAAAAGCGCTTTTTTTTTTTTTATCCTTCGATAGGCTGTTAATTTTTATGTTATTTTTGCTGGAGTTCTGCTTTAAAACATTTTAGCCATGTTACCACATTCCTAATTTATTTCTAGTTATGAATAGGTTAATATTTTAGTGGAAGCCAATATTGGAATCCCCATGTCAAAAGCATGCTTTGGTATCTGCAATATACAGTATATTCTAATAACAGTAATAGCAAATAGAGCTGGAATATCTGGCATCCACATTTTTATAATGTTCAAAATACCCAGGCAAATTGCTTAACTATCAACTGTGTCAACTATGGAAATCTGTAATTAATTCATTGTCCCAGTTATGATTGCTACTTTAGGGCTATTTGATTAAACAGCATTGGCCTTATTTCAGAATGCAGTTTGTGTACTGAGACTGAAAATTTCTCAGGAGAGTATCTGGCACAAAACCTCATTAAACAGAGCCCATTGTGTCTTCAGATTTCATTCACGACACTTTACCTTTACTTGCTATTGATTTTGGCTTCAGCTTGCATAATACGCTGTAATCTATGGCATTCTCAGACTCATGGGTTTTTAATATTCTGACATTATTCCTCATAACCATGGAAAATAATTCAGCACAGAAAATTTCATATTTCAGCAAACCAGCTTTAACAGAACAAAATGAGGCATGTTAAAGTTTTATAATTTACAAGTTAAAATTTAGGGCGGATTTATTACTTTGGCGACTCAACACTTTGCAAACAAATTGTAATGGCCTTGAAACAACATATTAACACTGAGGACAAGGGTTGTTGCTGCATTTCTTATAAACAGATGAATTAAACAATTGGAGTGCAGAAGTCTTGCAAAATTCTGTACTCTGGCACTAAAAAAAAAAAATGTGATCTCATGTCTGGAAAGCTGCAGAATGTGGAGAAGTACTCCTACACACACACACACACACGAAAAAAGATGTTGGCCACTTTGTTGTAATTTCTGATGTGTGGAAAAAAAAATTACCTCTGAGGTTTATGCCTGATCCTAATCTCTGCTTTCTTCATACTTACGTTGCTAAAAAAGCGAGAAGGAAGTGGGACTTTGAATAAAGCACACAGGTGTAAAAACAGTCGTTTTTTTTCTTATATGTATCTTCACCTTTCTTTGATAGGGTCAGGCCATATAGGAACCCTTTCTATTATATTACATCATAAAATTAACTCACATGCATGCCCCTGAAGATTGGGTCAATCCATGAAACGCGTAGAGCCGATATATGCTGTGTTTCAATTCATCATGTGCCTCATAGGATATTCCTCAAATATGTGTGTTACATAATATGAACTGTCTGCAATCATGTGGCATTTTTATATGTATATATATTTATTGTATTTGATTTTATAATAAATCATGATTGCCATTTGTACCTTATTACTGACATATATAATAAATGTTACTATTTTTACACCTGCATGCTTCATTCAAAGTCCCACTTCCTTCTCCCTTTTTTATTTAGACAGGGATGGAGGCACTGGACCTTACTATGTCACCGCCTCATTCAAAGTCCCAAACTGTTCTCCTCCCTTTTTGTATACTTTCATTGCTGGTTATCTGGTCTGTTGTGATAATAAAGCCTTGTACACACGACCGTTCATCTGGTTTTTGTTTCACGCTAGTCTCATGTTGAAAGTGAAGAGGTTACTGTCAGGGGATGCCCACGCAGGCATCCGAGTACTGAGTAACAGGTCAATGAGCTGCACTAACAAAAATAGGCACCAAAATAGTTAAAAATATATGTTTTATTAAAGTAAAAGCACACGTGAAAAACAAACAGAAAACCCCCAAGATAAGCAATAATGACACAGCAAACCAAGACCCACCAAGCAGGTAATGCAGGGATAAGACACAAGCAAGTCCAAGGTTAAGCCAGAGGTCAAGGATTGGAGAGAGCAGCAAAGTCCAAAAATACAAGCCGGGGTCAATAAGCGACAGAGTCCAGGGCAGGGAGGCGAAGCAGGGACAGGTTGGCAACAGCTAACAGATCAGGCAGGGAACAGGCTGACAAGCAAAATACTGAAGCACTGAACTGTAGTGAAGGGCGGGATTATATACCTGTAGCAGTTCACCTTAATTGAACCTTGATTAGAGAGGAGTCATCCCATGGGAGACACCCGCTGGTGGACACCAGAACTGCACCCCTGTTACTGGGAGAAACAGTGCCACCAGCAGGTGACCAAAGCTATGACACAGATCATGACAGTTCCCCCCCCCCAAGGAGTGGCCTCTGGACACTCCATTCTGCCCTTGCCCTGGTAGTGCATGTAGATGCGGAAAGGTCCCAAAAAGTCTTCCGGTTAAAGTCTCTTAACCCATTGGGAGACAAGCCCCCCCCGAGTCCGAAAACAGAGCATGCATCCTACCACCACCAGGGTCTGGAAGTTTGGATCTGGAGGTGAAAACAGGCAGGGCAACATGTATAAACCTCTCGGGGGCCGACAACACGAGAGCATCATAATCAGGCTGAAGATAGGACAGGGAAGAATCAGCGGCAAGCTGAGCATCCGGAACTGGTTTAACAGGTACCAAGACATCAGACTGGGCGGAGGGCACCGGATCATAAGGCTGGGTAGCGAGCTCCGAGTCATCAGGCTGGGAAGGTGACACATCGAACTGGAAGGCAGGCATTGGAACATCAGACTGGAAGCCGGGCACGTCAGACTGGAAGCCGGGCACGTCAGACTGGAAGCCGGGCACGTCAGACTGGAAGCCGGGCACGTCAGACTGGAAGCCGGGCACGTCAGACTGGAAGCCGGGCACGTCAGACTGGAAGCTAGGCACGTCAGACTGGAAGCTAGGCACGTCAGACTGGAAGCTAGGCACGTCAGACTGGAAGCTAGGCACGTCAGACTGGAAGCTAGGCACGTCAGACTGGAAAGCAGGAACCAGGACACCAGGCTGGAAAGCAGGAACCAGGACACCAGGCTGGAAAGCAGGAACCAGGACACCAGGCTGGAAAGCAGGAACCAGGACACCAGGCTGGAAAGCAGGAACCAGGACACCAGGCTGGAAAGCAGGAACCGGGCCGCCAGGCTGGGCAGCAGACGGTGGCAGATCAGGCTGGGCAGCAGACGGTGGCAGATCAGGCTGGGCAGCAGACGGTGGCAGATCAGGCTGGGCAGCAGACGGTGGCAGATCAGGCTGGGCAGCAGACGGTGGCAGATCAGGCTGGGCAGCAGACGGTGGCAGATCAGGCTGGGCAGCAGACGGTGGCAGATCAGGCTGGGCAGCAGACGGTGGCAGATCAGGCTGGGCAGCAGACGGTGGCAGATCAGGCTGGGCAGCAGACGGTGGCAGATCAGGCTGGGCAGCAGACGGTGGCAGATCAGGCTGGGCAGCAGACGGTGGCAGATCAGGCTGGGCAGCAGACGGTGGCAGATCAGGCTGGGCAGCAGACGGTGGCAGATCAGGCTGGGCAGCAGACGGTGGCAGATCAGGCTGGGCAGCAGACGGTGGCAGATCAGGCTGGGCAGCAGACGGTGGCAGATCAGGCTGGGCAGCAGACGGTGGCTCAACAGGAAGAACAGCAGGTGTATCGGACTGGATAACAGGTACTGTAATTTCAAACCGGGCAGCAGGTACTGGAACTTTAGACTGGGCAACGGGCACAGACACTGGCACATCAAACAGAACAGCAGGTGCATCGGACTGGATAGCAGGTACTGGAACTTTAAACTGGGCAGAAGGTACTGGAACTGTAGACTGGGCAACAGGCACAGACACTGGCACATCAGACAGAACAGCAGGTGCTTCGGACTGGATAGCAGGCACTGGAACTTTAAACTGGACAGAAGGTACTGGAACTGTAGACTGGGCAACGGGCACAGGCACTGGCACATCAGACAGAACAGCAGGTGCTGGCACAACAGGAAGAACAGCAGGTGCATCGGACTGGATAGCAGGTACTGGAACTTTAAACTGGGCAGCAGGTACTGGAACTGTAGACTGGGCAACGGGCACAGGCACAGGCACATCAAACAGAACAGCAGGTGCATCGGACTGGATAGCAGGTACTGGAACTTTGAGCTGGACAGCAGGTACTGGAACGCTGGACTGGACAACGGGCACAGACACTGGCACATCAGACAGAACAGCAGGTGCTGGCACAACAGGAAGAACAGCAGGTGCATCGGACTGGATAGCAGGTACTGGAACTTTAAACTGGGCAGCAGGTACTGGAACTGTAGACTGGGCAACGGGCACAGACACTGGCACATCAAACAGAACAACAGGTGCATCGAACTGGATAGCAGGTACTGGAACTTTGAGCTGGACGGCAGGTACTGGAACTCTGGACTGGACAACGGGCACAGGCACTGGCACATCAGACAGAACAGCAGGTGCATCGGACTGGATAGCAGGTATTGGAACTTTAAACTGGGCAGCAGGTACAACAAGCTGAGCGCTGGCGCTGGAACAGGCTGAAGCAGGTTAGCTGAAGTGGATGCAGATTGGGTTAGTGGCAGGATCGAGTGGGTTGGAAAAAACTTTTTCTTCTTCTTTGGTTTCACCACTGAGGATTTGTATATGGGTATAGGGTTGGAGGTAATGGATACAGCTGGTAGGGGTGAAGAGCGGAGGGGTGGTGAAACAGAGGGTCCCGACCTTGAAGAGGATTTTGGTGGAACAAACGGAGGCAGTTGAGAAGCAGCAAAAGGGTTAAAGGCAGGGTAAGTGCAGCAGGAGGAAACAGAGGACTGGTACTTTGTTGTTAGCAGGGTGTATTGTTCAGCAAAAGTGGGAATTGGGGGTAAAGAAAAAGACATCCCAGCAGGTTGGTAACTAGAAATGGATGGTTGGGAGCTGACAGGGGCTGAGTACAACAAACTAGACCAAGCTTGTAATAATGGTTGCACAAAATCAGGTTTGCACACAGCTTGTCTGACCAGAGACTGCACAGAATCAATGCATGCTACAATCACCTGTTGAGGACAAGCTGAGTACTGCTCATGAAAAAAGGCTGAATCATCTTCCAACAGCCACACCAAAGACTCTACCTGAGCTGCACTAAAAGGAGGTGTATAATCATCACGTCCACTAGCAGCATCAGACTGAGCCAACTCTGTGCAGATCCAAATCAATGGCTGCACATCCTCAAACAAAAAACTGCCCTGATCAACAAAAACATGAGCCATACGGATACATTCCAATAACTCCTCTCTAGTGTATTCACTTAATTCCTGATAGCAGAAATCTCTGTCATCTGTTGCCAGGAGTGACAGGTACAAAATATCTTCCAGATGCATTTTATAATGGCAAATGCCCAGAGCCAATTTCCCAAGTGCAGCCGACCTGTTTATAGGGCTTCAGTATTATGTCAGGGGATGCCCACGCAGGCATCCGAGTACTGAGTAACAGGTCAATGAGCTGCACTAACGGAAATAGGCACCAAAATAGTTAAAAATATATGTTTTATTAAAGTAAAAGCACACGTGAAAAACAAACAGAAAACCCCCAAGATAAGCAATAATGACACAGCAAACCAAGACCCACCAAGCAGGTAATGCAGGGATAAGACACAAGCAAGTCCAAGGTTAAGCCAGAGGTCAAGGATTGGAGAGAGCAGCAAAGTCCAAAAATACAAGCCGGGGTCAATAAGCGACAGAGTCCAGGGCAGGGAGGCGAAGCAGGGACAGGTTGGCAACAGCTAACAGATCAGGCAGGGAACAGGCTGACAAGCAAAATACTGAAGCACTGAACTGTAGTGAAGGGCGGGATTATATACCTGTAGCAGTTCACTTTAATTGAACCTTGATTAGAGAGGAGTCATCCCATGGGAGACACCCGCTGGTGGACACCAGAACTGCACCCCTGTTACTGGGAGAAACAGTGCCACCAGCAGGTGACCAAAGCTATGACACAGATCATGACAGTTACTCACCATACGAAAATTCTCACACGACAGAATACAACTTCAGAAGTGATGTAATGTGTTGAATAGTTTTGTATGTATTCTATAATTTCTGAGTCTTGCTCTTACGATTTCTTCAGATGAAAAACGTACTTATTAAACAAAAATCGGACGTTGAGTTCACGTACGACAAGAAATTTATAGTCTGCACATCCAGCTTTTGTCTGACGAAAAATCGGAATCCTCTGTCGAAAGCACCATACTAACGATCTGAAAATTATTCGTTGGACAAAATTGTACGTATTGTGCGTATGGGCCTTTACTCACAGAAGCAATAAGTGTTGATTTACTAAAACTGGAGAGTGCAAAATCTGGTGCAGCTGTGTATGCTAGCCAATAAGCTTCTTACTTCAGTTTGTATAAGTAAGCTTTGACAAAAAAATCCTGGAAGCTGGTTCCTATGCAGAGCTGCACCAGTTTTTGCTCTCCAATTCTAGTCAACCAACCACATAGTGTCATTTATTCACCCCCACTCCTGGTCCATTCACATAATGCTATGTGTAGCAGTACCCTCATGGGGCTGCTGAGTGTTGTAGTCCATCTGTCACCCTGCCCAGCCAGGCACACACTTTTCAAGGATCCAAAGGCATGAAACAGTCCTTGCACTTGTTTTTATATTTTTATTGAGGGGAATCAATTTGGATGGGGATAGGGAAATTATGAGATGCCCAGTTGATTATTAAACAATTCAGGAACTTGAGACTATATACAGATCCAGTATATACACCTCCTCTCTTCTCTCCAGCACATCATTAGTTTGCAGACTATCTCTCCTCAACACCTCCAGCACATCACTTACTTGCACTTCTTTGACCAACTAGCACTGAGATTTAGACCAGACACTGGCTCAGCCAGGCCTTAGAAAATGCCCCTTGCAGGTGCAGGCAGCAATCGTGGGCCCCTATGGTGTAGAAAAGATACGGTAGTCCTTTGTGCTTGTTGTCCACGTGGCTACTGCTCCCAATACCACCTCTTCAGGCATTGTCAGCCCTCCTGGCTGCAGCTGCCCCTCTGCATTGCCTGTGCCACCACAGTCCACTCCACTGGCTCTGCACCAATCCCAGACTGAAATCTCCCAGTCCTCTTTGGTGTGCCTATCCAGTCCTCTCCTGACTGTGGGGGTTATTTACGAAAGGCAAATCCACTTTGCACTACAAGTGCACTTGGAAGTGCAGTCGCTGTAAATCTGAGGGGTAGATGTGAAATGAGGGGAAGCTCTGCTGATTTTATCCTACAGTCGTGTGCAAGCTAAAATGCTGTTTTTTTATTTTCCTTGCATGTCCCCCTTGGATCTACAGCGACTGCACTTCCAAGTGCACTTGCAGTGCAAAGTGGATTTGCCTTTCGTAAATAACCCCCTGTGTGTCACTCACCAGCTCTCTTGACTGCAACTTGTTGTTCCTCCCTGGAGACTTGTCTAGCAGTGCTTTCCGCCACTGTCCTTTCTTGCTCCTCCTGTGCCTCCTGTCCAGGACACCTCTGAGTTGTAAGATGGTCCCGTCTGCACCTGAGCCCAGGTCCAAGGTCACCCCCCCTGAATGGGGATCTCCCTCAAAGGCCACAGCAGCCTAACACTCCATCTCCAGCTTCTGCCCGAACAACTCCTTCCCAGCTCGGCTGACCCTGGGCATTTAATGAGGTCTGCCCTTTGCCAGTTCAAGTTGGAGATTGGTCAGGGCTCCTCAGAATACCCAAACCAGCTCCACCTTTTCTCTCCTCCTTCCTTTCCAGAATACAACAGAACATTCTGGAAATAAGTGGAAGGTGTTTGTGATGCTGCCTGTGAGTCAATCAGCTCTGTCCTGGGTCACTCCCAACCCAGATCAAAACACACACCCAGGCATGGATGCCAGCCAAGCCTGGAAATATACCTATTCTAACAAAAAGGATATCCACTACACTTCTAGCACACTAGAGGGTGCTACACATGTATTTAATACTTAGTATTCTGTAACTGGAGGGGTAAGGCGGGGCAGATAAACAGCACTAGTGTGTCTGTGTATAGAGCAGCAGCTGTCAGTCAGAATTACAGAGCATATATCTAGATGTGACATAATCCTCATTAGAGGTAATTTTTGTTTACACACTTGACATGATGAACAACTCTCTGCCTTGTGTCCAATTTAACCATACATTCTGTGCATTGTGTACTGCTCTGTGGGCCACATAATCCTGAACCCTGCTCTCTGTGTGTTGTGTACTTCTGATCCCTGAACTTTGTATTTTACACAGTGCTAACTCCTGTTCTATATGCCTTATGCACCCGGCCTTACCCCTGTTCCCTGCATTACACACTCCTGTCCCCTGTATTTAGTGCCTTACGCACTCCTGACCCCTGCACTTTGTGCTGTACATGCTTCTGACTTTTGTGCTCTTTGATTTATGCACTCCTGACCTTGTGTTTTGAGCTACACACTCAACCTAACTGATGCCTGTGCTCTATGCCTTACACACTCCTTATGCCTGTGTTACACTGTGTGTTACACACCCTTGGCCCATGTAATCTGTTGTTTACACACTCCTGAGCCCTGAACTCTTAACTTAATACATTCCTGAACCCCATGCCATATGCTGTATGTTGTATATTTTATACTTCACTGCACTCAATTTACATTGTATACTTCTGACCTCTCTAGTCTTCATGCTATATTGTACATTACACACTCCTGACTAAAGTGTTTTTTTGTCTCAATGCTTGCTTGTTGCTAATAAGTTAAAAGAGAAGTACAGAGAACATTCACTTGTTTGTAGTCTAGGGCTGCAACTAACGATTGTTTTCATAATCGATTAGTTGGCCGATTATTGTTTCGATTAATCGATTAATCGGATTGCAAAACACAAATTGCTGCATTACATTACATGCTTTTCTGCAGCTTCTACATTGAAGTGTATTGAACCAAAAAAAAAAAAATAGCACCATTTTGCGTTAAAGAGTCCTTGCCCTTTCCAAATACGCAGCAGCTGAAAAAAAATCATGGATGCATGTGAACGTGTCCCATAGGAAAACATGTAAATGAACTGTAGTGTGTTTCTGCAAAAAGCACCAAAAAACAGAGGTGTGAACCCAGGCCTGAGATGTTTAGTAACATAATGGGGTTAAAAAAACAAAAATAAGTACAAAAATAGCAAATAATGGCTACTGTAAGGGGTTCATTTTTTTTACTGTGGGACAGTGAAAGTAATATTTACAGTAGCAATTTGCTTTTTTGTACTATAAAAGGGCTATTTTTTTTAACCCTATTATGTTGCTGGCAGATTAATCGATTATGAAAATTGTAAACGACTAATTTCATAAACGATAAGTTGTCGATTAATCAATTAGTTGTGTTGGCCCTAGTGTAGTCCTCCTGTGGATCACAGGAGTGCTGTTCGTCTTGCACTTCTGTGGCCCGTTTTTAGCGGCTGACATCACAGAGCCGGTCCAAGCTGGGGAAAGATTGTGATCGTATGGTTGGGATCCATTCAGAAGCCTGGATTAGCATCTGGCTCAGCCTTTCATTAAGCCGTTGAGAGCCAGCTGCTCCTGCCTTCTCCACAGCCCAGTACTCTAGTAATTGTGGGGGGGGGGGGGGCAGACAGCGGTGACTAACAGTTACCAGCTCTCTGTTTATGAAACTCTGAGAATACAGAATGCTTTATTAATCCCAAAGGGAAATTGGGAAATTGTTACGACACAGACACACCTAACAAAGACAACACAAGATCACAACAATGAACTGAACAAGATGCAAAAACACAACACAATTACCAATAACAGCCATTAACACCAATTAACAAAGTTAAAAATACACTACAAATAAATAGGGATGAGTCGAACACCCCCGTTTCGGTTTGCAGCAGACCATGCAAATAGGAAAAAAAATTGTTCGAACATGTGAACACCGTTAAAGTCTATGGGACACGAACATAAAGAATCAAAAGTGCTAATTTTAAAGGTTAATATGCAAGTTATTGACATAAAAAGTGTTTGGGGACCTGGGTCCTGCCCCAGGGGACATGTACCAATGCAAAAAAGTTTTAAAACAACCGTTTGTTCAGGAGCATTGATTTTAATAATGCTTAAAGTGAAACAATAAAAATATAATATTCCTTTAAATTTCGTACCTGGGGGTGTCTATAGTATGCCTGTAAAGTAGCGCATGTTTCCCATGTTTATAACAGTCTTTGCACAAAATTAAATTTCTAAAGGGAAAAAGTCAGGGCTATAATGAATTGTCGGGTCCCGGCAATGCAGATCAAAGTCATTGAAAAATAAAGCTTGGGGGTCCCCCCTAATTCCATTACCAGGCTCTTCAGGTAATGGGGCATCGGGTTCCCCCCAAAAATCCATACCAGACCCTTATTCGAGCATGCAACCTGGCAGACCGCAGGAAAAGAGGGGGGACCGGGATCGTAGAAGAATTACGGTGCTGGAGTTTTTTTTCTTTTTTATTAAAGGACTTGTCCCAACTTGGTGTGTGTTTTTTTTTAACATACCCTGTTACCAATTCACATGGGGGGGCCGGGATCTGGGGGTCCCCTTTGTTAAAGGGGGCTTCCAGATTCCGATAAGCCCCCCACCCGCAGACCCCAACAACTGCTGGGCAAGGGTTGTGGGGATGAGGCCCTTGTCCCCAACAACATGGGGACATCCTCCCCATGTTGAGGGCATATGGCCTGCTATGGTTCAGGAGGGGGGCCGCTCTCTCTTCCCCCCTATTTTCCTGCGACCTGCCAGATTGCAAGCTCGGATAAGGGCCTGGTATGGATTTTTGGGGGGAACCCCACGCCATTTTTTTAAATTTTGGCACGGAGTTCCCCTAAATATCCATACAAGACCGGACAGTTTTTTTTCTTTTTTATTAAAGGACTTGTCCCAACTTGGTGTGTGTGTTTTTTTAACATACCCTGTTACCAATTCACATGGGGGGGGCCGGGATCTGGGGGTCCCCTTCGTTAAAGGGGGCTTCCAGATTCCGATAAGCCCCCCACCCGCAGACCCCCACAACCACTGGGCAAGGGTTGTGGGGATGAGGCCCTTGTCCCCATCAACATGGGGACATCCTCCCCATGTTGAGGGCATATGGTCTGCTATGGTTTAGGAGGGGGGACCGCTCTCTTATCCCCCCTCTTTTCCTGTGACCTGCCAGATTGTGTGCTCGGATAAGGGCCTGGTATGGATTTTTGGGGGGAACCCCACGCCATTTTTTTAATTTTGGCACGGAGTTCCCCTTAATATCCATACAAGTCCAGACACCCCCAGTTATGAAATTTAAAGGAACATTTCACTTTTATTGTTTCACTTTAAGTATTATTAAAATCACTGCTCCCGAAAAAAACGTGATTTTTTTAAACATTTTTTTTTGATTGATACATGTCCCATGGGGCAGGACCTAGGTCCCCAAACACTTTTTATGACAATAACTTGCATATTAGCCTTTAAATTTAGCACTTTAGATTTCTCCCATAGACTTTAAAAGGGTGTTCTGTGGCTATTTGAATTTGCCGCGAACACCCCAAATTGTTTTCTGTTCGGCGAACGGGCGAATAGCCAATTTTCGAGTCGAACTCATGTTCGACTCAAACATAAAGCTCATCCCTACAAATAAAACATCCATACAATTAAAATACAACATAGAATAAATAACACAGATTAAAATAACAGGCCAATTACCAAATACAAATAATACACCACTTTCTCTAACATCACCCCAAATAGAAAACCAACACAATACCAACATACTATAAAAAACAACACAAAAATCTGATAAAGTCTTCATCTCCAGCCCACACAGAAAATAATTATATATCTTGATCGCCACAGGCAAAAATTATTTCCTGTGTTCCTCTGTGGTGCATTGTGGATGTAACGATCTGTCACGGATGGTACGCTGCAGACTGACCAGCGTATTGTGGATTGGGTGGGAGGCGTTGTCCAAGATTGAATGTAACTTGAACAACATTCTCCTCTCCAACACTGTTGTAAAAGAATCCAATTCCAATTCAACAACATCACTGTCCTTGCGAATCAGTTTGTTGAGTCTGTTGGTGTCGGACACCCTATGTCTGCTTCCCCAACATGCCACTGCATATAGGAGAGCGCTGGCCACAACAGACTCATAAAACTTTTTGAGCATTGTACAACAGTTGTTAAAGGGCCTCAGTCTCCTCAAAAAGTAGAGGCGGCTCTGACCCTTCCTATAGAACACCTCAGAGTTCTTGCTCCAGTCCAGCTTATTATCGATATCCCCAGGTACTTGTAACTCTCTACTACCTCCACATCCACTCCTCGGATGGGGATTAGGGTCACTGGTGGTTTCCTCTTTCAGGAATGCACAAACAGCTATTTTTCTTTCAATAACTTTTTACTAAAAGAAGATATTAAACGTTTTACAAAAAGAGAAAAAAAATGACAAAGAAAGGGGTACAGGTTCCCCACAGTATACAATAGTCTTGAGGGACTGTGATTTAAAAACCGATCATTACATCAAATCCTCTCAAATTCAATGACCCAAGAATGGAGTGACCGTACAATCTACGTGCATCTTCTGGGGGAGACAAACCCCAGCAATGAAAATAAAATAACAATCTTCATGTAGCGTGTACTAGACCTACAGTTCCTCTGAAAAGAAAGAGGAAATGCAAAGGAGAAGAAAAGGAAGAGAAGGAGAGGGAAAGGGAAAGGGAGAGTAACCAGCCTCTGCGGAGTGTCACACAAGAGCCAACCAAACTTTTTTCCCTCACCTATCCCCGCTGGGCCATAATTTCCGCATATACAGCTAAAAAATTAAAGGCGAGCCAACAGGATCATATCTTCTTTGCCAAGTCGGATTTATTCCGCAACGTGAGTATACTTTTTTCCATGTAATAAGTGTGGTCGACCTCCACAAGCCACTGGCGTAGCGTGGGGACTGTCCGTTGTTTCCAGAGTTTTGGAATGAGTGCCTTAGCCGCATTAAAGTGGTGAGGTGTGATTGATTTTTTATATGATCCTATTGGCTCATCCATACAGTGAAACAATACCACCCATGGGTCGTTAGAAACCCCACTACCCTGAATGTGCTTGATCCAATGCAATATGGTGGACCAGTACGGTCTAATAACAGGGCAAAACCACCAGATATGGGCGTGAGTTCCTTGATCCCCACATCCCCTCCAGCAAACATCCGACAACATCTGGCAAGGGACTCTGGAGGTCTTGTTCCCATTTGGTTAGGAACAAGTGATGAGCCACTGGAGGTAGAGACAACACGGCCTGGTAGAAATAAGAGATGGGTTTTTCAGGAGGTTGGTCCCCCGCGAGCAATCTTTCAACTAGGTTCAACTCTGAATCAGACCGCAACGGTTGTGGAAGAGGCTTAACAAATTGTGAGAGTTAATGGTATTTTCATTGGTCCAGAAATGAGACTGGTGTTGACGTTATAAGCTCAGACATAGGGAACATGCCCTCGGCTGTAGCCACCTGATGAGTATCATGGCCATGACGACATAACATAACTAAAAATCACATGACAAAACCAAACATTGTAACACAGCAATACTTGCTTGTCGCAGACTTATCGAAGAACACAGGGGATAACAAAGCCAGATCAGACAATTGCGCAGTCGTGCAACTTGGCTCCCAAACAAAATTGGCGTCCTTTTTTTCCCACAAATAGAGCTTTCTTTTGGTTGGTATTTGATCACCTCTGCGGTTTTTATTTTTTGCGCTATAAAAAAAATAGAGCGACAATTTTGAAAAAAAAAGCAATATTTTTTACTTTTTGCTATAATAAATATCCCCCAAAAATATATAAAAAAAATGTTTTTCCTCAGTTTAGGCCGATACATATTCTTCTACCTATTTTTGGTAAAAAAATAGGGGATAGTTTTATTGGATTTTTATTAATTTTTTTTTTTTTACTACTAATGGCGGCAATTAGCGTTTTTTTTCGTGACTGCGACATTATGGCGGACACATCGGACAATTTTGACACATTTTCACAGTAAACAATGCATTTGTATAGCAAAAAGTGCTATACAAATGCATTGTTTACTGTGAAAATTACAATTGCAGTTTAGGAGTTAACCACTAGGGGGCGCTGTAGGGGCTAAGTGTGACCTCATATGTGTTTCTAGCTGTAGGGGGGCGGGGCTGGACATGTGATGTCAATGATCGTCTTTCCCTATATCAGGGAACAGACGATCAATGAAACTGCCACAACGAAGAACAGGGAAAGTGTGTTTACACACACCTCTCCCCGTTCTTCAGCTCCGGTGACGATCGGGTCCGCGGGTCCCGCGGGCACGGTCACGAAGCTTCAGACCCCACGGCTGGGCTTAAAGAGACACGTACAGGCACGTGATTGTGCCCAGCCGTGTCATTCTGCCGACGTATATCGGCATGAAGGGGTCCTTAAGTGGTTAATGGGCACATATACTCCCTTCCTGCCCAGGCAAAATTTCAGCTCTCAGCACTGTTACGCTTTGAATGACAATTGCGCAGTCGTGCGACGTGGCTTCCAAACAAAATTGACATCCTTTTTTTCCCACAAATAGAGCTCTTTTGGTGGTATTTGATCATCTCTGCAGTTTTTATTTTTTGCACTATAAACAAAAGAAGACTGACAATTTTGAACAAAACACAATATTTTTTACTTTTTGCTATAATAAATATCCCAATTTAAAAAAAAAAAAATGTTTTCCTCAGTTTAGGCCGATACATATTCTTCTACATATTTTTGGTAAAAAAAATCACAATAAGCATATAGTGATTGGTTTGCACAAAATTTATAGCGCCTACAAAAAAGGGGATAGAATTATGAAATTGTTTTTATTTTTATTTTTTTACTAGTAATGGTGGTTATCTGTGGTAATTTTTGTCAGGACTGCGATATTACGGCGGACACATTGGAGACATTTTACACATTTTTGGGACCATTCACATTTATACAGCGAATAGTGTTATAAAACTGCACTGATTACTGTATATAAGTGACTGAGAGAAGGGGTTAACACTAGGGAGAGATCAAGGGGTTAAATGTGTGCCCTACTAGGTGATTAGGGACTGACTGAGGGAGGTGACCGATGGGTGTCCCTATGTACAGGGGACACACCATCGGTCTCCTCGCCCTGACAGGATGTGGATCTGTGTGTTTACATACACAGATCCACATCCCTAGCTCTGTGACTGGGTATCTGGTGGACATCGCGGCTGCCAGGCACGCGCATCGGCACCTAAGTCACGCGGCGCGCCCCCCAGTCATATGACGTCCTCCCGGCATTGTAGAGCCACCTTGTGGCCGTCATTCTGTAATGGCCTGGGTCTGAAGTGGTTAATTGTTGTGATGACGTTTGTACATGTCTGCTAGGCTGTCAACTGTGGCCCGGTAACTAGAGCATATTCAATAGACACAATGAATGGGTGCCATGTTCACAGTGATCCATTTTTAAAACATGTACCTTTAAGGACGCGTACACACGGTCGATCCATCCGATGAGAATGGTCCGACGGACCATTTTACTCGGTTCACCGCTGAAGCAGACTGATGGTCTGATGTGCGTACACACCATCAGTTCAAAAACCGATCGGGTCAGAACGCAGTGATCTCAGCCCGGCTCCCGGTGGGTGTGCTATGCGAGGTAAGCCTGCGCTTGGTACGCCCACCCCCCTCCCACAAAAACCACCACACTTACACGCACTCGAAATTGAGTTAAACATGCAGGCACTTTGACCACGCGGTCTCTAAAAAGAGAGGCGAAGCACTAACGGGGCTGGTTGAGCGGGCTAGATCCTCTCACTCCCTTGTAGGGAGTCCCTCTGACCCGTTGGGCTTCAAAGCGGAGCAGGTAGGGCAGGCTGTGTGGGAGGACCCCCTCACACACCCGCCATTGCCACCCGGGGCATGGAGAAAGGTGGCAGATTGCCTCTGGGGGAGGCCTGCCTACTCCCAACTCCTGCAGTCCGGCTCCTCTCTCGAGTACACGCACAAAATACACTTTACAAAAAAAAAAAGAACGCAGTGACGTAAAACACACGACGTGCTGAAAAAAATTAAGTTCAATGCTTCCAAGCATGCGTCGACTTGATTCTGAGCATGCGCGGGTTTTGAACCGATGCTTTTGTGTACTAACCATCGGTTTTGACCGATGGTCAGCCGTCCATCGGTTCGATTTTAAAGCAAGTTCTAAAACTTTGGTCTGAAGGACAAAAGTCTTATGGGCCGTACACACGGTCGGTTTGGACCGATGAAACTGGACTTCGGTCCGTTTTCATCGGTTTGGACCGGTCGTGTGTACGCGGCCTTAGACTGTTTGTGCTATTTGGCCACACTCACCATTCAATGTGGCATGCTATGTGGGCAAATAAAAGATAAATGGTGCTGCCCTGCCAGCAACTGAAGTAGATAAAATAAATATAATGTACAATATAGGTACATGTACAATACATGTGCAATATAAATAAATAAATAATAAATGGAGCAATTGATTTCCGATATGTGAATGATATTGCGCTGCTAGCAAGTAAATTAGATCAACTAAATGTAATACACGTGCAATATTAAAAAATATTTGTGCAAACTTTGCAATGATGACTGTGCAAACACATCAATAAAAATTGTACAAATGTAGCAATAAATGAAATGTGCACAGCACCATTCACCTTATATTTGTTACCACACACGTATTTAATGCTTTGTGGGCAACCTTATGCCGCGTACACACGACCGTTTTTCGGGTTTTAAAAAAATGACAGGTTTTCATGTCATTAAAAACGATCGTGTGTGGGCTTCAGAGCCTTTTTCGGGTTCTAAAAAATGGGCAAATGTTTTTTCGAACATGCTCTATTTTTTTACGATGTTTTAACATTGTAAAAAATGGTCGTGTGTGGGCTTTAACGACGTGAAAAATCTGTGCATGCTCAGAAGCAAGTTATGAGACGGGAGCACTCGTTCTGGTAAAACTACCGTTCGTAATGAAGTAAGCACATTCATCACGCTGTAACAGACAAAAAAACGCGAATCGTCTTTTACTAACACGGAATTAGCTAAAGCAGCCCAAAGGCTAAAGCGTCATCCGAATGGAACTTCCCCTTTATAGTGCCGTCATACGTGTTGTACATCACCGCGCTTTGCTAGAGCATTTTTTTCACGATTGTGTGTAGGCAAGGCCATTTTAATTATCGGGTTGAAAAAACTTTTGTAAACGTACGTTTTTTTTGGCCACCTAAGGATGGCACATGAAATATGGGAAAAATGCACAATTTGCAGGGGTGTACTAAATATGTATATTTTTTTATTATGACAGACATACTATAAAAAAAAGAATAGTGCTGCGCTGTTAAATATATACAAAAAAAAAATAACTAATAGTGTACAGTTGAGGAGCAATGCCTAAACTAAGGTCCCTAGTAAATCCACAAAAAAAATAACATTAAAGGGAAAAGTGAAAATATACATGTGACAATCGCAATAAAACGTGTAATCAAAATGTTAAAAACAGTCCTCTGAACAGTGACAGATATTGCTCTGAAGAGTGCTAAAATAATAAATGTGATCCCCTGATGAAGTCACGGGACTGTGACGACACGCATAGGGACACAGAGGCACCGGAAGTGACGCTGGCAAACACGGCGCTCGTGGGTTTTTAAACTGATTGATACCATTGAATGTGAGTACCTGAATTGTGTGTTTTATTCAATAAATGAAGCTACTGTATAAAAACAAACTACACTATTCTGTGATCCCCTTCTTCTTCCCTTTATTACTCCACATGCATTTATGTCACAGAAGTCACATAAGACACTGTGGAAACCATAGCTGCATTTGATCGCAAAGGAACAGACCCCTATCTCCATAGTTAAAACACACTGTATAGGAGTCTGGTTACCGGCAGGATTTACAGAGGAATCATCTGTGATTATTACATACATGCTGTTACCTTACAGCCGTGAGATAAGAAGCCATCTATCACCATAGTGCACTGCACAGAAGAGGGTATCACTGCACAAAAAAAAACAATTTTGCACTTTATTTTATTTGCACAGAAGAAAGACAGTCATCTTAATTTTGCATATTGCACTTTGCACTTTTCTCATTTTATAACTCTTCAGAGGAGTATCCATCACTGTTCAGAGGACTGTTTCAACATTTAGATTTTATTTTTTATTGCAAATGTCACAAGTATATTTTCTCTTTGCACTTTAATGTTATTTTTTATGTGGATTCACTAGGGATCTTAAAGCGGAGCTCCACCCAAAAATGGAGCTTCCGCTTTTCGGAACCCTCCGGTGTCACATTTGGCACCTTTCAGGGGGAGGAGGGTGCAGATACCTGTCTAAGACAGGTATTTGCACCCACTTCCGGGAACACGGTACTGCAGCAGCCACGCCTCTACCCGCAGCCCCCGCTGTCTTCTGGGAAACAGCTGTTCCACGCTGCTCGCGCATGCGCAGTAGGGAACCAGGCAGTGAAGCCGCAACGCTTTACTTCCCGATTCCCTAACTGTGGATGGGAGCGGATGCAGTCGAGGGACGAGCAATTGCTCGTCCTTGGCTGACGACATTGTGGGTGCGCTGGACAGGTAAGTTTCCATTTTTTAAAAGTCAGCAGCTGCAGTATTTTTAGGTGCTGGCTTTTAAAAAAAAAACGGCGGAACCTCAGCTTTAATTTAGGCATTGCTCCTAGTTTCAACTGTACACTATTAGTTATTTTCTTTGTATATATTTAACAGCGCAGCACTATTCTTTATTTTATTTTTTCTCTTGCGTTTATGGAGTAACCTTTCAGTGTTTAGCAGCAGTTAATCTACTTCCTCTTTCCCACCCCCACCTGTTTTTAGTAGCGCGGGAATACTTACCATACACATGACAGATATACTGCACCATTAAATTGCTGTGTCCACTCACTTCTACTCCACTAGTAATAAGTCATCTCACTGCCACATTTCATGCCATGTATTTGTATGTGATTTCATAATATTGCAACCAATCAGGGATTCCTGATAGAGATGTGGTTCGAGTTTGCGGCAACACTGACTACTGACAATCCTGTAACATTAGCCAAGTAAATTGGATATAATTGAGGATTTAATTCATGTCCTGCTTCAAAATAGAACCAAGATCACGTTGCATACCATGACATTGGTGGTTTACTTAACCACTTAAGCCCTGGACCATATTGCTGGTCAAAGACCAGAGCACTTTTTGCGATTGGGCACTGTGTCGCTTTAACACACATTTGCGCGGTCGTGGGACGTGGTTTTCCAAACAAAGTTGGCGTCCTTTTTTTCCCATAAATAGAGCTTTCTTTTGGTGGTATTTGATCACCTCTGCGGTTTTTAGTTTTTGCGCTATAAACAAAAATAGAGCGACAATTTTGAAAACAATTTTTTTTTTATTTTTACCATAAAAAAAGTCCCCCAAAAATATATAAAAAAACATATTTTTTCCTCAGTTTAGGCCGATACGTATTCTTCTACATATTTTTCGTAAAAAAAATGGCAATAAGCGTTTATTGATTGGTTTGCGCAAAAGTTATAGCGTTTACAAAATAGGGGGTAGTTATATGGCATCTTTATTAATATTTTTTTTTACTAGTAATGGCGGCGATCAGCGATTTTTTTCCGGTACTGCGACATTATGGCGGACACTTCGGACACTTTTGACACATTTTTGGGACCATTGGCATTATTATAGCGATCAGTGTTATAAAAATGCATTGATTACTATAAAAATGCCACTGGCAGGGAAGGGGTTAACACTGGGGGGCGGGGAAGGGGTTAAGTATGTTCTCTGGGTGTGTTCTAATTGTAGGGGGTGTGGACTCACTAGGGGAAATGACTGATCGCTGTTCATACATTGTATGAACAGACGGTCAGGCATTTCTCCCCTGACAGGACCGGGAGCTGTGTGTTTACACACACAGCTCCCGGTCCTCGCTCTGTAACGAGCGATCGCGGGTGCCCGGCGGTGATCGCACCCGCGCGGGAGTCAGGAGCGAGCAGGCAGGCGGTTCGTGTGTGCCTCCGACGGCGTGGGCGCGCCCCTATTGGCTGCTGGAAGAGATGACGTAGATCTACGTGCTCCCAGTAGAGCCGACCTGCTGACGTAAAACTGCAGCGGCTGGTCGGCAAGCAGTTAAAGAGCAGAGGCTTTTTACCAAGCAGTGAATGTTCACATTGAACACCATGTGCAAAGGAAAGAAAACCTTATTTACATTGTATATTCCCAGTGAGACTTCCTCGGTGGCCAGTAAAGGTACACGCATACAGGCCAGTGACGCCCCTTCCCGGAGTGTTGGGTGACTGGGACGCTTTTGGGATCTTTTGAAGGCTTTTAGAGGACCTGCAACATATGTTCATTGTTAATAAAGAATCTACTTTTATCCAGCACTATTTCATAAGTACTTAATTTTTCGCTGCCAAGAAAGCCCCCATTTTGGGGGAAATCTCCCATATTCCATACGTTGAACAGAGGGATGTAAATATTTCTTTGACTTCATGTTTTTCATGAAGCATTCTCCCTCAACATCCCCTTAGAGCAGTGTTTCTCAATTCCAGTCCTCGGGCCCCCCCAACAGGTCAGGTTTTCAGGATTTCCATTATTTTGCACAGGTGATTTGATCAGTTTCACTGCCTTAGTAATCACCACAGCCTTTTCATCTGAGGGAAATCCTGAAAACCTGACCTGTTGGGGGGGCCTGAGGACTGGAATTGAGAAACACTGCCTTAGAGAGTAGGCAGAAGTCTCTGCTATCACAGGCCATTGACTGGTGTTAATGTTACTTGTTTAAAATCAATTACATTTGGCCCTGAATTTAAGATCTGCACACCTTGTAATGCAATAAAATATTCCTACCAATCTCATAAAAGAGTCATCCTTGAGAGATTTAAAATACTGTATATGACTTCAGAATGCAAGTATAAAGCTGCCTGCCATAAAGAGCTGCCTGGCCCCTGGCATTAGAATATTTAAAATAGACTAAAACTGAATAACTAGCATGCATAGAGTGCAACTGAATAGAACAAATATCCATATACATGTTAAATATTCCTTCAAAAACAAGTATAGTAACATATAGATGCTGAAGACTGTATTTAGATGAATAATAGTGATAATTGTACTGAAGTCACGTTTAATTTCTTCAATTAAATTAACAAAGAACTGAAGTACTATATTTTTGTACAAGACTGGCACAGTTTTGTTCTGAGTTTGAAGGTAATAATGGTGCAGTGCTCAATGAATGTTTTGCACCACATGTGACCAATTTTACCATTTTACCATTCTTTGCAGCCAATTGTTACATGGAACGTTAGAATAATAATTTATTTTGACAGAATATTGTAAAATGGTCTTTTGTTAGTTTTACTTGATGTGAGTTTTAATTTTTAAAAAGTATGACAATGGTTGTTGTGGGTAATATATTGTACAGAATTGAATTATCTTTAATCTTTATGATAAATTCTGATACTTTGTAGGGTGATCAAGAAATGTGATTTCATAATATTAAAAGTCAGCAGCTGCAGTATTTGTAGCTGCTGACTTTTTTTTTTCTGGCAGGACTCCACTTTAACTGCAGACAGGAACAGAAAACTTTTATTATACAGAGAAAAGACATAGAGGTTAGAGCAGCTACAAACTTATAAACACTGATTTCACTGGCTGATGTAGTTTTTGCACAAAATACATGAAAAATGTATTCCAACAACCCCACTCAACAACTAATTCTTATATTAGCACCATTTCGGATCTCAGTTCTATAAATCTGTTTCAGTTCACTAAGATATGTCATTTCTTCATCAGCAGCTCTGATCCACTTTTTTTCTCATCAGTCTTTGCATCTCATCCCATGAATCTGGCTCTAGTTTTAATGCTACTCGTGCAACTAAGGGCAGACCTGCTTGCCTTTATTGCTTCTGGTGGATTTCTTGATTGAAGCCTCTTGTGGCATGGTTTCTTCTTGTACATAATTTGGATTGTCTGCGTTCATTTCTACAGTATGTCACGTTGTCGCTTATCTTCATGTGACACTAATGTGGAATTTCCTATAGTTTGAAGTGTTTGTGTTAGTTCCTTCAATTTTGAACATACTGAAGCTTCATTGACAATTACACCTCTTCTGATGGTTACCTTGTTTTTGTCTTGGTGTAGAATTCTATATCCCTTTTGAGATTTTGTGTGGCCCACAAGTACACCTTATTTTTCGCAAGCATCCCATTTTGTAAGTGTTTCGTTTGGGATGTGCACATAGGCTTTGCTTCCAATTTTTTTTTACAGTAGATGGTTCAAATTCAGGGCTTTTCCATTCCACAGTTTATATGGAGTTTTCCTGGTAGTCGATTTTGAAGAGCCAAAATTATGATGTGGTCCTAATTGCCTCACCCCAAGATGTGGTTCGCATATTTGTATCAAACAGCATGGTTCTTCCACTCTCACAGTACAGTACAGTTCATTCTTCTGCATCCCAATTTTGTTCTGGGTTGTATGGTACAGTAGTCTAAAATATAATGCCATGCTTTCTGAGAATCGCCTGTGTGTTATCACCTGTATATTAAGTTCCACTGTCTGTGCGCAATACACTCTGCATTTACAAAATTTGTTGCTTACTTGAGAAAAACACTGTTTACGTTTCTCTTACATAGTTACATAGTAGGTATGGTTGAATAAAGACAGTAGTCCATCCAGTTCAACCTGTGTAGGTGTACGTGTGTCAGTGTCAATAATCATTTCCCATATCCCTGTATGTTGTGTTCTTTAAGATGCATGTCAAAGAGTCTTTTAAAAATACCAATACTCCTCACTGACACCACCAAATGTGGAAGAGAGTTCCACATCCTTATCACCCTGACAGTGGAAAACCCCCTACACAGCTTAAGGTTAAACCACTTCTCCTCCAAATCTCATTGTGTGGCCCCGTGTCCTCTTATACTCCCTGAGACTGAACAGTTTTTTTTTCTATGCTGGGATCACCATTGAGGTATTTGTAAATTGCTATCATGCCCCCTCTCAAGCGTCTCTTCCCCAGCAAAAATAAATTAAGTGCTTGTGGTCTTCTCTCGTAATTAATGTCCTCCAGTCCCATTATTAATCTAATTTCCCTTCTTTGGACTCTCTCCAGCTCCAGCACATCCCTTTTAAGGACCGGTGACCAGAACTGGATGGAATACTCCAGATGTGGCCTAACCAGAGTTTTATAAAGTGGCAGGATTATAGTTTTGTCTATAGAGTATATCCCTTTTTTATGCATGCTAAAATTCTGCTTGCTTTGGTAGCTGTAGCTTGAGATTACATGCTGTTGCTCAGTCTGTCATCTACTAGGATTCCCAGATCTTTATCCATCCTTGATTCCCCCAGAGGTTTTCCCCCTAGTGAGTAGTTTGCGTTTATGTTTTTAGCCCCCAAGTGTATATTACCTTACATTTTTCTACATTAAACCCCATTATTTTATTCAGGTCTTTCTGGAAATGTTCTATATCCTGATGTGAAGTGTTTTCCCTGCTTATTTTGTGTTGTCCACACAAACTGAGATCGAGCTATCTATCCCATCCTCTATATCATTTATAAATTAAACAGAATTGTTTCCAAGGCAGAGCCTTGGGGTACCCCACTTACCATTCCAGATCAGTCTGAGTACATGTTATTTATAACCACCTTTGGACACGCCCTTGTAGACAGTTTTCTATTCAAGAACAAACCTTATGGCCCATGCCTGCAGACCTCAGCTTGTAGATTAAGTGTTTATGGGGAACTATATTAAATGATTTTGCAAAATCCAGATACACCACATCCACAGACCTCCCCCTATCTAGATGGCAGCTCACTTGTAGAATGTTAACAGATTAGTGTGGAACAAACGAGCCTTCGTAAACTCATGCTGATTACTACTAATGATACTATTTTCTTTAGAAAATTTACCTACTATTGATGTTAGGCTGACTGCCCTGTAGTTTCCAGGAAAAGGGTCTCTGGTACTTCACTTTTGATTTATAACAGATAATGGGGCTGATTTACTAAGCCTTTGCGCCATGAATCAGCATGGGAAACGGCCGTTATGGCATTTACTAAAGGAATGCTCCGGCAATGCAGCGCAATTCCGTATTTATTATAATGCCAAGTGCGCCCAGGAGGGGGTGCACAGTGCGCCACTATGGATTTGGCGCACGGCATCTAGAAATGTAAATAAAATTAGTTTGGGGTGAGTTTATTATGGGGGGATGTGGGATGATGTGGGGAAGTGTAGTGACATGTGTTGTGTAACTTATACGGCCTGAATATAAAGTGAAAGTGACTTTTGCAAAAACCAGCAGCTGCACCTGCTAGTACATTTAAACCTGCGGGAGGTTTATTTGTGTACTACGTATGCGTGAGCATCATTTTCGGCCATTCAGGTGCGCCTCTTCACTACGCCAGCAAAATATTGGTAAATGTTAAGTGGCATAGATGCCTTTGCGTGGCTTGAAGAGGCGCACCTGAATGGCCAAATCTTTTTTAAGTTACACTGACCATAAGGGGAAACTCTGCACCAAATAAAAAAAAAAACGGCGTGGGTTCTCCTTCAGGAGCATACCAGGCCCTTAGGTCTGGTATGGATTGTAAGGGGGAACACCTACCCCGAAAAAACGGCATGGGGGTACCCCCAAAATCCATACCAAACCCTTATCCAAGCACGCCGCCTGGCCACACCAGGCCGCATGCCCTCAACATGCACCCATTGTCCCCATATTGATGGGGACAAGGGTCTCTTCCCGACAACCCTGGCCGTTGGTTGTCGGGGTCTGCGGACGGGGGCTTATAGGAATCTGGGAGCCCCCTTTAATAAGGTGGCCCCCAGATACCGGCCCCCCACCCTATGTGGATGAGCTGGGGGGGTCTTCTGCCAGGACCCCCCCTTTCTTCTTTAAGCTCTTTTACAAGGGGGGGTGGGGGGGTGGGGGGGGTGGGCCCGGACGTCTTCGCTGTCTTCTGCCGGGGGGGGGGGCGGACTTCACTGCTATCTTCTGCCCGGGGGGGGGAGCCGGACTTCACCGATGTCTTCTTCCGGGGGGGGGAAGTCGGACTTCACCGCTGTTTTTTGCAAGCCTCCCCCTTTCTTCTTTAAGCTCTTTTACAAGGGGGGTGCGCCCGGTCTTCTCCGCTGTCTTCTGCCTGGGGGGGGAGCCGGACTTCACCGATGTCTTCTCTGTTCTCTCTTCTGCTGGGCTCCACCGTGGGGGCCCGGTCTTCTCCGCTATCTTGTTCCGTTTTCTCTTCTAGCGATGTTGACACAACGAGCTCTCCCGCTCTAATGCCGCGTGTGCGTTGCGCAACGACTTATATAGGCATGGGGCGTGGTCACCGAGTGATGCCACCCGGCGAGCCCACCCCTTGTTACATCACATTCCCGGGGAAGTTATTGTTTGATGACCCGGGTCCTGCCCCAGGGGACATGTATCAATGCAAAAAAAAAGTTTGAAAAAATTCATTTTTTCCAGGAGCAGTGATTTTAATAATGCTTAACCACTTCCGTACCATAGGATGTCATATGAAGTCCTGGACTTCAGTGGGAGATATCTGAATGATGGATGCAGCTACAGGCATCATTCACATGGGCGTCTGCTCCATAGGGCAAAGGGGGTCATTTTCCCCCCCTGGAATCGCAATTGTGAGAGCCAGGAGCAGGGCCGAACTGGCCCTGGGGCCGCTTTAAGCGGTGACTGCAGCGCTCCCCTCTGGCGCTCGTATCGTATGTCATGGCGCTGGGTCTGTGTGCAAGGTCCCGCCCCCCTAGTTTGGCTCGTCTTATAGTCTTTTAGTGTTCCGCCTATCACACAAGCTGAAATAGGGGGGGGGGCGGGACCTTGTGTAATTTAAAGGGGGCCAGTGATGCAGGGTGCTGTGTAATGTAAAGGGGTCCAGAACTGTGAGGTGCTGTGTAATGTAAAGGGGTCCAGAGGTGCAGTTGTGGAGAGGGGGTACACAGTAGTGACAAAGAGATATTGAAAGATGCAGGGGGTACAGTGGGGTGTTTTTACATTTTAACTTGGGGGGGGGGGGCGCTTTTAGCCACCGCTAGCAGTCGAAGAAAGGGTAAAATATGACTGTGTATCGCCGCTGCCGAAGCGCCCCCCTCTGAAAAAATTTCAGCGGACGCCCATGATCATTCAGATATTCTTTTTTACAGGCGGTGATTGTTCGCACCATAAGAACGTCCGCCGCTGAATGAAGAGCATAGAGATTTAAAAACATAAACAAAGCTGCAATCGTGGCTGAAAGCATGAGATCAGTGATTTTTTTCCCCGATCTCATACTTTCCAGCCTGGAGGACAGATGTGGGGTCTTATTGACCCCGCCTCTCTCCATAAAGAGAAAAAAAAAAAAGAAAAAAAAGTGCAAAACTAAAAAAGTTACGTAATTTTTTTTTAATAAAACAAAAAACAAACGCCCCTGTCCCTAGTAGCTCGCACTCAGAAGCGAACGCGCATGTAAGTCCCGTCCACATATGTAAACGCTGTTCAAACCACACATGTGAGGTATTGACGCGTGCATTAGAGCGAGAGCAATAATTCTAGCACTAGACCTCCTCTGTAACTCTAAACTGGTAGCCTGTAAAAAAAGTTCAAGCGTCGCCTATGGAGATTTTTAAGTCCCGAAGTTTGGCGCCATTCCATGAGTGTGTGCAATATTAAAGCGTGACAAGTTAGGTATCCATTTACTTGGTGTAACATCATCTTTCACATTATCCCAAAGAATTGGGCTAACTTTACTGTTTTGTTATTTTTTAATTCATGAAACCGTTTTTTTTTTGGCAAAAAAAAATGCGTTTGCAAATTTATTGCGCAAATACCGTTGGAAATAAAAGAACGCTCCTGTTCTTATGCACATGTACTACATGGGGACTTCCCTATAGCTTTCCCCGTGGCATCAGAGGGGGGTGGGGTCACCGGATGATGCCGCATCCTCAGTTATAAAAGAACTGTCATAAGAACAGGAGCGTCACACAGCGGGAACCTCAATTGGAAGCGCGTCATCCAGAGAACCAAGCGGGGAGGAAGAAGCCAGTGCAAGATGTGGACAAGAAGACCGAAGGAAGAAACAGAGGAAGAACAAGATGGAGGAAAAAACCCGAATGCACAAAAGAAGAAGATGGGAGAAGAAGCACGGAAAGAAGACATTAATAAAGGAATTGTCAAAAACCGGCTATTGTCTTTTTTTTTTTTTTTTTACACTTTTTTTGGTGAAATGGTAGAGGTACAATGTACCCCATTACCATTTCACACAGGGGGGGGCGGGATCTGGGGGTCCCCTTTGTTAAAGGGGTCTTCCAGATTCCGATAAGCCCCCCGCCCGCAGACCCCCACAACCACCGGCCAGGGTTGTGGGGATGAGGCCCTTGTCCCTATCAACATGGGGACAAGGTGCTTTGGGGGGGACCCCAAAGCATCCTCCCCATGTTGAGGGCATGTGACCTGGTACGGTTCAGGAGGCTCTCTCGCCCCCCCTCTTTTCCTGTGGCCGGCCAGGTTGCGTGCTTGGATAAGGAGTCTGGTGTGGATTTTTGGGGGAACTCCACGCCATTTTTTTTTACATTTGAGGTGGAGTTCCCCTTAAAATCCATACTAGATCCATCATTAACGCAGATTCCGGCCGGGCAAAGTGACGACATCCGGCTGGATGGATGTAGCAGCTTCAGTCCATTGTAAACAAAGGCCTAGGGAGTACAAAGATGGCGGAAGCACTGTATCCGGTCTGGCGGGATAATAACATCCGGCCAGACGTGGACGGCGGTTTTCGGATTACAGAACAGGGAAAATAAACCACAAATGGAGCATATGGCGCCAGAGCATATCCATACAGCTAATATAAATTAAACAAATAATGGGAACAGTAGGGAAAGAAAGATGTGAACATCAGAGCGGTGGTTCTAGGGAGTAAAATGGCGGGGGAACCACTTCTGGTCCGCGCATTTCCGGGAGGAGGCAGGGGCGGAAATTTCAAACCACAACCAATTTAGAGGGCTATAAATAAGAAGTACAGCAGCTTCCTGAGGACGCAATATACTTTGCGAAACGCGTAGAGGCTGCTGATATCTACGGAACCACGCGCTGATCGCGAGATATGCGCAAGGGGAACTCGAGAGGAACGGCTCTTACCTTTCAACTGTTTTGCATACACGGCTGGAGAAGCTTGGTGCCGGCACACGGGCACAACCAAATGTGAGTGCAATACTTATTTGTTTTTAAGCAACCAATAATTTTTTTTACGTACTACACCATGAGGGGCACTCCTCTTTTTTATGAGCCATTATAGGAGGGAAAGAGACCCCACTAATACATCCAAGGCATCTGGCAGTTGGTGAAAATACGTGTAAGAGGAGTGGTTATCCTGGGAATGAACCAAAGGCATTTATTGAATGAGATCTGGTGAGTGGCCATTTCTAGCGGTGACGGGAATATCACTGAAGTGGTGACATTTCGTTGTGTTATAACACCTCACGGCAGAAGCATTCATATAAGCACCTGATTAGTATATTTGGACTTTAATGAGCAGAAGACCAATTTAGAAATCCTCTAAGGCCCCGTACACACGACCGAACATGTCTGCTGAAACTGGTCCACTAAATTATAGTGTCTCCACAGTGGAAGCACATGCATTCTGATGGATAGGTAAGGGCAGGTGGACTGAAGGGGAGCCAACCCCTTCTTAAAGGTACAGGAGCACACTGAGCACCCAGCATGTAGCTTAATGGCTGCGAAGGTGTCAGTGCGTTGCCTGACCAATATACAGTAATCCAAAAAAAGCACCACTTTCCCATCTATAACTGGCCATCGCAGTAAGCAGCATTAGGGGCGATCAGGGTGCCATGGCGAGGCTCTGGGGCTTACGCATGCATTTACAAATGTGTGCAGACTAAACCCCTGCTTTTACGCATACCATTATACAGGCTGATTTGGATGTCTGCGAGCTGGTCGGTAAGTAAACATTTTCCCTTGGATTTATTCTTGGCCCTATTTACACCTTTTGTCGCCCCCCAAATGCTGCTCACAGCGATGGCCAGTTATAGATGGGGCAATGGCACTTTTTGTTGTACCTTAAATACAGACTTAGGCTGCATACACACAACCATTTTTCATGTCATGGTAAAAAAACAGCGTTTTTCTCGACGTGATTCTTGTCAAGCCTGCCTTGCATACACACGATTGTGGAAAAAAATGCTTGAGCAAAGCACAGTGACGTACAACACGTACGACGGCACTATAAAGGGAAATTCCATTCGATTGGCGACACCCTTTGGGTTGATTATGCAAATGTCCCTTCTCATAACCTGCTTCTGAGCATGCACATTTTTTTCCCCGTCGTTAAAGCCTACACACGACCGTTTTTCAAGGCGTGAAAAACTACGATGTGAAAAACGATGAGAAAAAATAGAGCATGTTCTAAATTTTTAATGCCCATTTTTCACATCGAGAAAAATGCTCTGGAGCCTATACACGGTCATTTTTAATGACCAATTTAAAAAATGTAATCTTTCTTGTCATGAAAAACGGTCGTGTGTACGCGGCATTAGAGTCTGCTCTTTGGCAAAATCTCTCCAATTGTGTTATCTGTAGATTTAATGCAATATCAACTTTACAAAAATCACCTTGCTCATCCCATATCCACGATACAGCCAGGGACACTTGTGTAAATGTGATTGTTGATACCAACAAGCATTGCAAAAGCTATTCACCAGTTTATTGCAAACAATTCTTCCTATCTCAAAAAGGCCAGAGAATACATTCCACTGAACACTTTGTAGGGATCAGTGCTTTTAAATTCTAAGTCTCACTCTACTAGAGTAAAACTCATCTGAGACAGAAAGGCAATAGAAATTCATTGCAGTTTATTCACAAGCAGACAGATTTACAGGTGTGTCTTCATTCGCATAATAAGACAACTGTTAATTTGCTTTCCTTCCTTTCTTTCAGTTTGAAGCTTAGCTATCCATATTAAAAAGACGTGTATCTGAGCACAGCTTCAATAATAGATAACAAACAGTTTCCTAATTCTGGATCTGTATTTTAACAATGCTTTGATCACAATAGAAGAAAAAAAAACTCTCTATACAATATAATTCAAGAACAGCTAAGCAGGCCTGCACTCTACTGATAACAATATCAATAGAATTGCATCTTTTTCTAAAATCCCATGAACATTACTGTTAATGACAGCAATGAAAAGAACTTGATCTGGCAGGATGGACAATGAATATCACTTAATCTTTCTTAATCAAGGGTTACCTTCTGTATACAGAGAATATAACATGACTGTAACCTACTAAACAACAACAGAAATATCATAAGTTTGCTAAATGATTTGAATGTCAGATTAAAAGCTTGAGTGTTCTGTATTGTTAGGAAGAAATGGAAGTTTGTAATAATATGTGTCCTGTATTATACAAATGCCAATGCTAGATCAGTGTATTTATCACCTTTAATTTCAGTCTAAAAAATTTTTTTTCTTTTGCATAGCGTGAGGATAGGTTAGAACCTTGGTCAGATGTATTGGGATTTTTGCATCCTCACTGGAAGATTTCAGGGACAGCAATGGCAATAAAAAAATGTAAAAAAAAATTGTTGACATCTTTTCAACAGACAGGTACAATGCTGTTAATGAACACTGATCATAATGCTCTATCTATGCTTTTTGTAAATGACAGATGCTAAAGTAGATTACTGTATAAATGATTCTTTATTACCACCGTAACTTACGGCGCAAAATCGTTGAGGATTCAAAATTCCGCCAGGTAAGGTACGGCGGCGTAGCGTATCTCAGATACGCTGCGCGGATGTAATTCTCTCTGGATCTGGCCCTACGTCCCTTTGTTTCATTACACTTCCATTCATTTTTGCGCTGTGTAAAAAAAAACTGTCCCCTGGAAGTCCAGATATTCAGCTCCAGAAACTGCAATCATGATGATGATTTTGTGATTAATTTCTATTTTCATTACTGTATTGCATATCTATAGAAATAACTGTAGCCAATATACTGTTTTTTTTACATACACTACTGATCTAGAAAAGTGAAATCGTTTTTGCTCATTTATATTATTTGAAGGCTGTGACCCGCTTTTATATTTCTGATTCATAAGTCTGTGTAACCTTTTGTCTACTATGTTGTTTGGTATTCATTATTATTTTTGGACTCATTAGGTTTTGTGAAATATGGCCATATAAAGGTATAAGCAATTTTTTTCCATATACAGTCAACTGGCAGTTGCAAATGAAAGGGCAAATAGACTCTGCACTTTGCAAGTGCAGCTGCACTCATTTTCCCCAGTGCTTTTTTTTCTTTGCACCAGATTGGGTATTCTTTACGAAGTAAAGCTTTACCAAAATTATTAGGCGCTGAGGAAAATGAGTGTAACTGCACTTGCAGAGTGCACACTCAATGGCCCAGATTCTTAAACGAGATACGACGGCGTATCTCTAAGTTGCGCGGTCGTATCTATGCGCCTGATTCTTAGAATCACATACGCATAGATTTCCCTTAGATCCGACAGGCGTAACTGTGTTACACCGTCGTATTGTAAATGCATATTTACGCTGGCCGCTAGGTGGCGCTTCTGTCGAATTCCGCGTCAAGTATGCAAAATAGGTAGATACGCAAATTCCCGAACGTACGCCCGGCTGACGCAGTAAAGTTACGCCGTTTACGTTAGGCTTCTCCCGGCGTATAGTTGCCCCTGCTATATGGTGGCATAAGTGCAGCGTAACAATGTTAAAGCGGTTGTAAACCCGCATATAATTTTTTTTTTTTTTTTTTTACACCTGCAAGGAAAAAGCCATAATGAGCTAGTATGCACCGCATATTAGCCCATTATGAAATACTTACCTCGGAACGAGGTAGGGAACTTACCTGGTCCACACCGAGCCGAGCGTGTCTTCCGGGTATCGCCGCTCCAGCGCTGTGATTGGCTGGAGCGGCGATGATGTCACTCCCGCGCATGCGGGCGGGAGATTTCCTTTCCGGCATCCCCCCTGCGCATGCGCCACTGCAATCAGCGGCGCATTGCGAGGGGAATATCTCCTAAACCGTACAAGTTTAGGAGATATTCTTTATACCTACAGGTAAGCCTTATTATAGGCTTACCTGTAGGCAAAAGTAAAAAAAGTGGGTTTACAACCACTTTAAGTATGGCCGTCGTTCCCGCGTCAAAATTTGAAAAAGTTACGTTGCTTGCGTAAGTCATCCGTGAATGGGGCTGGACGTTCACGTCAAAACCAATGACGTCTTTGCGGCGTACTTTGGAGCAATGCACACTTGGAAAATCCATGGACGGCTCATGCGCCGTTCGGGAAAAACGTCAATCACGTCGGGTCACAGTACATTTACATAAAACACGCCCCCCTGATCCAAATTTGAATTAGGCGGGCTTACGCCGGCCGATTTACGCTACGCCGCTGCAACTTACGGAGCAAGTGCTTTGAGAATACAGCACTTGCCCGTGTAAGTTGCGGAGGCGTAACGTAAATCAGATACGTTACGCCTGCATAATTTTACGCGGATGTACGAGAATCTGGGCCTATGTGTTTTAAACAAATACAGCACAATTTGATCATAGTTGCAAGTGATTTGACTTTTTTAGAGGATTTCTTTGTATAACAAATAGACTTTTTAATGCTCCCTTACATTATATGTTCTTTCAAACCATAGCCAGGTCATTTAAAAGTCAAAAGTCAACCTAAACAGAAGCAATGGGCTTGATGGATGTCTAGGGGGCCCAACTACAACTTTCATGCTCCTGCAGTAACCAGCAGTTTAAAACTCATCAAAGCTGTGAAGGCTCGTACACACGATAGGTTAAACTGATGAAAACGGTCTGATGGACCGTTTTCATCGGTCCAAACTGATCGTGTGTGGGCGCCAAAGGTTATTTAACCTTCGGTTAAAAAAAAGCAAACTTGCTTTCAAATTTAACCGATGGATTGCTAACCGACAGGTCAAAACCGATCGTTAGTATGCAAAACCATTGGTTAAAAATCCACGCATGCTCAGAATCAAGTCGACGCATGCTTGGAAGCATTGAACTTCGTTTTTTTCAGCACATCATTGTGTTTTACATCACCGCCTTCTGACACGATCGTTTTTTTAACCGATGGTGTGTAGGCGCGATGGACCATCAGTCAGCTTCATCGGTTAACCTAGGACAACTGACCTTCAGACCATTTTCATTGGATGGACTGATCGTGTGTACGAGGCTTTAACCTTTCTGTAAGATAGGATGCACTTGTAGGAGTTAATGTCTGAAAGTGTGTGGCATGCCAGTACAAACAGGGATATTTATATATACTATCTTTTTCCTTATAAATGTCAGTCGAAGGGATTGGGTAGGGAAGAAAAACTGTTATCTTGCCTAGAGCTCAATTGACCCTTAATTTATCTTTATTCCATGCATTAAAATGACATATTTTACAGTTTTACTTCCTCCATCCTAAAATTGCTGCCCTCTTGGTCTTATACCACCTTCAGTCCTGGTCTAGCAGTTTTTAACCACTTCCAGACCTTAGGTGTTTTTCAGATTTGGTGTTTGCAAGACTAAAACATTTTTTTCTGCTAGAAAATTACTTAAAACCCACAAACATTATATCTTTTTTTTTCTAACACCCTAGAGAATAAAATAGTGGTCATTGCAATACTTTTTGTCACACCGTATTTGCGCAGCGGTCTTACAAGCGCACTTTTTTTGGAAAAAATTCACTTTTTTGAATTCAAAAATAAGACAACAATAAATTTGGCCCAATTTTTTTATATATTGTGAAAGATAATGTTACGCCAAGTAAAATGATACCCAACATGATACCCAACATGTCACTCTTAAAAATTGCGCCCGCTCGTGGCATGGCGTCAAACTTTTACCCTTAAAAATCTCGATAAGCGATGTTTAAAAAATTCTAGAGGTTGCATTTTTTGAGCTACAGAGTAGCTCTAGGGCTAGAATTATTGCTCTCGCTCTAACGATCACGGCGATACCTCACTTGTGTGATTTATTTTATTACTTTTTACACTGAAAAAAAAAATGTAAACATCCTATGTAATAGAAAAAAGCATGACAGGTCCTCTTAAATATGAGATCTGGGGTCAAAAAGACCTCAGATCTCATATTTGGGCTTAAATGCAAAAAAAAAAAAAAAAAAATGTGGAAATGTCATTTTTTAAAATGACAAAAAAAAAAAATTGTCTCTTTAAGAGGCTGGGCGGGACTGACGTTTTGACGTCACTTCCGCCCAGCAGAGCTATGGGGACGGGCGAAGGAGATTTTTCCTTCAGTCTCGTCCCCGCTCAGCTGCCGAACGGTCCCGATCGCCTCCGCCGCTACCGACGGCTCCGGTAAGCGGCGGAGGGCGCGGGAGAGCGGCGGGAGGGGGGGGCCCTCTCCCGCCACCGATAACGGCGATCTCGCGGTGAATACGCCGCGGAGACCGCCGTTATTGTTTACCAGACCGCGCACACTAAAGATTGATACCTCGGTTGTGGCAGCAGCTGCTGCCATTACCGAGATATCAATCTTTAAAAAATGGACGTACATCGTCGTGCGCAGGTCTGGAAGTGGTTAATGTGTATCCCTACTTTGAGCTGCATAGACTTTGCTCCACAAAATAGCACCTTAGTACTGTGCATGCATACCACAGTAAAATTCATTCAAGAAAGCTCTGAGGGACAGCTTGAGGCTGCCATTTCCCATAGGAATGAATGTGACTGTATACAAAATACAAAGCAGCCATTTCGTAGGAACAACTGTGAGGCTTGGAGTGAGGCTGCTCAGTAAAGATATCTGCATCAGGGCTCAGGGGAAAAACATATTAATTTAGAGATGTACTTTAGGTTTACAATTGTAGTTTTCTGTGTACACAAAAGAATGAGATTCTGATCATTTGTTCATGGTGCGTCTATATGTCAACTGTGTTCTGAAAAGGGAACCGATCATGGGTCTCTACAGCTACAAACCAGGACAGGCAGCTGTCTCTCCATCCACCATTCTTGGTAAAACAGTTGTCTATCTATGGCCAGATGTATTTAGGATCACTGTCATTTGTTATATTTAAATGCAGCTCACAAACTGGGAAAGGTTAGAGACTTACACATTAAAAAGTTTATATATGAGAAATGAGCTAACAGGAACATTTTCTTGTTAGCACGCTTTCCTTATGTAAGCCCCATAAGAGGTTAACTGCAAAAATAATTGTCCTTTTCCTCCTTCTATAGTTAATCATATTTTTAATGCTTGCTAACAAAGCAGACACAATTACTGCATTCAGGGCAATGAACCTAGTAACATAAAAAAGAAAAAAAAAACAATGAAACACTGTTGTTAAATAGATTGTTTATTATGAAAAATAGACTGCTAATTATTTCTTTGCCACTAAACAGTTCAACTTGAATAAAAGTTAATCTTACATTAAAAACAGAGAAGAAAATCTCATCTATTTGAAAACACTCTTTTACTTTAGGTAATATTTTAGATATAATGGTTCCCCCACGGTCACTGATACACAATTAAAATGCAGTGAATTAGTGGATAGGGAACCATATAAAGAAACAATTGCACAGCAGCCTGCACATTGCTCCTGCCATGCTCCAGAGAGAAGAAAATCAATAGGTAGTTTGAGTCACCAAGTGTTTCTCTTACAATTTATCAGGAAAGTACCAAAGGCACATGAAAGAGAGGAAAGGGGGGTTCAGGATAAAGAAAATTAGAATAAGGAGAAAACATGCCGCTTGTCACATGTACTATATTTTTTATGCTCAAAAGAAAAAGACAGCATTTTAACTTAGCCTGCAATATGTCCCTTTGTGTATAACATAAAAGTTTTGTATTCATTATAAGAATTCACAAAGCTCTGCAAGATCCAGTGACAAGGGTTTTTGGGGAATAGAGTATAACACAAACATATCTGAGTGTATTTGATAAGGCAATACAAAGATGAGAAGTGATGTTCAAAGTGCTGAATCCCAAAGCAAAAGGATTTAAAAATCATCTTGGTTGAACTGTACAGATGGAGTGCGGGTTTGCTACCAGGTTGGTTTTGCAGTTAATTCTTGTTGTTCACGCTTGACCCAAATGGTGCCCAAAATATTTTTGATAGAGTCTTTTATATTATTTTTCTGGGTAAGCGGCATGAATTGGTTAGCTACCCTTTGTTAGCAGCACCACACACTAGTGCAGTCCACTTTACTGCACAAAATTACCACAATGTCAAGTGCACTAAATATTACAGATTTTAACATTTCAGTCCAGAGCACCTGCTGTTATTTTTCTACACCCCCAGTTCTTATGTTTTCATGTATAGGACATGGAAACAAGGCTGAAGCCTCGTACACACGACCGAGGAACTCGACGGGCAAAACACATCGTTTTCCTTGTCGAGTTCCTTGTTAGGCTGTCGAGGAACTCAACAAGGAAAGTTTCTCCATTCCTGTCGAGGAAATAGAGAACTTGTTCTCTTTTTGGCTCGTCGAGTTTCTCGACAGTTTCCTCGACGAAAATGTACACACAACCGGTTTCCTCGGCAAAAAAATATCTCCCAGCAAGTTTCTTGCTGGTGTTTGCCGAGAAACTCGTTCGTGCGTACTAGGCCTAAGAAACTCAACTATGCACAGAAACAGTGCAGAATAATGGCAGCAGGCGTCCTCGACAAATGAGTCAAAATTTGAAATATTTGTCTGTAGCAAAAGGCAGTTATGAAAGCATTCTTAATTTACTTTTTCACACCTGCATCAGACTTTTGCACAGTACTGCATGTCGTGGTTGTATACTGTAACGGAATATGATCTGGATTGATTGTATCCATTTGCATGGGTTAGTAGCTGGTTCTTTTATGCTTGTTTACTTTTTTGGTGCTTTCCACCAAGCTTCATCTTTCTCCTTCCCTTTACATGAACCAATTAGAGACAGTAGCATATTGTGCATTTATATAATAATTTATATTTCAACATCTGTTCTCGATACCTCTCTCATGTCACTATATTATTTGTATTTCCATGTTTAAACTAATTATACTGATTCCTGTTTACATCACATATATGACCTATGTTTTCGCTTTTATTTTTATTGTTTCTTTTCTTTTTGATATTGTAAACATAAAAAACTTTTCAATAAAAAAATGATTTGGAAAAAAAATAACAATATCCAAAAGCAGTAAAAACAAAGGGCCACACCGAAACAATCACAGGTGAGCCAGCCCGACAAGAAAAAGGAAACCAAGGGAAATAAACCTTTCATTTCAATTAGCATTTGCTGAGACTAACTGATTGACCGTATAGAACTAAGAGAATGTGTGTAAAGGAGACCAGATTGCAGCCTTAAAAATCTAAGATGTAGACCCCTGATGACAAAAAGCCTAAGAAGTACTCACTGCCCTAGTGCCAGTGGCATATCATCCATGTGTGCAGAGTGTGCGGTGAACACAGACCACCAGGGTAGGGGGGCCCACTGTGCCCTAACACACACTTCCCGCATGTCGTAAGTAAAAATTGGTCCATAACATTTCCTTGGGCCCCATAATCTCAGAGGGGCATCGATGGACTTTTTTATTTTTGATTCACAAGCAGAGACAGCTAGAGCTGCATTTTCCGATGCTAGAATTATAGTTCCGGCAGCTCAGAGACTCCAGGGGGCGGAGGAGCTTGGTAAGTAGTGCCATGCTGTATGCTCACAGCAAGTCAGTAGTGTGATTGCTCCCTGCTTCAGGGTGCCCCTGCACTTGTGTGTAAGGCTGGACACAGAAGAAAACGTCTTACTTCACAGGCTTTAATAGACATGTGCGTTCCCATTCATAACGAATGGATTTTCGTACGAATTTGTTAGTATTCGTACATTCGGATCAATTCGAACATCCAAAAAGCTGAAAGAACCAAAATACGAAAATTACGGAATTACGAATAAGCAAAATAACGAACAAGCGAAAATACGAACGTACATTTGGACAATCTTACTAAAATATGAAACACCGAAACAGCAAAAGAACGAAAATGACATCTATAACGAACGATTTGCATTCCGTATTTTTAATCCTTTGTCTGTTCGTATTTTCATTTGTGTGTTCGTATATTTTCATTTGTGTGTTTTGTAAATTTGTTTCTTTATCTGTTCGTAAATTTGTGTACTCATATCGTTCTTTCGAATGGGCACTGGGCAGTGTAGTTAGTGAGTGATGTATCTTACTTAATATCTTAGCCAATCAGCTCATCTCTTTTGTGCTGAGTCACATTGGACAGTGTAAAGCCTCGTACACACGATCGGACTTCAAACAAACTTTTACGTGGATTTTTGTCCGAAGGGAGTTGGCCAGACTTTTGAAACCAAAAAAGTTTGTCCGATGGAGCGTACACACGGTCAGATTTTTTGGAAAACGCTTATTTTGAAGTTTGTTGGCAAAAAATCTGACCGTGTGTACGGGGCTTAAGAGAAAGTCTATCTTAATATGGATTGGCCGCGTGTTGCGATGTATTTACGAAAGTACAAAATAACGAATCCATTAAACGAAAATTATTATCTAACAAAATTACGAATTTCTAATCAACGGAAATAAATTTGACAGATTTCCGAATCATTCATTATAAACGAAAATAAAACTGTTATGAAAATAGGTCCGAATAGGAAAACTTGCGTCTTACGAAATACGAACGGGTTCGAATAGGAAAACTTGCGTTTTACAAAATTACGAATCTTTACGAACCTACGGAACGAGACGAAACAAAACAAAAAAAAAATTGTTTTTGTTGTGCACATGTCTAGGCTTTAACTGAGGTTTGATTCTTTGTGTCCTGCATCTGTCTGCAAACCAGTCAGTGAAGGAAGACTTCCTCTGCTGTATCCAGCGATTGCAGGTATGTGCTGGGAGCAACCTCTTTTATAACTTTCTGGAATAACAACCAGAGAGTCCACTTGCCTAAAAGAAGCAGTGGCTTAGAGGTAAACCGTGATGACCCTCTCCACATCCAAGCAATGAAGTCAGATCTCCTTGGAGTGAAATGGTACCAGACACATGAAGGTAACAATATCATCATTTAAGGTGAAAGACAGAGAGTAAAAAATAGGTCCTTGGTCCCAGGGACCTTACCTTCATGTAGGATCAAATGCAGCTTCTTTTAGGACAACACTGATAACTCAAAAACCCTTCCAGCTGAAGTGATGGCCATAGGAATGGTTACTCTACGGAGTAGTAATGTCAAGCAAATGTCCTAAATATTTTCACAGGGGAAGGGTGAGTATTTAAATTCCATAGTTTGAGTGGAGGCCTAACAGGGAAGCAACTCATGCGACCCCTTGTATGACAGTACAGATCAGTGAATTGTTACTGTAAGGATTTTGACAAAGAATGAACAAGGCAGAGATAAAAAAATAATTGAAAAAGGAATGATGAAAAAGACTTCATTTTGGTGGAATTTTTAGGTCAATGAGAACCAAGCCCCGACACCATGGAGGAGATTTACAAAAACGGGATTGTGCAAAAATCTGGTGCAGCTCTGCATAGAAACCAATTTGCTTCTAGGTTTTATTGTCCAAGCTTAATTGAACAAGATATAAGCTGATTGGTTACCATGCACAGCTGCACCAGATTGTGAGTACTCCATTCTTGGACCCCGCCCCCCATGGTAGATGAAGGAATGGTGGAATCCTGTATTTTTAAAGTGCAAAATATAGCCACAATTAAAAAAAAAGAAACACTTTCCTAGTGTTTTGGAGAAACAACTGCTGAGTGAAATTTGTCTGATGGGATCTACAAACAAATGAGGAGATTCAATGTCCAAAAAATAATCCTCCGAAGGATCCCGGACATAATATTAGATGTTAGGCATCTCTGCATCAGACTCTTTAACGTACACTCGGTTTAGCCCCAGGGATCAGGGCTTATCCCAAAAGGTGCATGCTTTGTGACCAGGTGTCACTGCATGTGTTCGTGGTTGCAGCAGGCTGTTGAAGGAGAAGATGTATTGCACTGAAATCTTCTTTGGAGATGTATGAAGAGCTGCTTCACAAAGTTGTTTCAAACAGAGAAAATAACGGGACAGAGAAGGCTGAATGCATGCAAGTTAATCACTGCTGCATTATTAATAATACTGGCCTAAACATGAGAAGCATCAAGAATTTAAAGAGGCAGTTCTGGCATAGCAGAGCCCAGCTGCCAGATATACATTGCACATTGCCGATCTGATCCTGGCTAATAAGAGAGAATTCTGTAATAAAGCAAAGTACCCCACACTTAGTGCCCAGCCATTCACACCCCATTTGTAGCCCATATACACCTAGGTACAAGAGGGAAAATTCCTCAACACAATACAGCCTGTTATCCACTCAATATAGTGATTCAGAGATGAGGACAGAATTACTGCTGCAGCTCTGCTCCTAATAACTCAGCAAGAAGTCACCAGATACACTGACTTGATCTGAAAGTAGAGTTCTGTGCTAACTGGAACACGGAGGGTTTGTCATCAAAATTGACCGCAGTATCATCACAAAGAGAGAACCAGTATACTTTATCAATTGGGAAAGTTTGCTCTCATTAGCTAGCTGGAGAGACTTTTAGGATTTCCTATACCCAGCTTCTCTCTAAGAGTGCCTGTTAATAGTAAAAAAAAGGAAAATCTCCAATTCAAACAAAAAATATGTCAGAAAGAAAAAAGACATCCATCCCCCTACAGACACTGATAATATAAGAGATATAGCCCAAAGGGGGTTGGCTTTCAGTTTATCATGTGCCTAGTATCCATTTCTCCTGTAGGTGGCAGAATAATCCTAGGTTTAGGACTGATCAAGCGGTATCCCTCGATGCAAGATGGAAAAATAATTTTGTTAAGCCTTTACATACATAATTTAAGTACATATAGGGGCTGATTTACTAACCTATTGCGCCTTGTTTCATGGCGCATCGGCGTGCACAACGGCCGTTTCGGTATTTACTAAAGGAATGCGCAATGCAGCGAGGGGGGCACACGGTGTGCCACTATGGACCTGGCGCACGGCATCTACAAATGTAATTTAAAGGGGGTTGGGAGTGAGTTTATTATGGGAGTGATGTGGGATGATGTGGCGAAGTGTAGTGACAAGTGTTCGTGTAACATATACGGCCTGAATAGAAAGTGAAAGTGACTTTTGTATAAAGCAGCCGTTGCACCTGCTAGTAGATTTAAACTTGCGGGAGGTTTATTTGTGTACTGCGCATGCGTGAATTTCGGCCATTCAGGTGCGTCTCTTCACTATGCCGGCAAAATCTTGATAAATATCAAGTGGCGTAGCTGGCTTTGCGTGGGTTGAAGAGGCGCACCTGAATGGCCTAATCTTTTTTTTTGTTACGCTAACCATGAAGGGAAACTCCACGCCAAATTTTAAATAAAATACGGCGTGGGTTCCCCTTCAGGAGCATACCAGGCCCTTAGATCTGGTATGGATTTTAAGGGGGGACACCTACGCCGAAAAAACGGTTGTCACTGTATGTTGTTTTTAGGGTGTTCACTTTGATGTAATTGTCTGTGCTGCATTATTTTGCTAAATCTTTCTCAAGATGTTGTGACTAATCAACGGGGTTGAAAAGGTAAAAAAAAAATCCCTAAATAGCTTCCTTTACCATAGTGCAGTCCTCCTTCACTTTCCTCCTTACATCCTTCGATTTTGCTTTTAAATGTCCTTATTTCTTCTGAGAAATCCTCACTTCCTGTTCTTCTGTCTGTAACTACACACAGTAATGTGACACTTTCTCCCTGGTGTGGAGAAAGCCTCTTGAGGTGGGAGGGGGCAAGCAGGAGGGTCAGGATGCTATCTACTTTGCAGATAGCGAAAGGAGCTGTGTGTTAGTGGGCGTCCTGACACTCCTGCTCGCCCCCTTTAAGAGTGTGTTTAGTTACAGACACAAGAACAGGAAGTGAGTATTTCTCAGAAGAAATAAGGACATTTAAAAGCAAAATCGAAGGAAGAGGTAAGTGAATGAGGACTGCAAGATAAAGTAAGCTATTTAGGGATTTTTTTTTTACCTTTACAACCCCTTTAATGTTTCAATCCTTAATAGATGTCTGTTTGTGGGCACAGTTCCTTAACCACTTGACAACTGGGCACTTAAACACCCTTAATAACCAGACCAATTTTCAGCTTTCGGTGCTCTCACATTTTGAATGACAATAACTCAGTCATACAACACTGTAACCAAATGAAATTTTTGTCCTTTTTTTCCCCACAAATAGAGCTTTCTTTTGGTGGTATTTGATCACCTCTGCGGTTTTTATTTTTTTCGCTATAAATGAAAAAAGAACGAAAATTTTGTAAAAAAATGAATTTTTCTTCATTTCTATTATAAGATTTTGCAAAAAATGAATTTTTCTTCATAAATTTGGCCTAAAATGTATACTGCTACATATCTTTGGTAAAAAAAAAAAAAAAAAAATTGGATATTATTTAGTCTGGGTGAAAGTTATAGGGTCTACAAGCTATGGTACCAATTACTGAAAATTGATCAATTTGATCACATCTGAAGTACTGACGGCCTATCTCATTTCTTGAGACCCTAACATGCCAGAAAAGTACAAATACCCCCTAAATGACCCCTTTTTGGAAAGAAGACATTCCAAGGTATTTAGAAAGAGGCATGGTGAGTTTTTTGAAGTTGTCATTTTTTCCCACAATTCTTTGCAAAATCAAGGTTTTTTTTTTTTTTTGTTTTTTTTCAACAAAAGTTTCATATTAGCAGGTTATTTCTCACACACAGCATATGCATACCACAAATTACACCCCAAAACACATTCTGCTATTCCTCCCGAGTATGGCGATACCACATGTGTGAGACTTTTACACAGCGTGGCCACATACAGAGGCCCGACATGCAGGGAGCACCATCAGGCGTTCTGGAACACCCAGACCAATTCTGACATTCCTCTCCTACATGTAAAAATCATCATTTATTTGCTAGAAAATTACATAGAACCCCAAAACATTATATATGCTTTTTTAGCAAAGACCCTAGAGAATACAATGGCGGTCGTTGCAACTTTTTATCGCGCATGGTATTTGCACAGCAATTTTTCGAACGCATTTTTTTGGGAAATAAAACAGTTTTGTGCTTTTAAAAAAAAAAAACATTAAAGTTAGCCCAATGTTTTTGCATAATATGAAAGACGAAGTTACGCCGAGTAAATAGATACCCAACATGTCACCCTTCAATATTGCACACGCTTGTGGAATGGCGCCAAACTTCGCTACTTAAAAATCCCCATAGGTGACGTTTTAAATGTTTTTACTGGTTACATGTTTTTAGTTACAGAGGAGGTCTGGGGCCAAAATGATTGCTCTCGCTCTAACGTTCGCAGCGATACCCCACATGTGTGGTTTGAACTCAGTTTTCATATGTGGGCGGGACTTACGTACACATTCGCTTCTGTATACGAGCACGCGGGAACAGGGGCGCTTTAAATATTTATTTTTTATTTTTATTGTTCATTTTACTTAATTTATTTTAGTTTGACACGTTTTTCCCCAAAAATAAATGTTTTGATCACTTTTATTCCAATTACAAGGAATGTAAACATCCCTTGTAATAGGAATATAGCATGACAGGTCCTCTTTACAGTGAGATATGGGGTCAATAAGACCCCACATCTCACCTCTAGGCTGGGAAGCCTGAAAAAAAACAAGAAAAAAAACGATCCTGGCTTCGATCGCAGCGGTGAGTCAGAAGAAGCACCGGAGGGCGAAGGGAGTGGGGACGTCCCTTTTTGCCTCCCGTAAGAACGATCAAGAGGCGGAACAGCCGCCATGATCGTTCTTATGGTGTAGAGAATCGCTGGCTGAAAAAAATGATATCTGAATGATGCCTGTAGCTGCAGGCATCATTTAGATATCCCTGCACAAAGTCAAGGACCTCATATGACGTGGGCGGGAAGTGGTTAAAACACATTTTTTTCCCCAGAGTATTTTCTGGGTATTGCAAAGTATTGGCCGGGGTATTGCAAAGTATTGGTGTGGGGGTATTGCAGAGTATGGTGCGGGGGTATTGCAGAGTATGGTGCGGGGGTATTGCAGAGTATTGGTGCGGGGGTATTGCAGAGTATTGGTGCGGGGGTATTGCAGAGTATTGGTGCGGGGGTATTGCAGAGTATTTGTGTGGGGGGTATTGCAGAGTATTGTGTGGGGGGTATTGCAGAGTATTGTGTGGGGGGTATTGCAGAGTATTGTGTGGGGGGTATTGCAGAGTATTGTGTGGGGGGTATTGCAGAGTATTGTGTGGGGGGTATTGCAGAGTATGGTGCGGGGGTATTGCAGAGTATTGTGTGGGGGGTATTGCAGAGTATTGTGTGGGGGGTATTGCAGAGTATTGTGTGGGGGGTATTGCAGAGTATTGTGTGGGGGGTATTGCAGAGTATGGTGCGGGGGTATTGCAGAGTATTGTGTGGGGGGTATTGCAGAGTATTGTGTGGGGGGTATTGCAGAGTATTGTGTGGGGGGTATTGCAGAGTATGGTGCGGGGGTATTGCAGAGTATTGTGCGTGGGGTATTGCAGAGTATTGTGCGTGGGGTATTGCAGAGTATTGTGCGTGGGGTATTGCAGAGTATTGTGCGTGGGGTATTGCAGAGTATTGTGCGTGGGGTATTGCAGAGTATTGTGCGTGGGGTATTGCAGAGTATTGCGCGTGGGGTATTGCAGAGTATTGCGCGGGGGGTACTGCAGAGTATTGCGCGGGGGGTATTGCAGAGTATTGCGCGGGGGGTATTGCAGAGTATTGCGCGGGGGGTATTGCAGAGTATTGCGCAAGGGGTACTGCAGAGTACTGGCAGGGGGTACTGCAGAGTATTGCGCGGGGGTATTGCAGAGTATTGCGCGGGGGTATTGCAGAGTATTGCGCGGGGGTATTGCAGAGTATTGCGCGGGGGTATTGCAGAGTATTGCGCGGGGGGTATTGCAGAGTATTGCGCAAGGGGTACTGCAGAGTATTGCGCGGGGGTATTGCAGAGTATTGCGCGGGGGTATTGCAGTGTATTGAGCGGGGGTATTGCAGTGTATTGAGCGGGGGTATTGCAGTGTATTGCGCGGGGGTATTGCAGAGTATTGCGCGGGGGTATTGCAGAGTATTGCGCGGGTGTTTTGCAGAGTATTGCGCGGGTGTTTTGCAGAGTATTGCGCGGGTGTTTTGCAGAGTATTGCGCAGGTGTTTTGCAGAGTATTGCGCGGGTGTTTTGCAGAGTATTGCGCGGGTGTTTTGCAGAGTATTGCGCGGGTGTTTTGCAGAGTATTGCGCGGGTGTTTTGCAGAGTATTGCGCGGGTGTTTTGCAGAGTATTGCGCGGGGGTATTGCAGAGTATTGCGCGGGGGTATTGCAGAGTAATTGCGCAGGGAAGGCAGAGCATTGCAGAGTATTGCGCAGGGAAGGCAGAGTATTGCAGGGGTTAATGCAGGGATGGCTGAGCAGGGATGGATGGATCTGTGACTGCAATAGTCACAGATCCATCCCACACTGCTGCTGCCATCCGCGCTCTCCTCTCACACTGTACCGAACGGTACAGCGAGAGGAGGGAGGAACCGGCGTCATCAGATGACGCCGGTTTGTTTACCTGTGGTCGCGCCGTCGTTGGACGGCACGATCACATGGTAAAAGACCGGCGTTGCCGGTCAGTTACCGTGATCTGTGTAGCGCCGGGTCTCATAGACCCGGCGCGCACAGAATTTTCTGTGTGCGCGCCCGAGGCGGCGCGCATTACTGCTTCTGGTGGGCGCCGTTTCAGAACGGCGACCCCCAGTTAAGCAACCACCTTGCCGCCGTTTGTAGACGGCGGCTGGTGGTTAAGTGGTTAATCTCCTGTTAATTTCCATTGCATAAACCATATTCTGTTTAGTGTCTCAAATTAACCTATTTATTTTTTTATCTTTTTTTGTTTATTTGATTTTTGTTTGTTTATGCTTTCCTTGCTCTTTTCTCAAAGTTCTGTTTTGTTGACAAATAAAATTTCTTTCAAATAATTGATGTTTGTTTTTTGTTACTTTTTCATGCTACAGATTTTCCCAGCTGCAGCTGAAATAGGCTGATTGGCCTAACAAAACAGGTGTGATTTGTCTCTAAGTTCCTTTCCTGGTGCCTTCATGGTAGCATGTGCATGGATTGTGTGCTGCCATGGATCATGGATAGTCACCATGGCTGCGGTAAGTATTTAACTTTTCCTTTTTACTGCAGTCATTCTCAGCCTCAGTCCTCAAGTACCCCCGACAGGACATGTTTTTTGGATTTATCTTATCTAGAATTGCTGTCCAAACTACTAAGCCATTGACTGTCTTTTAAAGCACATGTGCAAGATGAAGGAAAACCTGCAAACATGGGCTGTTGGGGGGGGGGGGTTCTGGCGGACAGGCTTGAAGTGCTTATAGCACTGTGCTTAAATCTAGCGCAAGGCAATCCTATTCTAATTGTGGGTGTTTGAGGGAAACCAAGTGAGTGTTAGAACCCCTGCTTGTGTTTTTTTTGGTTGGGCTTTGTGTCCCTTTTCTTAAAATTGGCTTCACTTCCTGTCACACAGCTGAACAGGAAGTGAGGTCCCTAACACACATTCATACATATTAGCAACGCTGTATCCTGGCCTATTGACATGGTTATATTTTCTTAGTCCTCTCAATAAAATTATCAGAAATGTGTGCTTAAAGTAGAACTATAAACAACACTTTTGTTTTCATTTTGGATAGAGTAAGGGAGGGTTATAGCCCCTGTCAGTTTATTTTTTACCATCCCTGTCCAATTGCAGGGACTTCCCTTTACTTCCTGCCCCATAGCCAAACAGGAAGTGAGAGAAAAACTATGCAAATTAAGGGAATCCAATGCCCCCCCAGGACCCTCAGAACTAGTGTCCCCCCCCAAAAAAAAATCTGTGTGGGTCTTAAAAAACAGGGTGTGGCCTTGACAGGAATGGGTGGGTCATATTTCAATTAGGAGGTGCAGAAGTTTAGTCAGGCCTAGGGCAGTACAAAACCTAAATATACTACTGCATATTAGGGCTTATTTAGACAGGATCCGATTTACAGCATGTTTTTAGATTGTGGGAGGAAACCCACGCAGGCACAGGGAGAACATGCAAACTCCAGGCAAATGGTGTCACGGGCGGTATTCGAACCAGCGACCCTTTTTGTTGCTAGGTGAAAGTGCTATCCACTATTCCACTGTGCTGAACGAACATGTATCTAGAGATGTAGGTTCTTGTGTCCACTTGTGAAAATACAAGTGGGGGTCATGGCTAGGGATGAGCCCCTGGTAGGGATGAGCTTTATGTTTGAGTCGAACGTGAAGTTTACATTGGCTGTTTGACTGTTCGGCGAACAGCGAACAATTTGGGGTGTTCTAGGCAAATTTGAAAAGCAGCAGAAACACCCTTTAAAAGTCTATGGGAGAGAATGATAGAATGTTAATTTTAAAGGTTAATATGCAAGTTATTGTTTGGTGACCCGGGTCCTGCCCCAGGGGACATGTATCAATGCACAAAAAGGTTTGAAAAACTGCATTTTTTTCAGGAGCAGTGATTTTATTAATGCTTAACCACTTCCGTACCGTAGGACGTCATTGGACTTCAGTGGGGGATATCTGAATGATGGGTGCAGCTACAGGCATCATTCAGATATCCTTTTTTACAGGCAGTGATTGTTCGCACCATAAGAACAATCATAGCAGCGGTTTCGTCGCTTGATCGTTCTTACAGGCGGTGGGAGGGGACACCCCCCCTCCTGCCACCATCCGGTGCCTCTCTGGGCTCTCCTGTGCTATCGGAGGCCCGGGGGAACTAATCGGCCGCCGACGAATGAAGAGCATAGAGATTTAAAAACATAAGCAAAGACACAATCGCGGCTGAAAGCATGAAATCAGTGATTTTTTTTCCCGATCTCATGCTTTCCAGCCTGGAGGAAGAAGACCTGTCACACACTATTTCTATTACAAGGGATGTTTACGTTCCTTGTAATAGGAATAAAAGTGATAAAAAGAAGTTACAAAAAAATGCAAAACTAAAAAAAATTACGTAAAAAAATTAAATTAAAACGCCCCTGTGACTAGTAGCTCGCGTTAAGAAGCGAACGCGCATGTAAGTCCTGTCCACATATGTAAACGCTGTTCAAACCACACATGTGAGGTATTGATGCGTGCATTAGAGCGAGAGCAATAATTCTAGCACTAGACCTCCTCTGTAACTCTAAACTGGTAACCTGTAAAAAAAATCAAGTGTCGCCTATGGAGATTTTCAAGTACCGAAGTTTGCCGCCATTCCATGAGTGTGTGCAATATTAAAGCGTGACAAGTTAGGTATCGATTTACTCGGTGTAAAATCATCTTTCACATTATCCCAAAAAATTGGGCTAAATTTACTGTTTTGTTATTTTTTTAATTCATGACACTTTTTTCCAAAAAAAAGCATTTGAAAAATGATTGCGCAAATACAGTTGGAGATAAAAAGTTGCAATGACCGTCACTTTATTCCCTAGGGTGTCTGCTAAAAAAAATATATATAACTTTTGGGGGTTCTGAGTAATTAAAAGTGAAATATTCCTTTAAATTTCTTACCTGGGGATGGGGGGGGGGGGGGTGTATAGTATGCCTGTGAAGTAGTGCATGTTTCCCATGCATAGAACTGTCCCTGTACAAGATGTCATTTCTGAAGGAAAAAAAAGTAATTTAAAAGTACTCGTGGCTATAAAGAATACAAAGAAAAGTCATTGATTTGAAAAAAAAGCATGGGGGTCCCCCCAAATTCAATTACCAGGCCCTTTAGGTCTGGTATGGATATTAAGGGGAACCCCGGGACAATACTTTTAAATGGTGTTCCGCGGCTTCTACTGTTTACATATTTATTATTGCATTGCGCCCGGTGCTGCCCAGTTCACACGCTCAATTAATGATTTATTACTAATTGAGGCATGAACCGGCGCAGTGCATTGTTCACAGTAAATCAGCCCCATACTGTATATTAACAGTTTTACCTGCAAAGATTTGTAATTCTGTCTGAACATTTCAGTTTCCTAGGTTGTCTTTCTGGTTCCAGGCTGCTCTTTGAACAGTGAATTAAAGTCAGCATATTTTTATGAGGTATTTTATATCATGAGAACCAGTGATGCATTTTTGTTTCAACTCATTAAGGTTTTTGCAATGTGAAATTGTTTGGCTCTTGTATCTTTTGTACTATTCACTGACTAGAACTGAGAACATTTGGCTTCAGGGATTGCACTTCCACATTGACTGGCTGATAATGTGTATTATTAACTGAAAGAGTTCTTAAACTGGTACTACAGACATCTTTTGCTTATTACTGTTTGCAATTATAAATGCATACATCAATTGACATTATCATCATGGGAATGATGAAGGAAGGTGCCACCCCCAAACTCTTCCCACAAAGTTGGTAGCATGAAATTGCCCAAAATTTCTTGGTAAACTGACACCTTGGCAATAAACAAAAAAGAAAAGCCGCGCCAGAAAGCAATTAAATCACACACATTGGAGATGTGATGAATCCGTGGTAATTCAGATGACACAAGTATTCACAATGTTCACAGGCAATAAGATACAGTCCTTTCAATGATCGATCCTATGTTCCACAGCACCCAGTGACAAATATGCAAATAGTGACCCTCCACCGGAATATGGAAAGCCGCTTACCAGAAGGCAAGCGGTTTAAGGCAGGTGGCTATAGCCCAGCCCAGGCCTTTATCCCTCTGATGGATCCCAGGAAGCTCTCCGTCCCCTGAGCGTGATGACTCAGTACCACCGTGGAGATAAAAATAAAGAAAGACAGGCGCACATAGCGTAACTCTGCAGCATACACTTTATTTTAAAAAAGTAAAATGTACTCACAAGCGAGCGTGTTTAAAACAGCATTAAAAGGTAAATTGCCGGCCGGCATACAGGAGCCCTACTCCTAGTCGTGGTGGCGTCACTGCGTGATCCTTCCCAGACGCGTTTCGTCGCGATTGGACGTTGTCAATGGGGGTAGGGCCAAGCAGTACCTCACCACCTCTATATAGATCCGCCGCCCATTGTGAACGGCTATCCATGAGTCCGGGTGCGCCATCTTTAGTGTGGTATACCCTGCCCATACTTGGATCACATTTAGTGTGTCCATGTGCACAAAAATTATAGAAGGCTGAATCTTTATTATATAAAACATTGGAATTCCCCATCTCCGTAGCGGAGTCGCCTGTCTCCGGCGTGGGAGCAGTGTTGATCATCACGATCGAGGGGCCTATAGGAACCGGAGGGAGGAAGGCTGAATGTCTGGCACCGGACATTCCTTCCAATTTCCATTCCTCACCTCACCACCGCCATCTAGTGGATGCTGAGGAGTTGGTTTACCTCTCTCTAAGACTTAATGTATGAGAATGCATTAACTCTTCCCACAAGCTTATCAGCTACTCAAGTTGCACACCAGATCTGGGAAGGCGTGTACATTAGTGGACCTATTTCTTTTCGAAATTTATCCCCCAAAAACTTTTTTTATTTATAATGTGTTTAACGCATAATAGTGAAACTAATAAACTCTCCATGTATTGCAACATAGGATATGTACCATATTTATATAAAAAACAACAACTAAATGCAGAAGGCCTCCATGAGATGTTGGCTTTATGCCGCACTTCAATATTCGCCGTCCACATATAAAAGTGAAATATACTGTGAAGAAAAAAAGAAAAAATTCTATGACTACAAATATATTTACAAAAATTAGAACTCAAAAGTTCATTTGTGTGTATGGGGACACTTGTCCCTAAAGTGCATTAATCAAAGTAACCAAACTGTATGATCTACTTCATAGTGGTTGTTCATCAAAATGTGTTATTCTTTCAAATGTGCAAATAACTATCCATCATGGATATAAAAATTAAGTTTGAAATAAAAATTAAATAAGTGAGTAAATGGAGATAAACATCAATTAAATGATGTTCATTCATAGAAAATTTGTCAATCCCACCCCCATGACACCTGATCACATTGGGCTTACACTAGGCGTTATTTATAAAAGCATTGACATCCGTTTCTATGTTCAGGCCAAAAGGAAACTGACACCTTTTTCTGGAACTAGGGGGTCAAGCCCAACCCCTGAAAACACCACACCACAATAAAAAAAATTGTCGGAACAGTTTGGGGATTGTCACTTGTTGTTCCAACATGACTGCACACCAGTGCACAAATGAGGTCCATAAAGACATGGATGAGCGAGTTTGGGGTGGAGGAACTTGACTGGCCTGCACATAGTCCTGGCCTAAATGTGATAGAACACCTTTGGGACGAATAAGAGACTTTCCTTTCTCGTCCACGTCAGTGCCTGAATCACAAATGTGCTTCTGGAAAAATGGACAAACATTCTCATAGACACACTCCAAAACCTTGTGGCCTTCCCAGAAGAGTTGAAGCTGTTATAGCTGCAAAGTGTGGGCTAACTAAATATTGAATCTTACGGTATAAGACTGGGATGCCATTTAAGTCCATGTGCATGTAAAGGCAGGCGTACCATACTCTTGGTAATATAGGGCCAAATTCTCAAAAAGTCTGCGTAACTTAAATTTCAGCAGTTAAGTTACACTGACTTAAAATTTCTACCTAAGTGCCTGATCGTCAAAGCACTTAGGTAGAAATTACACGCTGTGTAACTTAAGTGCCGCCGTCGTAAGGCGGTCCTCCTCTCCTGGGGGCGTTTAAAATTTAAATGAGGCGCGCTCCCGCGCCGGCCGTACTGCGCATGCGTGTGACGTCATTTTCCCGACGTGCAGCGCGCGAACGTAATTAACGCCGGTCGGCTTTGAGAATTTCGACGGGACACTAAAGTTGCGACAGGTGAAAAAAAAAGACGCGCCGGGAAAACAAATAATTTTTAAAAAAAATGTCAGCGTCGCTCAGCATGCATTCCTGAGAGGGAGAACTCCATGCCAATTGTCAAAGAAAAAATCGGCATGGGTTCCCCCCCCAGGAGCATACCAGGCCCTTAGGTCTGGTATGGGTTGTAAGGAGACCCCCCCACACCGAAAAATTGACGTAGGGGGTTCCCCTACAATCCATACCAGACCCGTATCCAAAGCACGCTACCCGGCCGGTCAGGAATGGGAGTGGGGACGAGCGAGCGCCCCCCCCCTCCTGAGCCGTGCCAGGCCGCATGCCCTCAACATGGGGGGGTTGGGTGCTCTGGGGCAGGGGGGCGCACTGCGGGCCCCCCCACCCCAGAGCACCCTGTCCCCATGTTGATGAGGACAGGACCTCTTCCCGACAACCCTTGCCATTGGTTGTCGGGGTATGCGGGCGGAGGCTTATCGGAATCTGGGAGTCCCCTTTAATAAGGGGGCCCCCACATACCGGCCCCCCACCCTAAGTGAATGGATATGGGGTACATCGTACCCCTATCCATTCACCTGGAGGCAAAAAGTAAAATGTAGTAAACACACAACACAAGGCTTTTTAAAATAATTTATTATTCTGCTCCGGATGCCCCCCCTGTCTTCGTTATTAGCTCAATTACCAGGGGGGGCTTCTTCTTCCACTCTCCGGGGGTCTTCTCCAGTCTCCGGGGGGGGCTTCTCCGCTCTCCGGGGGGGCTTCTCCGGACTCCGGGGGGCTTCTTCCATCTTCTCCCCTCTTCCGCTGTTGACTCGGCGAACCCCGGTTCTTCTGCAGCTCTCCGGTGCCTTCTTCTTCAGCGCTGGCTGCCTGCTATGTTTGTGTGTTAGCTCAATTAGTAACAGGCAGCCGGCGCGGTCTTCTGTGGCGTCAGGGTCTTCTGGTCTTCTCCCCTCTTCCGATGTTGCCTCGTCGCCTGTTGTCGCTGTAATGATGGAAGCGCGCCTTGCATCCCATTTATATAGGCATCACCGTCCCATCATGCTCCGGTAGGTACCCACGTGGTGGGTGCACGTGGGTAGGCACCCACCACGTGGGTACCTGCCGGAGCATGATGGGACGGTGATGCCTATATAAATGGGATGCAAGGCGCGCTTCCATCATTACAGCGACAACAGGCGACGAGGCAACATCGGAAGAGGGGAGAAGACCAGAAGACCCTGACGCCACAGAAGACCGCGCCGGCTGCCTGTTTGAAATCGAGCTAACACACAAACATAGCAGGCAGCCAGCGCTGAAGAAGAAGGCACCGGAGAGCTGCAGAAGAACCGGGGTTCGCCGAGTCAAGAGCGGAAGAGGGGAGAAGATGGAAGAAGCCCCCCGGAGTCCGGAGAAGCCCCCCCCGGAGAGCGGAGAAGACACCCGGAGAGCGGAAGACCCCCGGAGAGCGGAAGACCCCCGGAGAGCGGAAGAAGAAGCCCCCCCTGGTAATTGAGCTAATAACGAAGACAGGGGGGGCATCCGGAGCAGAATAATAAATTATTTTAAAAAGCCTTGTGTTGTGTGTTTACTACATTTTACTTTTTGCCTCCAGGTGAATGGATAGGGGTACGATGTACCCCATATCCATTCACTTAGGGTGGGGGGCCGGTATCTGGGGGCCCCCTTATTAAAGGGGACTCCCAGATTCCGATAAGCCTCCGCCCGCAGACCCCGACAACCAATGGCAAGGGTTGTCGGGAAGAGGTCCTGTCCTCATCAACATGGGGACAGGGTGCTCTGGGGTGGGGGGGCCCGCAGTGCGCCCCCCTGCCCCAGAGCACCCAACCCCCCCATGTTGAGGGCATGCGGCCTGGCACGGCTCAGGAGGGGGGGGGCGCTCGCTCGTCCCCACTCCCATTCCTGACCGGCCGGGTAGCGTGCTTTGGATACGGGTCTGGTATGGATTGTAGGGGGACCCCCTACGTCAATTTTTCGGCGTGGGGGGGTCTCCTTACAACCCATACCAGACCTAAGGGCCTGGTATGCTCCTGGGGGGGAACCCATGCCGGTTTTGAATTTAAAAATTGCCGTGGAGTTCTCCCTCAGGAATGCATACCAAATGCCGTCGCTGGAATGGGCCTTTACAAGGTTTGGCTAACTTTCCACATTGTAAAACCAGCCCTAATTTTGCGCCGGCAAATTCGGAACTTAGGCAGAAATCAAAGTGCTGAAATGCTTTGAAAATCTGCTTAAGTCCTCATTTGCATACGCAAAGCTGCATTTCAATGAGAAATGCCCCCAGTGGCGGATGCGGTACTGCATCCTAAAATCTGACCGTGTAAGTGTCTTACACATGTCAGATTTTCTGCCTAACTTTGGAAAAAGCCTTTTGAGAATCGTTTCCAAAGTTAGGCACAGGGATACGCAGGCTGAACAGCAGTTAAGTCTGCGTATCTCTTTTGAGAATCAGGCCCATAGTGTATGTTTAGTTGGCATAGATCTTTGCATACCCTGAAATATTTCAACAAATGGTTGGGGCTTCATTATATCACATGTTAACATGTTTAGAAAATATCACCTGAATATTACATCTTTGGAACAGATGTACTTTCATTACAGCATTTCATGGCTGCCAGAGACGAGCTGGGACATGCATAAAAAGTCAGAAAAGCGGTTTGGTGAAGTAAGTAAGGGTGTTTCTTCTATAATTAGCTTTTTGGATTTTTAATCCTTAGTACCGTATTTTTCGCTCTATAAGACGCACCTGACCATAAGACGCACCTGACCATAAGACGCACCTAGGTTTTAGAGGAGGAAAACAAGAAAAAAAATATTCTGAACCAAATGGTGTACTAAAATATTTGCTGCGGACATGGACAGGGGCTGCGGACATGGACAGGGGCTGCGGACATGGACAGGGGCTGTGGATATGGACAAGGGCTGCGGACATGGACATGGGCTGCAGACATTGACAGGGACAGGGGCTGCGGACATGGACAGGGGCTGCGGACATGGACAGGGGCTGCGGACATGGACATGGACAGGGGCTGCGGACATGGACATGGACAGGGGCTGCGGACATGGACATGGACAGGGGCTGTGGACATGGACATGGACAGGGGCTGCGGACTTGGTCAGCATACATCTAATACATTTGCCTGTCATTGCTTACATGTTACATCACTGTAACTGAGCCAAGCCGATGTCAAGACTGACCGCCCAAGCATAGCTGAGAACAGCCAAAGTGAGCTGAGCAGGGACTGCCCCCTCCCACCCGAGCACAGCCGAAGTGAACTGAGCAGGGACCGCCCCCTCCTGCCTGAGTATAGCCGAGCAGCTAAGCAGGGACCGCCCCTCCTCCCGAGCATAGCGGAGCCCAGCTGAGCAGGGACCACCCCCTCCCTCCCGAGTATAGCCACGCCCATCTGACCGGGGACCGCCCCCTCCTGCCCGAGTATAACCAAGCCCAGGTGAGTGGGGACCTCCCCAGGACATTTTTTGCCGCTTTATGGGGGACTCTATTTGTGCAGCCGTCGGAACTCGTGGGGGGCTTTTTTAGTGCGGGGGGGCGCTTTCTTGCAGTGGCGGGGAAGAGTTACCAGTGGCGGCGAGGGGCAGTGCCAGCAGTGGCGGGGGGCATTGCCAGCGGCGGCGGGGAGTGGTGCCTGATGTACATTCGGACCATAAGACGCAGAGACATTTTCCCCCATATTTTTGGGGGAAAAAAGTGCGTCTTATGGTCCGAAAAATACGGTATATCTTATCTTTGGAAGAGTTGTTTGATCATAGCCTCTGCACAGAACTTAAATATAAACCTGCATATGCATTAGCACATATGAATTACTTTGCCTTTCCTAGTTTGTTCTGGCTACACTGGGTTTCTGGCATACATCTTAAAAAGGGAAACAGCTGTTAGAGTGCTTGCCTAACCACTGGGCACTGGCATCTGGGGGTGCTGTCAAGTGACACAGTGGAATGGTAAAGTCCACATGCACCAGCCATTATAAAGAGGTAACTGGGTAAGGGTGCACACCTAGCAATGGTTTAAAGAAAGGCAGACCAATAATTATTTACTGAACTGATCTGCAGCACGGTGGCCAAGACCATACAGTGGTTTAACAGGACAGGTTCCACGCAGAACAGGCCATGGTCGACCAGAGGAGTTGGGGGGGGTCAGTCTGTCAGTGCTCAGACCATACGCCACATGCTGCATCAAATTGGTCTGCATGGCTGTCATCCCAGAAGGAAGCCTCTTCTAAAGATGATGCACAAGAAAGCCTGAAAACAGTTTGCTGAAGACAAACAGACTAAGGACGTGGATTACTGGAACTGTGGATTACTGTGGTCTGGTGAGAGCAAGATAAACTTATTTGGTTCAGATGGTGTCAAGCGTGTGTGGTGGCAACCAGGTGAGGCGTTCAAAGTTAAGTGTGTCTTGCTTACAGTCAAGCATGGTGGTGGGAGTGTCATGGTCTGGGGCTGCATAAGTGTTGCCAGCACTGGGGAGATACAGATTATTGAGGGAACCATCCCTTCGTAGACTGGGCTGCAGGGCAGTATTCCAACATGATAACGACCCCAAACACACCTCCAAGACGATCACTGCCTTGCTAAAGAAGCTGAAGGTAAAGGTGATGGACTGGCCAAGCATGTCTCCAGACCTAAACCCTATTGAGCATCTGTGGCGTAAGGTCTGTAACATCCACCAGCTCCGTGATGTCATCATGGAGGAGTGGAAAAGGACTCCAGTGGCAACCTGTGAAGCTCTGGTTAAGGCAGCACTGGAAAATAATGGCAGCCACACAAATTATTGACACTTTGGGCCCAATGTGGACATTTTCACTTAGGGGTATACTCACTTTTGTTTCCAGCTGTTTCAACATTAATGGCTGTGTGTTATGTTATTTTGAGGGTTCAGCAAATTTACACTGTTATACAAGCTGTACACTCACTACTTTACATTGTAGCAAAGTGTAATTTCTTCAGTGTTGTCACATGAAAAGATATAATAGAATATTTACGAAAATGTGAGGGGTGTACTCACTTTTGTGAAATACTGTTACCAAAACTGACATTTACAAGGAAGAAAATGCAGTTTAAATTGCTGTTAAAGGACAGCCCCTGGCTGCATCATTCTGTTTGTAAATAAAACAGCTGGTGATTCCCTCCATCCTTGTCAGACCTTTATCCTAGATAAGGGCATGTTATAAATGTTAATGCTGGGCTCCACACAACAACAACCCTGATATTCTTTTAACTAACCACTAGTTTGAGGAGGACCTTCTCCTACTGACCATGAATGAGGTGGGGGCTAATGTACTGTGAGCTGTAGATATGACTTTTTGCAGGGGTTTTCTGAATTGTGAAAAGGCTGAGAAAGACTGGCTGATAATGTGTATTATGCTTGCTGCTACAATTAAGTTTAATTCACAGATGTGCCCAGAGTGCGGCACTGAGGGGGGCGCCGCAGTTGGTAACAATCCTCCTGCATTCCCACCTCTACTTCCTGCTAGTGGACTGCTGCCAACCCCCCCCCCCCCCCCCGCGCTTCTCTGGTCCCCAGGGAAAGGGGGGCAGAGGAGCAGGGGGAACCAGAAGGGGGAACAGAGGATGTGGAGGAGGAGAGGAGCATGTAGGGGACCAGAGGTGTACAGGGGGACCAGAGGAGCATGTTCGGGGGCCAGAAGAGCATGAAGTGACCAAATGACAAGGAGGAGAGAAGATGAGCAAGGGGGACCAGAGAAGCACGGGGGGTAGAGGAGCATGGGGGGAACAGAGGAGCATGTGGGGGACCAGAGGAATATAGGTGGGCCAGAGCAGCAGGTGGGGGACCAGAAGAGCATGGGGGGACCAGAGGAGTATGGGCGGAGACCAGAGGAGTATGGGCGGGGACCAGAGGAGCATGTGGGGGACCAGAGGAGCATGTTGGAGACCAGAGGAGCATAGGGGGAACAGAGGAGCATGTGGGGAGCAGAGGTGCATGGGGGGACCAGAGGACCAAAAGAGCATGTACGGGACCAAAGTAGCATGTGGGGGGCCAAAAGAGCAGGGGGAATAGAGGAGCATGTGGGGAAACAGAGGAGCACAGGGGGGACCAGAGGAGCACGTGGGGACCAATGGAGCATGGGGGGAAGGGACAGACAGCTGACTCAACAGCTATAGCCTGGGAGTTTCTCACTTTCCTGCCTAATCATATGTCATATATCCGTTTATAGAAACCAATATAAAACACTGATGCACCAATGCCAAACAAAGTATAAATTCCAGTAAGTCCTACTATTAGCAATAAAAACAGGCTAGTACAAAAGGAAGAAATTCTTCAGGAAGCAGCAAGTTTAAGCTTTTCCACAATATATACACAGTATTTACCAATACAAAGAAAAAGCAACCACATTACATACTTCACCTCTGTTTACTGAAGCCTGCAATTCATTCCAGTAGCTCAGATATAGCCCAGTTTTTTTCCTAATCAATGCTTAATGTAATTTACTGCAGAGCTAAAATCCCTGTTGTAAAATGTTCATTGTTATCTTTCATGCCAGTGAGCAATGATTAGTAAGTAATCAATAGAAACCTGCCTCACAAAAACTAATACAGTAACATTTCCAAGCAAATTTATTAGGAAATATTTTGTTTTTCTGGGGAAAGAAGAAGTATTTTCATTGATGTGGTCAGGCAATAGCAGGGCAACCAAAGATCAAATTGTCATCCTTTTTTTGTTCATATAAACATCTGTGCTCATATCTTATAAATGTGCATTTTTATTTGAACAGCAGACTATATAACTGTTACTCTTGTTGGGTTAACACTAGTTTATTGTTTAGCAAGTTCCCTTTCCCTCAGTGGAGGCTTACTGAAAACCACTACTGTAGTCTTAGCGAGCTGAATTGTCCATTTCTGTCAGAATTTTTGTATGGTGCTTTGCTAGTATCTATCTATCTATCTATCTATCTATCTATCTATCTATCTATCTATCTATCTATCTATCTATCTATCTATCTATCTATCTATCATATACAGTGCCTTGAAAAAGTATTCACACCCCTTTAAATGTTCCACATTTAGTCATGTTACAACCAAAAATGTACATGTATTTTATTGGGATTTAATGTGATGGACCAACACAAAGTGGCACATAATTGTGAAGTGGAAGGAAAATGATAAATGGTTTTCCATTTTTATACAAATAAATATGAGAAAAGTGTGGTGTGTATTTGTATTCAGCCCCTTGAGTCAATACTTTGTAGAACATACTTTTCTAAATAACTCAAGCTTGGTCAGATTGGATGGAGAGCGTCTATGAACAGCAATTTTCAAGTCTTGCCACATATTCTTAATTTAATTTAGGTCTGGACTTTGACTCGCCCATTCTAACACATCAATTTACTTTGAGTTAAACCATTCCATTGTAGCTCTGGTGGTATGTTAATAGTCGTTGTACTGCTGGAAGGTCTCAAGTCTTTTGCAAACTCTCACATGTTTTCATCTATGATTGCCCTGTATTTGGCTTCATCCATCTTTCCATCAACACTGACCAATATGATGCTGCCACCACCATGTTTCACGGTGGGGATGGTGTGTTCAGGGTGATGTGCAGTGTTAGTTTTTCACCACACATAGGCCCGGATTCACAGACATCGGCGCACATTTATGCCGCCGTAGCATATCTCCTTTACGCTACGCCGACGCAGTGCAGAGAGGCAAGCACGGAATTCACAAAGCCAGTGCTCCCAAAACTGCGCTGGGTTTCTAAGGCGTAAGCCGGCGTAGGTGGAAGTGGGCATGAGCCATGCAAATGAGCCGTGACCCCATGCAAATGATGGGCCGAGCGCCAGACAGATACGTATAATGAACTGCGCATGCGTCGGGACGTGAACGCATCCCCTTGCGCATGCTCACAACCATGTCGGAACAACTGCCTAAGATACGCCGGATCACTGCGTACGCCCTGAACGTAATCTACGCCCAGTCACACACGTCCAACGTAAATTACGATGGCTTGGGTTCCCTGGTGCAGCCCTTTGCATGGATGCTGCTGAGTTACACCTCATTTATGGGGCATAACTTTACGCCGGACGTATAACTTACGCGCACTGCGTCGGGCGCACGTACGTTCGTGAATTGGCGTATCTTCCTAATTTGCATATTTGAATGGCTGATCAATGTGAGCGTAAATATGCGCCCAGCCTAAATGTGTGCCCACCCTACGCCGGCGTGGGCAAGTTACGTCATTGGGAAGAAGCCTGTTTTAAGGCGTATCTTAGTTTGTGGGTCCGGCGCACAGATACGGCGGCGCATATTTGCACTTACGCAACGTATCTGGAGATACGTCGGCGCAAGTGCTTTGTGAATCCGGGCCATAGTGTTTTGCTCTTAGGCCAAAAAGTTCAATTTTGGCCTCATCTGACCAGAGCACCTTTTTCCACATGCTTGCTGTGGAAGAAGGTGCTTCCACATGGCTTCTCGCAAACAGTACATGGGACTTCTTATGGTTTTACTTAAAAAATGTCTGGCTTCATGCCACTCTTCCATAATGGTCAGATTTGTGGAGTGCACAACTAATAGCTGTCCTGTGGACATATTCTCCCACCTGAGCTGTGGATCCCTTCAGGTCCTCCAGAGTTACCATGGGCCTCTTGGCTGCTTCTCTGATTAATGCTATCCTTGCCTGGCCTGTCAGTTTAGGTGGGACGGCCATGTCTTTGTAGGTTTGCAGTTGTGCCATACTCTTTCCATTCTTGGATGATGGATTGAACAGTGCACTGTGGATATTTTTTTATAACCCAACCCTGCTTTAAACTTCTCCACAACTTTATCCCTTACCGGTGTGTTCCTTGGACTTCATGATGCTGTTTCATCACTTAGGTTATCTAACAAACCTCTGAGCACTTCACAGAACAGCTGTATTTATACTGAGATAAAATTACAGACAGGTGGACTCTATTTACTAATTAGGTGACTTCTGAAGGCAATTGGTTCCACTAGATTTTAGTTAGGGGTATCAGAGTAAAGGAGGCCGAATACAAATGAACGCCACACTTTTCAGATATTTATTTGTAAAAAAATTGAATACCATTTATCATTTTCCTTCCACTTTACAATTACAGTTGCCACAAAAAGTATGTGAACCCTTTTGGAATGATATGGATTTCTGCACAAATTGGTCATAAAATGTGATCTGATCTTCATCACAACAATAGACAATCACAGTTTGCTTAAACTAATAACACGCAAACATTTTTAATGTTGCCATGTTTTTATTGAACACACCATGTAAACATTCATAGTGCAGGTGGAAAAAGTATGTGAACCCTTGGATTTAATAACTGGTTGAACCTCCTTTGGCAGCAATAACTACAACCAAACGTTTCCTTTAGTTGCAGATCAGACGTGCACAACGGTCAGGAGTAATTATTGACCATTCCTCTTTACAGAACTGTTTCAGTTCAGCAATATTCTTGGGATGTCTGGTGTGAATCGCTTTCTTGAGGTCATGCTACAGCATCTCAATCGGGTTGAGGTCAGGACTCTGACTGGGCCACTCCAGAAGGCGTATTTTCTTCTGTTTAAGCCATTCATTTGTTGATTTACTTCTATGCTTTGGGTCGTTGTCCTGTTGCAACACCCATCTTCTGTTGAGCTTCAGCTGGTGGACAGATAGCCTTCTCCTGCAAAATGTCTTAATAAACTTGGGAATTTATTTTTCCTTCGATAATAGCAATCCGTCCAGGCCCTGACGCAGCAAAGCAGCCCCAAACCATGATGCTCCCACCACATTATTTCACAGTTGGGATGAGGTTTTGATGTTGGTGTGCCTCTTTTTCTCCACACATAGTGTTGTGTGTTTCTTCCAAACAACTCAACTTTGGTTTTTATCTGTCCACAGAATATTTTGCCAGTACTGTTGTGGGACATCCAGGTGCTCTTGTGCAAACTGTAAACGTGCAGCAATGTTTTTTTGGACAGCAGTTGCTTCCTCTGTGGTATCCTCCCATGAAATCCATTCTTGTTTAGTGTTTTACGTATCGTAGATTCGCTAACAGGGATGTTAGCATATGCTAGAGACTTTTTTAAGTCTTTAGCTGACACTCTAGGATTCTTCTTCACCTCTTTGAGCAGTCTGTGCTGTGCTCTTGCAGTCATCTTTACAGGACGGCCATTCCTAGGGAGAGTAGCAGCAGTGCTGAACTTTCTCCATTTATAGACAATTTGTCTTACTGTGGACTGATGAACAGCAAGGCTTTTGGAAGTACTTTTATAACCCTTTCCAGCTTTATGCAAGTCAACAATTCTTAATCGTAGATCTTCTGAGAGCTCTTTTGTGCGAGGCATCATTCACATCAGGCAATGCTTCTTGTGAAAAGCAAACCCAGAACTGGTGTGTGTTTTTTTATAGGGCAGGGCAGCTGTAACCAACACCTACAATCTCATCTCATTAATTGGACTCCAGTTGGCTGACACCTCACTCCAATTAGCTCTTGGAGATGTCATTAGTCTAGGGGTTTACATATCTTTTCCACCTGCACTGTGAATGTTTACATGGTGTGTTCAATAAAAACATGGTAACATTTAATTATTTGTGTGTTATTAGTTTAGGCAGACTATGATTGTCTATTGTTGTGACTTAGATGAAGATCAGATCACATTTTATGACCAATTTGTGCAGAAATCCATATCATTCCAAAAGGGTTCACATACTTTTTGTGGCAACTGTATGTGCCACTTTGTGTTGGTCTATCACATAAAATCCCGAAAAAATACATTTTCTTTTTTTAGTTGTAACATGACAAAATGTGGAAACTTTCAAGGGGTGTGAATACTTTTTCCAAGGCACTGTATAATCTGGTGAAATAGAAACCAATGCTTGTTATGCAAGAATGGTATCCCCGAACATACCTACAGCAGGCTCATTGCTGTCTCTCAAATACAGAAAGTTTAACGTTTCTTACAGCTACCATGTTCACACTTGCCTTGAAAGTCTGAAGGTAATTGGATATACAGGAAGCTGAGAGGAGATACACAGTACAGGTTAGAGGAATTATACTCCCAGTGACTCCCAGTAATTTATCAATTGATTTATGAACTCTGTCTGTAGATTAACAGAGAATTTATACCAAATAAAATTCAGTAAAATTTCAGACTGTAGTGCACTGTAAGATAGCTGCGTTCTGACCAAGTGTTGGGGGGCATTCAGAATGAATTGCGTTGCAACATGCTAACACATTGGTGCTGTACAACACATGTAGTAACACCATACTGCCACAATATGGTATTGAATAGGCACTAATATATTTGTGGTGTTTGACCGAAAGCATAGCAACTCACTGATTGTTTAAATTTGTTGTTTAACCAATTCCCGCCCGGTCAATAGCAAATTGACGTCTGGGAAGTGGTTCTGTTATCCTGACTGGACGTCTATTGACGTCCAGCAGGATAACATGCAGGCACGCACCTGTGGGGGCGCACAGTGCGGCGATCGGTGATGCGGGGTGTCAGTCTGACACCCTGCATCTCCGATTTCGGTAAAGAGCCTCTGGCGGAGGCTCTTTACCACGTGATCAGCCGTATCCAATCACGGCTGATCACGATGTAAACAGGAAGAGCCGTTGATCGGCTCTTCCTCACTCGCGTCTGACAGACGCGAGTATAGGAGAGCCGATCGGCAGCTCTCCTGACAGGGGGGGGGTTTGCGCTGATTGTTTATCAGCACAGCCCCCCTCGGATGCCCACACTGGATCACCAGGGAAGCCGCCAGGACCACCAGGGAAACGGGCAACGTGGATGGCCAGGTACAACCCCCATGGCCATCCACATGTAAAAAAATAAGCACAATAGATGCCAATCAGTGCCCACAAATGGGCAGTGACTGGCAACATGGGCACTGACTGGCAAAAATTAGTAAATAAATAAACAAGTGATGCCCAGCAATGCCATCATCAGTGCCACCTCTCAGTGCCCATCCATGCCCAGTGCCCACCTATTAGTGCCCATCTGTGCCACCCATAAGTACCCATCAGTGCCGCCTATGAGTGTCCATCAGTGCTGCCTATGAGTGCCCATCGGTGCCACATACCAGCACCACCTATCAGTGCCCATCAGTGTCGCCTATCGGTGCCCATCAGTGCCGCCTACCAGTGACCATCATTAGTGCCCATCAGTGCCACCTCATCGGTGCCCATCAGTGTCACCTCATCGGTGCCCATTAGTGCTGCCATATTAGTGCCCGTAATTGAAGAATAAAACGTACTTATTTACAAAAAAATAACAGAAAAAAATAAAAACCTAATTTTTTTCAAAATTTTCGATCTTTTTTTAGTTGTTGCACAAAAAATAAAAATCGCAGAGGTGATCAAATACCACCAAAAGAAAGCTCTGTTTGTGGGAACAAAATTATAAAAAAAAATGTTTGGGTACAGTTTAGCATGACTGCGCACTTGTCATTCAAAGTGCAACAGCGCTGAAAATTGGCTTGGGCAGGAAGGTGCGTAAGTGCCTGGTATTGAAGTGGTTAAAATTCCTCTTTGTGCTGACAAATGTGTAGAATTCTGGAATTTCATCTGTTCATGCATAAACAAATGGTACGGTAAGTTAGCATATTTTGTCCTGACACATCATTAATTTATTGTATGTTGAGTAGGTTTAGAAAGGTAATATGTAAGATGCTTATCAGCCACCCTATTATATACATATTAAATAAAAGACATTGTTTGGGTAGTGTGTAAATGTACTTCAATTCTATTTTTCTTTAGTATATTTTCTTTAACAAGTAAGGGGCTTTCAGCATGTGATCTGGGAGCAAGTTTGGACAACCATAAAACTCACTGTTTAAATCCAGCCTCCATGGGGCAGATCCACGTACCTTTGCGCATTAAACCGCCGGGCACAGCGTATCTAAGATACACTATGCCGCCGTAACTTTTTTTTTTCGAATCCTCAAAGAATTTGTGCCGTAAGTTACGGCGGCGTAGTGTATCTTTGGCGGCGTAATGGCGTGGCATTCCAATCTCTGTGAAGGGGACGTATTTTATGTAAATACAGTGTGACCCGCAATAAACAAGGTTTTTTATTTTAACTGCACATGCGCCGTCCGTGGGGGTATCCCAGTGCGCATGCTCGAAATGAAACCGGAACAAGCCAATGTTTAAGACGGTGACTTCATTCTACGCAAATCCCTATTCGCGAACGACTTACGCAAATGACGTAACAAATTCAAAATGCGAGGCAAGAACGACGGCCATACTTAACATTGAGTACGCCTCATAATAGCAAGTTGAACTATAAGCCGGAAAAAGCAGAATGCAAACGACGTAAAGAAATGCGCCGGCCGGACGTACGTTCGTGGATCACCGTAACTAGCTAATTTGCATACTCGACGCGGAATTCGACGGAAACACTACCTATCGACCGCAACTAAGATCCGACGGAGTACTAAGACGTACGCCTGTCGGATCGATCCAAGATGCCGTCGTATCTTGTTTTGTAGATACAAAACAAAGATACGACGCGCAAAATTTGAAATTACGCAGCGTATCGAGATATACGCCGGCGTAATTCTTTTGTGGATCTGGCCCCATATCTTTAGTTATGGCATTAGCCTAGTCTAGTTGAGATTGGAGAAATGTGTGCCTTTCATGGTTTCAAGTAACTCAGGAAATAGTGCTGTCTATTTTGTGTTCAATAACATTGATTCCATGAATCTAAGTCATGGATTTATTTAGTGAGCTTATATGTGATACACTGGGTAGTTGTTTTACCGATAATTCAGAAAACCCAGCAAAAACAACATTAATGGAGCACTGCAATTGCTCCTGGGGAATATCTTCTACAGAGCTTATTTGACTTATTTGAGTTTGTTATTTTACCAATAGAGAAGGTTAGATATAAGAGAATATTAGAATTTTTAAAGTGGGAATGAGAGACAGTCCGCTGTATCTGAAGCCTAGAACCAATGTTGAAGGTTGTTTTGAAGTTAGAAGGTGACCTCTGTGATAAAGAAGCGTGGAACCGTCTTAACTGTGTAGTGTGAAAGAGGATTGGTTTCTTATTTTCTTTATTTAAAGGAGAAGTAGGGCCAAAGCTCTTTTGGCCCTACTTCTTCAGTGAATCACAGGAGTGCAGTTAGTTGTCCACTCCTGTAACCCAGATTCAGCCAACAGTGGGTAAAAGTCTGCTGTCAGCTGGCGCCAGACAGCTGGTCCAGGCTCTGGAGAGATACCAACTAATGTTGGGATTTACCCAGATGCCTGGACTGGATGCTGGCTCAGCCTCTCAGCGAGCCGCTCCTGCCCCCTCCACATCTCAGTGCTCCAGAGACAGTCACCGGCTCTCTGTTCACTGAAGATGAAGAACTGAACAACCTTTGATCACTCAGTTCTTGGTCTAGAGGGGAGAGAGGCATCATTGGACTGATACTGCATCCACCTAGGTGAGTATGACAGTTTGTTTTTTTATATTCCTGCACATCTCATTTAAGTTTTTTTTTTCTTTAAGTTTTTTTTCAATACAGAAAACAATTCCCAAAGTAAGACTGGATATAACAGTGCAAATTTATGTAAAAAACTGTTGTGCATATATATGAAAGAAGATTTTTGGGACTTTAAATGAGGCCCGTGTGAACACAGGCCTCCATCCCCTTTTTGATACAATAGCAGAAGGGTTTGGGACTTTAAATGAGGCAGATGATCAAATAGTCAAAATAAGTTAATTTATTCAAATAAATACATTTAACACATTACAGAAAATGTAAAAGAGTATTAAAAGCAATTCCATATATATACATAGCATGAGTACTTTACATATGCATACATGCATCAACGTAAAAGCAGTCAATCCCAATATCCCATCCTTGGTATGGTAGATCCAATGGCAAGTGGTGTGCTTGCATCCTGTTTTTTTTTGTAAATAATTTTTTATTCAGTTTTCAAGCATAGATACAACAGCAAGCCACAAGGTGTGGCCAACAATCACCGGCCATAACACTATCAACAGTATACAGTTACAAACAGAAAGAAAAAAATATTAGGAGCACAAAAACAACAGACCTAACTAAAATAAAATCAAAATAAAACAATAGAACTATTTGCCTAGACACATACATTCAACGCTGGACCCCCAAACTGGAGGTAGGCACCTGATGACACAGCACCTGAGCTTTCTGCCCCCCCCAGGCCGTGATACCGGATAAAGGCTAAAGTATAAAGTATGACCCACCTCCCCCTCCCCCAACCATAATAATATGAATTCAATAGGAAAATAACAAGTCCCCCTTCCGGAGGGAACAACTACCACCAACTAATCACCTCCCTGTATAGTATATCATGCCAAAAATCAAGGACTTTAATGTGCCGGGTCTCACTCTAATATCGTGTCCACCATAAAATAATTAATTTGATGTAAGACAGCCAGGGTCTTGTACCACTGTGTCAAAATCCTATAGTTTGTTTCTTGGGTACAGCTGCTGACCGAGCTATTGACAAACATGCCTCTTCCCATTGTGACAGGGTACTTGGTTCCATGTATGTCAGTGAGAGGTTGGAAAGGTCAGCTTTCCCTGTCTTAGAAAGGGTTAAGCTTGGCCAACAGGTAAACCTCCTCTCTCTCCCTATTAATTAGCCTACACCTGACAGAGACAGGACAGAGTGAAAGCTCAGTGTGAGAGGTATGCTGAGCTGGACGGACAGGACTGAGACTGTCTACATTGGAGGAATAAGGTCTGTCACAGATAATTGTTATTTTGTTTGTTTTATACTGGAGGCTGGAATAGCCCCTCCAGTACAGTGTAGTGAGGGACACTACTGTTAGTTAGCCTCCTAAATTGGAGTAGGCCATTTTGTTTTGTATTATTTATTTTTCAGTGCAATAAAGCCGTATTTATTGCTTAAGACCAGCGACTTTGCTGCATTACATTATCGCTATTTCTTGCGACTTTGTCACACCATGTATTAACATAAATCATTATGTAAGGCTCCTTATCTAATTTTTATTTAACAGATATGACATAACAATGATTGCCTTCTCTGAGAAGTAAGTACAGCCAAGATATAAGGTGAAAACACATTTTTTAAAGGGGTATGCTTTTTCAGCAAAGTAGATAACCCTTTGGGGGTCCTTCATATGGCGCTTAATCTGACAATAGGTCCACTGAGGAAAGAAGCCAATAGTAGGTAGGAGCTAATATCTGCTCTACCAAGAAATGACTGGTTGCTGAAGATATGTTCACAAGTAGAGGACATGGGGGGACCACTGTTTTTGAAATGACATGGTTTCCCTGGGTGGCAAATCAGTGTTTCTTCTTAAAGGAGTCAGGCTAAAGAAAATGCTGTGGTGGCCTATGAGAGAAAGCATTTTAGATGTGTAGGGATATCTGTATCCTTAAAGCGGAGTTCTACCCAAAAGTGGAACTTCTGCTTTAAGCACTCCTCACCCCCTTACATGCCACATTTGGCATGTCTTTTTTTGGGGAATGGGGGCTTTGGTAGAAGTGGGACTTCCTGTCCCACTTCTCCTTCCACCCAGGGACCGACCCAGTGACTTCTCCTCTCGTCTTAGGCGGCCCCTTTCTCTAGGTGATCTCCTGGGACACGTGACAGGTCCCAGGAGATTTCCTGTCCACTCAGGGAGCGCAGCACCGCTTGCGCATGCGCAGTGCGTGCCCGGCCGTGAAGCCGAAAGCTGTCACGGCTGGGTGCCCACAGAGTGAATGGAGAGGGGAGTGGAGAGGGGGGGGAGAGGAGCGGAGCTCCGGGCGGCCGCATCACTGGACCATGGAGAAGGTAAGTGTCTGTTTATTAGAAGTCAGCAGCTACGCCTTATGTAGCTGCTGACTTTTAATAAACCTAAAAAGGCTGGAACACCCCTTTAAGGCAGGCAGTGGAATATAAGGGTGTAGTAAGCCAGCTGTGTTCTATGGCAATGCATGCTTTTGAGGTGAGGTGTACAGCTTGATAATATTTCCTGAAATCCTACATTTCCAGGCCCTCATTACCTTTGAAAAAGAGAGAAAATAAAGTCCACAGTGCAAAATTAGGAACATGGCACTATTCAAATGACAGCAGCATTACTGATATAAATTAATCCTTTAATTATGCCAAGATAAAAATACAAATATTTTTTTAGCTGGGGCTTGCTTTCTCTTGTAGACTAAATATTAACCAGCCTCTGATGAAGTCACGTGCCGTGACGTAACGTGTAAGGCCGTAGCTAGACATAAACCGGAAGAGACGCGGAACCCCGTTCGTCTACCCGGAAGGACTGTATCTGGCGTCTTTGATGTTTTAACGCGTGTAAGCATATTTTTAGCCCAATAAACTCCCCTTTATTTTTTTTTATTTTTTTTCACAAAGTCTTTATTGAGTGAATAATAGTGCATACAACAATGTAAATAATACACCTAGTAGGCGATGACAGCAGATGACAATTTTGATATAACGTACTATAAAACCATGCAATCACTACATACAGTTTCAATGGAAATAGAGCACAGATAGTTTTACTATCACCGTACTATATAGTTTTTCTAAACTAGGACGAGGAATAGGCATATGCATGTAATCGGAGGGGGAGAAAAAAAAAAAAAAAAAATTATTTTGACTACTTCACGATGGGAGTCTTCTCTTTTTTATTCTCTCGTTTGGGACATTGATCTACATCCCCTGGTGAGCCTCCATTTTCTTTTTTTAATTCAATAAATTTTTATTTGATTATAATAAAACAATTACAAAATTCAAACGTATTGATGAGACATGTAGGATTAAGAAACATGAATAAAATATTACAACATTTAGTCTGGCATAGTAGGTATCTAAACACATGCAATGTGAAGAAGGATAGATATTCAATAAGAGAACAGTACTCCAATTTAGGAATTATCTTGGCTAAAAGGTATAACTAGGACTTCAATCCTTCTGCATTAAGGTACAAGTGATATCAATAGTCAGAATTGGCCAAGCGCCAATGTTTATATGTTGTTTTCATACCAGGACTTCCAAGGGGCCCAGGAAATATTGTGTGTAGGTAGAGTAAGTAAAGGTATAGCCATCATTCTCTCATATGTGTAGTGCAAATTTGTTAAGTCTATAACTTCCAAGATACAGGGTGGAAGTGGATTCTTCCACTTCCTAGTAATTGAAAGCCTGGCAGCCATAAGAAGATGGATAATGGAACTTCTGAGGTTCAATACAAAATTCTCAATACCCAAGGAGAGCAAGGCTAAAGCAGGATTAGGGGTAATCCGAGTGCCCGATAAAGCAGAAATAATTGCAAAGACTTCAGTCCAATATTTCGTAAGTAAGGGGCATCCCCACAAAGTATGGAGTAAATCACCCTTGATTCCGCATAACCTCCAACACTTATCTGAATGTTTGCCACCAAACTTAGATACTACATCAGGTGTGTAGTACCATCGTAAAGTGATTTTAATTGCTAGTTCCCATAGTGAAGTACATTTGGAAGTTGATTGATTGAATTTGCATGCGGAACACCATTGGTCATCTGTATAAGATTGATTTAGATCTTTTTCCCACTGTAAATGTGAGGGAGTTTTCGAAAATATTTGTTTGTTTTGGAGTAAATTATAAAAAATGGTGATACCTTTTTTCTTTGGTTCAGGCGAGGATAGATAAGACCACATTGAAGGTTGGATTAGAATATTCTCTACGGACAGTTTTTGCAAACATTTTGTTATGAGAGAAAAATGATTCAGGTAGGATAGTGGCAGATCAAATTCAGATTGTATGGATTGGAAAGTTTTAATCGTACCCTTATCATATAGGTCACGGATGTATACAATACCGTGATTCTCCCAAAGATCTAGTGGAACATGTTTCAAAACTAGTTTCAGTACTTTTAATGGTACGTGGACTACACGATTAGAGATATTAAAGTCAGCCGATTTTAAAACTGTAAGCCAGGTAGCTATGGATACCTTCATTGTGGGAGGAAATTGCGTGGGGATTTTTATCCCCATATGTGCGCCAAACAACCATAGATTGGCAGGGCCATGAGTGCAATAGGAGGACTCAATCTGACCCCAAGAAGTAGTCGGAGAATTTTGAAACCATTCTTTCAATTGGGATAATATAGAGGAGTGGAAGTAATCACGGAAATCAATGTATCCCACTCCCCCCCACATTTTATGTTTGATTAATTTATAGTGGGCACATCTTGACTTCTTTCCTTTCCATATGAATTTAGAAAGGATAGATTGTAAGGATTTGAAGAAGTGGATAGGGACAGGTATCGGTAAACATCTAAACAAGTAAAGTACTTGAGGTAAATGCATCATTTTGAAAGCAGACATTCTACCCCACCAGGAAAACTCATGTTTACCTAAATTTGACAGGTCAGATTGTAATCTTTTTTTAAGGGGAATATAATTATGCGTGAATAGAGTTCTAGTGTTCCTGGACAGGTGTACGCCAAGATACGGAATGCTGTCTTCCGCCCAAGAGTAAGGGAACTGGTGCTGGAGCAGATTGTTCGTTACAGCATCAATACCTATATCCATGGCATAGGATTTGTTATCATTGACTTTATAGTATGAAACTTCACTAAACCAGGACAGAATTTTCCGAACTTCCATAAGAGAAGAAAATGGGGATGTCAGCATTAATATTATATCGTCCGCAAATAGGCTAATCTTGTGGGTACGACCGCCAATAGAAATACCCGACACAACCGAATTAGATCTAATATGTTCTGCTAAAGGTTCAATCATCAGGTTAAATACCAGGGGGGATAATGGACATCCCTGCCTAGTACCATTGGTGATACGGAAAGGTTTGGATAGCATGTTAGAGTTAAAAACTCGTGCTGTAGGGTTGGAGTAAAGGGCTAGAATTGCTTTAAGAATGAAGCCATCAAAGCCAAATTTCCGTAAAGTAAGTGTTAGATATGACCAATTGACTCTGTCAAACGCCTTCTCTGCGTCCAGTGACAGGAGCAGAGAAGGTGTTCCGGTTGTATTCATATGGTGGATAATGTCTATCAATCTTCTAGTCGCATCGGATGTCTGACGACCCTTGGTGAAACCTGTTTGATCTATATTGATAAGAGTAGGGAGTAAGTCGACGATTCTATTAGCTATTATTTTAGCGTAGATTTTTAAACCGGCATTTAGCAGAGAAATGGGGCGAAAGTTCTGAGGTGAAGTTGGGTCTTTGCCTGGCTTAGGCAGAGTTACTACGATTGCAGATAGCATTTCCTCTGGGAACGAGGAATGAGAAGCTGAGTGGTTATATAATTCCTGCATGTGGGGTACAAGCAGTTGTTTAAATATTTTAAAATATTCATTAGAGTATCCATCTGGACCGGGAGTTTTGGCTTTGGGTAGAGAGTCAATAGCTAGGAGGATCTCAGAATTATTGAAAGGACTATTTAACTTTGTAAGCTGGTCACATGTCAAACTGGGCAATCTAATGTGTGATAGGAAGTTCTGTATCTCAGTGGAGGAAGGTTGGTGAGTAGCATTGTCATTTGAGAGATTATATAATCCGCTGTAATAAGAACTGAATGAGTCTGCAATAAGTTGGGGATTGATTATTTTTTCTTGTGTAATAGGGTCAAATAAATGAGCTATTCTAGTTTTCTGTCTATGCCCTTTAACCACTTGACACCCGCACGCCGTCATATGACGTCCAAAACGGGGACCTGTTATCCTGGGTGGACGTCATATGACGTGATGGGCTTTGCGGGGGGGATATCTCAATGATGCCTGCACCCGGAGGCATCATTGAGATATAATTTTTTAGCGGCGGCGATCCTGCGCACCGTAAGAACGATCATAGCGGCGGTTCCGCCGCTAGATCGTTCTTACAGGCGGCGGGAGGGGACATCCCCCCTCCCGCCGCCATCCGGTGCTTCTCCGGGCTCTCCCGTCCCACCGGGGGCCCGGAGAGATGATCGCCGTCCGCCGGATGTTTGCCATAGAGAAGACTGGTGACGATCTGGTCACCAGTCATCTCTATGACCGTCGGAGGCCCGGGCGCGATGTGATGACGTCACGCCCGGGTCCCCGTAAGTAAACAAACCGCAATTGCGGCTAGTTTGAATGAGATCTGTGAATTTTTTTTCACGATCTCATTCTTTCCAGCCTGCAGGAGAGATGTGGGGTCTTATTGACCCCGCATCTCTCCTTAAAGAGGACCTGTCACACACATTCCTATTACAAGGGATGTTTACATTCCTTGTAATAGGAATAAAAGCGATTGAAAAAAAAAAAAGTGTAAAAAAAAGTGTAAAAAATAAAGAAATAAGTAAAATAAAAAAGAAAAAATAATAATAAAAAAATTAAAATGCCCCTGTCCCCGGTAGCTCGCGCTCAGAAGCGTACGCACACGTAAGTCCCGCCCACGTATGTAAACGTCGTTCAAACCACACATGTGAGGTGTCGCCGCGTGCGTTAGAGCGTGTGCAACAATTCTAGCACTAGACCTCCTCTGTAACTCTAAACTGGCAACCTGTAAAAATTTTAAAGTGTCGCCTATGGAGATTTTAAAGTAACGAAGTTTGGCGCCATTCCATGAGTGTACGCAATTTTAAAGCGTGACATGTTAGGTATCTAGTTACTCGGCGTAACATCATCTTTCATATTTTACCAAAAAATTGGGTTAACGTTACTGTTTTGTTATTTTTTAATTTATGAAACCATTTTTTTTACAAAAAAAAGCCGTTTAAAAAATTATTGCGCAAATACGGTGCAAGATAAAAAGTTGCAATGACCGCCATTTTATTCCCTAGGGTGTCTGCTAAAAAAACATATATAATGTTTGGGGGTTCTGAGTAATTTTCTAGCAAAAGAATGAGGATTTGTACATGTAGGAAAGAAGTGCCAGAATAGGCCCGGGAAGGAGGTGGGTTTTAAAGCCCGGTATTGAAGTGGTTAATACGGTTGGCCATGAGTTTACCTGCTTTATTGTTTGCAACGTATGAGCGTGCTTTTAATTTTTTAATTGTGATATCATAGGATTCCATTAGAATAGATCTTAACTTATGTCTAAGTTTATAGATTTGAGTTTTAAGAGTAGAGGAGGGGTTGAGTTTATTTTTTGAATCAATGTCACTCAATTCATTAGTTAAGTTTTCTATCATAGAACTTCTTAGTTTCTTTGCTTTAGAACCAAGCTGTATATAAAGTCCACGAATAAAGGCCTTATGGGCATTCCATACTATGTTTGGATCGGTCACTGATCCTTTATTGTGTGAAAAGAATTCGATCAGTTTTTGAGAAATAAATGTTATATTTTTGGGTTGTTGTAATAAAAAATTATTAATACGCCATAGATAGGACTTGTTGTTGGAGTTCGCATTTTTCAACCTGATACTGATGGGGGCATGATCTGACCATGTTGCAGTATGAATGCGAGAGTCTAGTACATTCTGTAACAACCACTTGTCAGAAACGAATAGGTCAATACGGGTATATGTATTGTGGCGTGATGAATGGAACGTGAAGTCCCTTTCAGATGCATGATAGCATCTCCAGATATCATATAACCCATTATCTGACAAAAATGTAGAGAGAGGGGAAGTAAATCTTTTGGCACTGGATGACGAATCAATGACCACATCAGGTACCAGGTTGAAATCCCCGCAAATTAAAAGATGACCTTTTTGCATGCTTCTAATTGTGTTCATTGTGTCTTTATGAAATTTCATTTGTCTAAAGTTGGGCGCATATATATTTACCAGCGTATATAAAACACTATCCAATGAGCATATCAAAATAATATATCTGCCTTCAGGGTCAGCAAATTTGTCTAAAAGCATGAAATTTACAGTATCACGAATGGCAATTAATACACCCCTTTGTTTACGAGTATAATCCGCTCTGAACACATGAGGGTAAGATTTATGGTGACATTGTGGAGCATTATCACTAGCAAAATGCGTTTCTTGTAAGCAAAGAATATCGCATTTCGAGGATAGCGCAGTTTTCCACATTGAGGATCTCTTGGCTGGGTGATTGAGACCATTGGCGTTAATAGAGAGGACGTTGATGGACATGGTTAGGCGGTGCGTATATGTTTCTTGTATGATACTCACAAATCCGTAACACCTTCAGGCAGCTGAATACGATATGAAAACGTAGAATGTCCAGAAGTATGCACTGTCAGGGAACAAGGAATCAACCAAACGTTCTTTGACAGCCGCAATTAGAAACTAAAATAAACAAAAATAAAAATAAAATCAATAAAATCAAAACAAAAAAAAAAAAAAATATAACGGAACCAAGCTAAAATTCACGAATTCAAAACAAAATAAAATAAAACTAAGTAGCTTGAATAGCTAAAATGATAACAAGCTATAAATAAGCTCTTGTTATTATTAGTAGAAAACTAAATACTTTGTTGCTTTAGATAAAAAATAAATGTATCTCCAGCAACTAAATGCAACAGAAGTCGGGTGAAATAAGTATCCGACCAAAAGTAGGGGCAATGTTCAACAGATAGATAGATAAAAATAACTAGAGTAATACGTCAGATACTAGGGGGACGAATAGATAATGAAACATTTCTATAGTAATAGTTAAAAAGGAGAGAGAGATGATGAAAAATAAATAAAAGCATATTGCAATAGTAGTTCATTTTCCTCTCTTCATACGGTAATCCTCATGATGTTGGCTGTCGAAGTTTGGTCCTGTTGCATTTCTTCTGCTCTCAGGAAGGGCAATCGGGATTATACCCCATGAATGAAGCAATCTAAGCCCATCGTCGGGGTTGAAAATAGCAGTGGTAGTACCGTTGTTAGTAATAAGCAACGTAGCTGGGTGTTTCCATTTATAAGGAATTTTGTTATCACTTAGGGCTTTAGTTGTAGTCTTTAGCTGTCTCCTCAAATTTAAGGTATATTGCGATAGATCTGCATATAAATGAACGTCATTAAAGGGACTAGGGAGCACTGACAGGATTCTAGCTCTTGCCAATAGTCTTTCCTTTGTGGGATAAAAGTGAATCTTCATTAGGACATCTCTGGGGATAGAAGCCGCCAGGTTTTTAGGTTTGGGAATACGATGGATCCTGTCGATCATTCTTTCAATCTGTGACATATTTGGTAGTAAAGCATCAATTAAATCGTCTGCGTATTTCAATAAGGCATCAGGGGGCACAGATTCAAGGACTCCCCTTAATTTAATATTATTCCTCCTCGAACGGTCTTCAAGGTCCGCGAGCTTAGCTTTTATTTTCAGATTATCATCTGACAGGTCTTTATATGCGTCCACAAGGTTAGAGACATTTTCTGACTGGTCATCCATTTTGTTTTCCATCATGACCACTCTGTCACCAAGACCTTTCAATTCACTTGAAAATGAGTTCATCATTAAAGAAAAATTAGACATAAGTGATGTCTGTAGAGAAACCAGCATATTTTTCATTGTAGTGTCTAATACAGGTTTTCCCATTGTAGGGTAGTTGTTAATTAGTGATGCGTCACAGGAGTTAGTCATGCTGTGCTGTACAAGTGACATACCTGGATTCAAAGCCTTTGCTGCGTCATCAACCCTCCTCTTAGATTTAGCGGGGCTCTGTGATGAAGGGCTACGTGAGGGGGAATTTTCAGCGGTAACGGGAGGTTGGTCATCACTCCATAGGACACAATTGTCGTCGGGCAAATCTGAATATGATGCATGCTGTAATGATTCGTTACCGGCGCCCTCATTTATCGATGTTCCCATTGCAGCTGGCATCTCCAGTAGATCGTTCAGCTTTTTATGCGGCATTTTGTCTTTCTTCTTTCTCGGTAGCATCACACAGGATCCGCGGGTGTTTTAGCGATAATTACCGATTTCAATGATAGCTTGAAACTATAGATTGTCGCTTCTATCCCCGGTTCTCTGACGGAGCTCTGCGCTCAAGCGACCATCTCCATCGCGTGCAAGCCACGCCCCAGCCTCCATTTTCTTGAAGCCCCGCATTGTGGACTACAGTCGAGAGGACACAGCAGCTCCCTTACACTCGATCCGAGGATCCATTCAAAGTGTTTTTCCCACATCAGGGAGGTAAGCGCTCTGTGAGCCCAGCGTCCTGTGAAGATCTATTGGATTATCATCACTATATCACTGATATATTTCACTGTCATCTATTTATGGATTTAGTCTATCTACTTATATGGACATTTTTCTTCTAGCAGAATTAGATTCATTACTTATTTTGCATTTTTGGTTTCCCATTCACTTTAGTTATTTTAGTGGTGGTCATTATTTGATTGCCTTGTGATTTGTCACTTTATATTTGTTTGCACCCCCTCACAGTGCTACTGAGTCTTATCACCCAGTGTATTATTGCGCTCATCACTTTTTTTATTCTTACCACTGCATTTGTTGTTAGTAACATTTTAGATTTGAGCAGCAGTTTGTTTGCACTTCACTTTATTATTATTTGCATACCTCACATTTCACTATTGGCTAGCGCTTTAGAATCCCCCCCTTTTTTGTCCCAAACAAAATTGGCGTACTTTTTTCCCCATAAACAGAGCTTTCTTTTGGTGGTATTTGATCACCTCTGCGGTTTTTATTGTTTGCGCTATAAACAAAAATAGAGCGGCAATTTTGAAAAAAAATCTATATTTTTTTTACTTTTTGCTATATTAAATATCCCCCAAAAATATATAAAAAACGTTTTTTTTCCTCAGTTTAGGCAGATACGTATTCTTCTACCTATTTTTGGTAAAAAAAAAATGCAATAAGCGTTTAATGAATGGTTTGCGCAAAATTTATAGCGTTTACAAAATAGGGGATAGTTTTATTGCATTTTTATACATTTTTTTACTACTAATGGCGGCGATCAGCAATTTTTTTTCATGACTGCGGCATTATGGCGGACACATGGGACAATTTTGACACATTTTTGGGACCATTATGCTATACAAATGCATTGATTTCTGTGAAAATGAGAATTGCAGTTTAGGGGGCCACTAGGGGGTGCTGTGTGGGGTTATGTGTGACCTCATATGTGTTTCTAACTGTAGGGGGGTGGGGCTGGATGTGTGACATCATTGATTGTCTTTACCTATATCAGGGAACAGATGATCAATGACACTGCCACTGTGAAGAACGGGGAAGGTGTGTTTACACACACCTCTCCCCGTTCTTCAGCTCCTGTGAGCGATCGCGGGACACCGGCGGCGATCGGGTCTGCGGGTGCCACGGTCTTGGAGCTTCGGACCGGGTCGCGTGCGCGCACCACCCACAGCTGGGCTCTTAAAGGCGACGTACATGTACGTGCCTGTGCCCAGCCGTGCCATTCTGCCGACGTATATCGGCGTTAGGCGGTCCTGAAGTGGTTAAAGGTAATAATTCTGTTAGGCATGCTAACACCACTAGTCCTTCTCACAGAGGGACAAATGTTCACACAAAAATGACAGTAAATAACTGTATCCAAATGTGTTTCAAACGATTTTAGCTTGTGCCAATGGCCAACTAATAGACACAATGTTGCAGAATGGTGGGGATTAAGACCCCATAGACACGACTAGATTTTCTGTAGATTTTTGTCTTCATCTTTACCAATAACCATATAATATGAGGTCAAACCTTAAGAGTTTCAGTTTGTATGCAATCAGGCAGGTCCTTGCACTACATGGTTTTATTAAAGCGGGGGTTCACCCAAAAAAAAAATGTTTAACATTACATTCAGTTGAGTTGTTAAAATGACAATCGGCTGTTTTTTTTAATCTCCTTGCCGTACATACCGTTTTATATATAGATGTTCACCGCGGCTTCCGGATATGGAATCTGGGCGTTCCTAATTGATTGACAGGCGCATACAGCACGTCACGAGTTGCCGAAAGAAGCCGAACGTCGGTGCGCAGGCGCCGTATAGAGCCGACTCGCAGTCCGGCTTCTTTCGGCAACTCGTGGCACGCTGTATGCGCCGGTCGGAAGCATGTCAATCAATTAGGAACGCCCAGTCCCGCAGATTCCATATATATAAAACGGTATGTACGGCAAGGAGACTAAAAAAAACAGCCGATTGTCATTCTAACAACTCGACTGAATGTAATGTTAAAACATTTTTTTTTGGGTGAACCCCCGCTTTAAGAACAAAATCTGCAGAAAATCTTATTAGACGATTGTGTGTATGGGGTCTTGCTCACATGCAGGGAGATCTGTACGCAGCTTCTAAGTTACAATCCTGTGATAGCAATCTACAGCTCTAATGATGGTTCTCGGCCGTCATAGGTACACTAGCAAAAAAAGGAATACAAAGTGATACTCTAACAACTGAAGGAGCACCATTGCTTTCTGTCTATGGCCTGACCGGTGAGATATAGGAGAGAGCTTTTTAGCATTATAGCTGGTAAGTCTGCCTGAGAAACCTTGAACAGCTGATTGTGACATCACACCTGTTCACCCATCCTCCCTTCTGAAATGTTTCGAAGGAATTTAGTTGTTTTTACTTATTAACTTTAGTGGCCTTTGGGGCCATTAAGAAGAACCATTGAAGTCTAGAACGCTTATCAAACCAGACAAAGTTGAGAAGTAATTCTCTAGTTGAGCAAAGAAAGTTTTGCAAAATCAGATTGGTATGGTCTGTGGAAGGTAAAGCAGCTAAGGAAAAACATTAATCTTGATATGTGCTACTATACTGAGCTAGGTGAAAGAGACTTTCCATCAATGTTTAAGAACAGATTGGAGGGTGGTATGGATTGGAGCAAAATTAGGTTGTAATAGCTTAGATGGGTCAGAAGGAAGTTCGGTCTCCCTAAAGAGTATGTTTCAGGATTAACGTGGATCTGAAAGGCAGAAGGTTTTTTACCTTAATGCATTTTCTGCATTAAGGTAAAACAAATCTGCTATTTGTGCACTCAGCAGAGGGAGGGGGGGTGGTTGGGGGTTGCCTAAATAGGATCAGGGCTGCTCTGTGCAAAACCATTGCACAGAGCAGGTAAGTGTAACATGTTTGTCATTTAAAAAAAATATATATACGGTATATCCTTTACAATCACTTTACCATTTAAGGCTTAGCATAATTGATTGTTAGGTTAGACAAGGTGCCATATTCCCCAAAGACAAGAATTTAACTTCTAAGGGAAGTATTTGGACTGGTTAGAAAGAATAGCATGTCATCAGCAACTGCTGTATGACTTTGTATTTTCGATCAATAATGATTACTTCCTGTATATTGGGATATTCTTGGACTAGTCCAATGAAAGGTTCTAATATCAGGATAAATATAGTAAGAGACAATGGGCATCCTTGCCTGTTCCATTTGATATCCAAATTTCATCTGACAAGGGTCCATTAGTCCTCACCCTTGCTATGGGTTGAGAGTAGATGCACTGTATTAACCCTAACATTTGTTGTTAACTCAGTTTGTTGGATAACCTCAAACATGAAATCAGAGGCCATCCTGTTGAATGCCTTGGCCTTGCCTGTGGACAATAAGAGGTTTGCATTAAAACCCAATTTTGGTCATATATATGCAAATTCAACCATTTTGTACTAGCTTGCCATCATGAAAGTGACTAAAACAGACCAAATGCTGCCATGAAACAATAGTGGTAACTTAGTTTGCAAAATTCCTGTTTTTTATTTCCATTGCTCATTTTATTCAAAGTGAGCACAGTAGTGCTTGTTTACCATATTTACAAAGCTAAAGTAAACAGTCTCTGTTCTGAGCTGGAAACTATTAAAGTACAATTGAACATACAGTACATATAGGCTCCCCTCATTTTGTTACTATATTTGTATTATAGAAACTGCCTTTATACATTTTATTTTATAAGCAGAGAAAACATTTTATACTCAGTACTTTAAAATCGATTTTTTTCTTCCACACTCCATTATATGTATGGTATCAAACTGAGATAAAATTTGCTAAATTAGTTGGAGATGTCAGTTGCACCCAGCATGTGGCTACATAAACAATGCATAACTCCAACCACAAAAAGCAGAAATAATATCTGCAATTTATGAGAAATGTCAGTTCCCTGGATATGTATATTGCTAGGGAACTGCTCTAATACTGGAGTGCTGAGAGCTACAGATGTGACCTGTGTTATAGATATTAAAATTTGTTGAATGACTGTAATACCCTGCTGTAGAATCAGTGTCTATCTATTTGCATTACCAACCAGAATGATATAGATTTACAAAATGGAAAACATAAAACATGCAAAATATCTAATAAGGCAAATTGATGGTAGCAAATAGTTAATTTTACACTAATAAGATAGATTTATATCCAGACCAAATTACTTATCATATTTAGATTTTACAATTCGCAAAGACCATCAAACTATTTTAGAACTGTAAGGGGTATATTCTGTATGTTTGAAATGTATACAGTAAACTCTGGTGTCACAACAACCTATTTTATTTCCTGAGGTCCCAAAGTGCCAGGACAGCACAAACACCCCCAAAATGAAATTTTTTAGAAAGCAGATACCCCAAGGTATTTAGTTATGCCGCGTACACACGATCGGTCAATCCGATGAGAACGGTCTGATGGACCGTTTTCATCAGACCAACCCGATCGTGTGTAGGCCCCATCGGTTATTTATCCATCGGTTAAAAAATGTGAAACTTGTTTTAAAATTAACCGATGGATACCTAACCGATAGAAAAAAAAATTATCGTTTGTAGGCACATCCAACGGTTAAAAATCCACACTTGCTCAGAATCAAGTTGACGCATGCTTGGAAGCATTGAACGTAATTTTTTTCAGCACGTCGTTGTGTTTTACGTCACCGTATTCTGACATGATCGTTTTTTTAACTGATGTTGTGTAGGCACGACTGACCATCAGTCAGCTTCATCGGTTAACTGATGGGAAAATCCATCAGACCGTTCTCATCGGATTGACCGATCGTGTGTACAGGGCATAAGTGATATTATGAGCTTTTTGAAGATTTAATTGTCTGCCACAAAAAAATTACTAAAGTCAATGAAATTTGATTATTTTTCTCAAAGTTGTAATTTTTAACACAGCATTTGTCCTACTTAAAATGACATCCCTAAACACATTCTGCTGCTCCACCTAAGGCCCCCGTACACACGAGAGGATCTATCCGCTGGAATTTATCCGCGGATCAGTTTCAGCGGATAGATCCGCTGGTGTGTACGACCCAGCGGATATTTATCCGCGGATATTTTTCGGGCCGATGGATTTCCAGCGGATAAAAATTTCTTAGCATGCTAAGAAATCTATCCGCTGGAATCCAGTCCAGCGGATTGATCCGCTGGTCTGTACAGACTCACCGGATCAATCCGTCCGATTCCCTCCCTCGCATGCGTCGTAATGATGCGACGCATGCGTGGAAGTCCTTATATTACAGCGTCGCGCACGTCGCAGCGTCATCATCGCGGCGACGGCGCGACACGTCACCGCGGAGGGAATTCCGCGCGGATTTTGATCTGATGGTTAGTACAACCATCAGATCAAAATCCGCCAGAGGATTTATCCGCGGAAACGGTCCGGAGGACCGTTTCCAGCGGATAATCCTCTCGTGTGTACGGGGCCTGAGTATGGAGATTCCAAATGTGTAAGACTTTTTCCCTGCCTAGTTGCACAGATGAGCCCAAACTTTAACCCTGAGGATTTGGCGCCTCCCAGTCCTTTAAGGGGTCTAGGATGCCGGGAGGTGGGGCGGGGTTTATGATCATGTAACCGACGTGATTTGTTGTCACAGAGGTTACATGTTTAGAAAGCTTTCCGTTAGCCACTAGTAACTGTGGCAGGAGTGCCAAGGGTCATCTGCCAAAGAGGCCAAGGGGTTAAGCACCTTTGGTGTTTTAAGAGGCATAAATTACACATCTGATTTCCTCAATGCCTATTACATTTTTAGATACCCTAAAGTGTCAGCACAGTAGAAATATACACACAATGACCCCACTTTGGAAATCAGATATGCCATGGTATTTGCTAAGATGGCGAGCCCTTTAAAGATTACATATTTTTTGTTTCTAGTTTTTTTTTTAAATGAAGAAAGATAATTATAATGTATGTTTCCATAAAATTGCAATTTTAATAGGATATTTCTTTCTCACAGCAACTACCTTTCACATTTTCAGAGGCCCTGAAGTATGAGAACAATAGAAGCACCTGCAACATTTTAGAAAGTATATAGAAAAGGTAAACACTGGCATTTGTCACAATCAACAACATTGCTAACATTATGGTATGTGGAAAAATTCCGCACTGCCCTATGGGTAAGCAGCTGACACAACCAATAGACAAAATGGCAAGACAAAATGGAACAAAAAAGTGTACCGCTTGATTAAATTGATCTGATGCACAGAATGGGTGAATAAACACAGTGCTTAACTATATAAACAATGGATACTCTGAAAGTTTATACACCAATAGAAAAAACAATAAACAAGTAAATGTCTCTGAGTAAACACAAAAAAGTGCAACCATGGACAACTGAATGTCTGTATAGTGATGAAATAAAAGTTCCAAACTTAGTGAAAAAATCCAAATGTAAAAAAAAAAAAAACACTGTGAAGTGAAGAAGACCACCACCATATGGGAGGCATACTGAAATGTTTGAACCCAGAAGAACATACGTTCAGTGGGTCCAACGAACTGTGTATGGAATGGCCACTGGTAACTGGATCCCCAGCTGAGCTCCGAGCTTTAACAGGTAAATCCAACCATTGAGGGGAGGCTCTATCCTTATAAATTGATCTCTTAAAGAGTGGTTGTCCAAATACTCCCATGACAATATGAAGGGATGTGAATCAGAAAATAAGAGGAAAGAGAGGGCACATAGCGTAATACTGATAAAATATGGAAGTTTAATGTAGGTAAGAACATTTACATTATGTAGAACAAATAGCGCTTTTCAAAGTGGTTATGGCAACAGTGGAGTCCTATCAACGCATTTCGTATCATATTAGTCAACCCCAGATGACATAGACATTTACTTGTTTATTGTTTTTTTCTATTGGTGTATTAACTTTCAGATTATCCATGGTTTATATAGTTTAGCACTGTGTTTATTCACCCATTGTGTGCATCAGATCAATTTAATCAAGCGCTACACTTTTTAACATTGCTAACATTGGCACTGGTAGTGATTAGCAAACTAGAACCATTGGCACTGGCTGTTATGATGTTCTGGCTATAATCAGGCTCTGGTTGTAATCAGGCATTGGCTTAAATCTAGTGCTGGTTGTAATTAGGCGCTGGCTGTAATCTGGCACTGGTTGTAATCAGCTATGGGCACTGTAACCAGGTGCATTGGGAAATTGAGATCATGTAGGGGCACTACAATTTGCACACAAGAACACAGGCAGTGTTTACGCTTGTGAGCCCTATGATTGATCACAGAGATCACAAGGTACATGGTCATTCTCACTGATTCTGTACTTTCTGCCTGTAACAAGCATGTGTCTATTGACAAATGTAATCACAGACATTGTTGACAGTTGTAATTATTGTGATTGGTCCCTGTTTGACATGATACAGAACCACTTCCATTGTCTCTGCACTTTTTCTGTGATCTGTACTGTGCAAGCCCAAAAAAAATATACTATTTTAAAATGGCACCAGTTGCAGTAGTTGCAGTGACTCTTCCTCAAGAAAATGTCTTCAATAAAGAAATAGACTAGTTATATTTTCCTTCAACCTCAGAAGTGAACTTGAGGGAGTTTTATAGACCTTGAATGTGTAATGTAAAAAACATGGCAAAAAGAATTCAGAGAAAGGTGAGGAAAGAGATGAAAAGTTACATGGCTGATGCCCAACAGATGTGCCAACTAGAGAAGAAGAATAGGGCATGATTATCTGTGACTGCATAAGCAGCATACTTACCTGAGGTCTAGTAATTGATCCACAAAACCCAAATGTAATAAAATGTGTTATTTATACCACTGTATGCTATATGGTCATTAAATTCTGAAAGCTGTGCTCAAAAAACAGGCAAGCAGGAGGCAAAGAACTGTCCCTGTCATTGCTGTAGCTAATATTGTTCCCCTTTACTGACTTACAATCCCTTGTTCTGCATTGTATTTCTGTATGGAGGTGGCCCACTTAGTAGAGGCAAGGCTTTGTTTCCACATATCAGAGCCTCATTAAAAATAAGCAGCACAGTACTGCCATCACATTTCTTACCTAACATTTAGTGAGACTAGCAGTCAGAAGCCGCAGTGCCTTAGATCTCACATTGCCATAGGTGTGTGCAGCATATTGCATTAGGGTGTGCGCCCCAACGATCAAACACACAGGCCTATGTATGTGTATATGTACGTATGTATATACTGTATGACACACACTGTTAAAAATAGGCAGTGTAAATTGTCAGTAGAGAAGGGGACGTGTGAGTAGGGTAGAGGTTGGTGTCAGTCAACAGAGCAGTAGACGGAGTCAGTAGCAAAAACATAAGATAAACAAAGCCTTAATCAGCACAAACCAATAAATCAATCTAAAACCTATATACAAAAAAGTGAATGTTCAAATTACTGCTGTCACCAAAAAGTGTTTTCACTCATGTCAACCTTTCAACAACAAAGTAACAACTGGTAAATGTTACTATATTGAATCCAAAACCAATAGTGAGTCCACAAGAAAATAAATCAAAAAGAAAAACAAAATTAATAAAGGGATTGACAGTTCCTTATGCTCTTGATCTTCCACCTCTGTGCTGAATAATAATATAACAGTGCTCAAACGTGATCCTCCACCAGAGAAAGCATGGTGGCTCAGCTTATACTTGGACACCTGTTTTATCAGTGGGTCTAGGTAGGCAGTTCCCTAATCAGGATACAACAAGGTTTGTGCTCTGCTCCGTTTAGGGTCTCCAATACATCTTATCAGTGGTGTGAGTTCCCAATCAGCAGCATATGCAAACTAAATTAAACACATCCTGTGCTCTCTGTATCAAAACATTAATCACTGATAATGTACTGGTAAAAAGCTAACATAAAAAGCACTTAGCCATGCCAGGATATCAGGCAGATATATAACCATAAAAGAACCCCAACATGCTTCAGTAAGGATAATGGTAACCATGGGATAAGATCCGAGGGTTTGGCTTCTAGTCCCCAGACACGTGACGTCCTAAGCATGGACTTCATCAGTGGTTAGAGCAACACCCTTCACGTGTCTCATCTCTTCCTGACTCATATATGAGTTTATTCCTATCAATTCTGAGTACTTTATGTTTCTCTTCTTCTATCATTGTTTCTTTATATCCTATCTGTACAAACCTATTAGACAGTACTTATGCTTGTTGCAGATAATAAACTTCACGTATGCAATTCCTGCAAAGTCTAACACACTAGATTTGGAGTTATATAGGAAACATGGGAAATTATTTAGAACAAATTATTTTAAGCCCACCGATCAGAATGCTTATTAATTATTGATTTAAATTTAATAAGTTAGTGGTGGTCAAATTAAGTTAGAAAATGCTGACATGCTTAATGTACTATATAGGTGCCAATAGGGGGTATTTTATTATATTATATTTATTTATGTGTTTTATTTGGTAGGATATACAGTTCAGGGTTAAGTTTATTAATGCATTAATAATGGCATTGGAGCCAATACTGTCTTGGAGTTTGGCTCTGGTGTATCTGTGTTGGTTATATATATATATATATATATATATATATATATATATATATATATATATATATATATATATATATAATATTTTTAGTTTAAGCTATTTCAATAATATCTATAATGTTCGGATTGTAACCCATGTTGCTCGTTGCAATCAAATGAGGATGATTGTGTTTAATACTCTGTGGGTTAGGCTATCTCTGATTTAAATCCTCTGCAGTTACACATTGATTAAGGGAGCACAGATTTCCATTTCCTGTTCCGTGGCTCCTCCTGGGTGAGGAGAAAATTCTGTACAGCCGCACTCAAAATTAATGCCTTTATTAAAAAGAGGTAATAATCAAAAAAATGCAGGCCACAGCAAACAACGGAATACAGGAGCTGACGCATTCACACTTTCAAAAGTGCTTATTCACTTTCTATCTGTTCATTATCCATCAATTATGTTTTGGTACCAAGAGAGCACTCGAGATCTTCTATTTTGTTTGACTATGGATAAGCACTTTTGAAAGTGTGAAACGCGTCAGCTCCTGTATTCCGTTGTTTTCTGTGGCTTGCATTTTTTGGATTATTACCTATTTTTAATAAAGGCATAGATTTGGAGTGAGGCTGTCCAGAATTGTCTACTCACCCAATTGCCTATGCTTAGCCTGTAACTGCTGTTCCTATTCTGAGGAGAGTTACATTTCCAGACACCCTTCATAGAGTGGCATCCCTCTTCCGTGGCTCCTCCTATCATGGCGAGCAGCAATGATTTGATAGAGCTGTGAGGGTTAATTTATTTAAGTAATGCATGTAGGGTGAGGCTCCACCCACTAATGAAGTCCATGCTTAAGATGACCCGCATCTAGGACTAGGAGCCGAACCCTTGGATGTTATGTTGGGACACTTTTATGGTTATATATCTGTCAGTACAGCTGAGTGCCATTTATTTTTTATCTGTTCATTATCCATTAATAAAGTTTTGGTACCAAGAGAGCACTAAATATCTTCTATTTTGTTTGCATATGCTGCTGATTGGGAACTTACACCACTGATAACAGGTATTGGAGACCCGGAACAGAGCAGAGCACAAACCTTGTTTTACCCTGATTAGGGGACTGCCTACTTAGACCCACTGGTAACACAGGGGTCTAAGTATGAGGTGAGCTGCCATTCTTTCATTGGTGGAGGATCACGTTTGATCACTGTTACATTATTATTTAGCACAGAGGTGGAAGATCAAGAAGGTAAGAAACTGTCAATCCCTTTAATAATTTCTTGTATCTTTTGGATTTCTTTTCTTTTGGACTCACTATTGGTTTTGGATTCCATATAGTAACTTACCAGTTGTTACCTTAGATGTAACATTGTTGAACAAAATTTATGTACCGTATTTTCCGGGGTATAAGACGACCTTTTGGATGCAAAAAATGCCTCAAAAGTCAGGGGTCGTCTAATACGCCGGTACCTGTCTCAGTCAGGCTGCGGCATCCATGATTCAAAAGCCGCTCCTCCTCCTCAGACTGTTTCGTGATAGGCGGAACACTCATTTTCCCAGCAGGGCCTCTGTTCAGTGTTTCACCTATCATGGATGCCTTCTCATCCTCGGACGAGAGGACATCCGTTATAGGCAGAACACTGAACAGAGGCTATGCTGGGAAAATTAGTGTTCCGCCTATCACGGAACAGTCTGAGGAGGAAGTGCGGCTTTTGAATCATGGATGCCCGCAGCCTGAAACCCAAAATCTGAAAACAAAATAAGGTAGGGAGATCGTCTTTGTCCGGCACAGTTTGGTCTTCAATGGCACAGTGGAGGCATGTGATGGCACAGTGGAGGCATGTGATGGCACAGTGAAGGCATGTGATTGCACAGTGGAGGCATGTAATGGCACAGTGGAGGCATGTAATGTAATGGCACAGTGGAGGCATGTAATGTAATGGCACAGTGGAGGCATGTAATGTAATGTAATGGCACAGTGAGATTTGAAAAAAGCCTGTTTCTGTGAGCGGTTGTTCCTGTCAGCGGTTGTTCTGGCTACCCCTCAGCTTCCAGACAGACTAGTAGGAAGGGGGTCGTCTTATACAGCGAGTATATACCAAAACCAAATTTTTTCCTGGAAAAATAGGGGGTCGTCTTATACGCCCAGTCGTCTTATACGCTGGCAAATATGGTATTCACTTATATAATCTGTTTTATTACTGTGAATTGCGCTGTACATGTTTGTTTGTTATTGAAAAACATAAGATAACTCCAGATCTTTCCAAACTGGTAGGGTAATAAGCAAATATTTTTAGGTAGTAATGTGCACATTTTCTAGCAACATACAGTATCTATATTAACCACTTCCATACAGGGCATTTTCACCCCCTTCCTGCCCAGACCAATTTTTAGTTTTCAGCGCTGTTGCACTTTGAATGACAATTGCGCAACACTGTACCGAAATGAAATCTGTCCCCCCCCCCCCACAAATAGAGCTTTCGTTTGGTGGTATTTGATCACCTCTGTGGTTTTTATTTTTTGCGCTATAAACAAAAGAACAGCGACAATTTTTTAAAAAAACACTATTTTTTACTTTTTGATTTAATAAATACAATTTAAAAAAATTAGACTGATACGTATTCTTCTACATATTTTTGGTAAAGAAAATCGCAATAAGCTTATATTGATTGTTTTGCGCAAAAGTTATAGCATCTACAAAAAAGGGGATAGATTTATGGCATATTTTTTTTTTTTTTTTACTAGTAATGACATTATTGTGACCGTGACATTGCGGCGGACATATCAGACACTTTTAACACGTTTTTGGGACCATTCACATTTATACAGCGATTAGTGCTATAAAACTGCACTGATTACTGTGTAAATGTGACTGGCAGGGAAGGGGTTAACTCTAGGGGGTGCTGAAGGGGTTAATATGTTCCCTGGGAGTGATTCTTACTGTAGGGGGAGTGAGACTCGCAAGGGGAGGAGACTGATGTGTGTTCCTCTGTACTGGGAACACACATCAGTCTCCTCACCTCTTACACACACAGATCCACACTCCTGCCTTGATCGCCGGCAATCGTGGTGCCCGGCAGACATTGCGGCCGCCGGGCACGCGCGCACGCCCTAGATTGCCGGGAAGAAAAGACGTCCACCCGGGAGGAGGGTTCCTGTCGGCATCATATGATTATGTCCCGGTAAGGAAGGGGTTAATAGTGACAAGATATATCACAGAAAAAGAACCATTCAAATACAAAGATAATGATGAGATGACACCCGTAGTGCAATTGAAGACCAGCCGATTGCTAGATGTGGTGTAATACATGTCAGACAGGACAGTGAACCGAACATTTATGTGATAAAGTACATCGAGTAGTGGTCAACCACCCTGCATAACCTTGTACAATGAATCATTAAGAATGTAGAAAACAAAGGAGCAAGTAGCTCCAAACCTGAGCATTTTGTTACAAAGAAAACAGATTGAAAGAAGAAGAGTAGAGCGAAAGTGGTTGGGTTATCTCCACCTTCTATCTCAGTCCTCAACAGTAGTTTTTATTTTATATAATTCTTTATTTAATTTTTTTACAATATTACTTTTGGGGGGCCCCTGAAGTTTTACTTCTGAGACAGAGAAAGGGACTCAGGATAGAGATTTAGATTCCCCAGTCCCCCTCTTTGTAGCCACAGCTGCATAGTGAATGAACGGGAAGTGTTTTGTCCTGAGCTGCTTCCTGTTCATTTACAAACTAATGCATACCAAACTGTGTTTGGTATGCTTCAGATATAAATGAACACAGCAGCGGTCAGTAACAATCACTTACTGGGTTCATTCTGAAAAGGATTAGGTCAGTAAATTACATATTTACCTGCCTCTTTCCCTGCTTTTTATCTTGAAAAATCCCCCGCAGCAGCTGGTGGAGGTGCATGAGCAAAAAAGAAATGCATATAAAATTGATAAATAATATCAAGGTACAAAATAAATGAATAGTACCAAATGAATATCGGTATGGAGATACAGGGTAAGCTGCCCTGAAACTGGTATGGGCTAGCATGTACACATACTGACAATGACGCCTGACATGTTTCGGATGTGATCCAGCATAAGGAATTGTATTTGTATTTGTATTTTAGGGATATTTTAGGGATATTGTCGCCATTTACCATGCAGCCGTGCCTTCCAAGAGGGAGTCTGGGATCTTTTTTTATTTATACTGACCATGTGCCTATGGGTTCTTCGCCAAAGTTAAAGTTTTGTTTTCCCTACATAGTAGCAACCACATTTACATGACATTAGGTAAACTACACATGGGGTATGGCAGTTCGCAAAAGGTTTTGCTTTACATCTTTTTCCATTGGGTAAATCAACACGTTTTCTTGTGTCCATATATTGACAATTACCACATATTCACAAGTTTGTCACGTAAAGAAGGGGCCCTTCTATATGTAATATGTGGTTGGTCGGAGACTAAGGGAGCTAATGTTGTGTCCATGCTTAGTAAGTGACAGTATTTGTGTACAATCTGATGAATTTGTTGGCAGTATTTTGTAAACACTCTAGTGGTGGTAGTCTCTTTTTTACTTTCTTTAGAGAAGAGCAAGTACCCTCTAGCACGTAATCCGTCCCTTAATAGTGAGTCTTCTTTCTCAAACAGGGTATCATTCAAGCAATTTCGTCTGGCTCAAATATATTGCCCGAAAGGAATAGAAACCAAAAGTGGTTTCGGTTGGAAGCTGGAAGCTTCCAAAATGGTGTTTCCTGCTGTCAGTTTACTAAATATTCCACTATGGATGGAACTATCAGTATGTTTCTTAATTGTTAGATCCAAAAATATAATAGTGGATCTATCCTGGGTCATGGTGATGAATTTGAGATTAAACGTGTTATCGGAGTTGATGTATTCTAAAAATTGATTAAGGAGTGGAATAGGACCATCCCACAGCAACATGACATCATCAATATAAAGATACCAAGCCAATGCATGGTTCATATATTGAGATGCAGTATCCTCAGAAAACAAGAAGCTTTCCCACTCCCCCAGGACAGGTTTTCATAAGATGGGGCACAGCATATGCCCATAGCCACTCCCTGTACCTGGAGGTAGTGGGAACCATAAAGGGAAAAATAATTATGCTCCAAGATGAATTTGAGAGCTTCCGCAATGAATTTGATCAGTGGAGGTTCACATTGGCTCTGTCGTAGGAGTCATATGGCCAATAAACCCTTTGTATGGGGAATAGAACTGTATAGGACCTCTGGGTCAATCGCGACAAGCACAGTGTCGCAACCGACGTGGAGGCCATCCAAAATTTGCAGAAGGTGGATGGTGTCCTTCGTATATCATGGGAGTTTTTCCACTAAGGTTTGAAGTTGTTTGTCGATGAATCTACTGAGATTTTATGTGCCAGAAGAAAGAAGCTTTTTTCTCAACTGCTTGGGTGAGATTTAAAAATGCACATTTGATCTATGATTCTATCAGTTCATTGATGTCAAATTCATTGATGGTCCTCTCCTCGTCATCTCCTAGGTATTCTGCCACAAAATTAAAACAAAACAAGAGTGTCCCTAGAACTCCCTGTGTGAGTGAACAGATGTATCTATATACCCAGAAACAGATGCTAGCAAAAAGTACTTAAATTTCCTATAGCTGAACAACAAGATATGTGAGTATACAATGTATACATTTATTAAAGTATACTTATAACCAATCCCTCGATTGAGGGGGTTTATGGGCGGTCTGCCTTTAAAAATCCAGAGGGGTTACACTGTTGCACTGGGTCTCGTTTTGCTGTCTATTTCATTGGATTAGACAGACCAGGTATTCATACACATCACCAATTCCTATATATTCAAAGCCTGATTATTCAGGATACTGCTAAGGCACAATTTTCTAGATGTTCCCAATGACATATCTTGGCAAATCTTTATTTTTGAAGTTGAGGTCCTAAAATGCACAACATGTGTTATTAGTAACACAGGTATTAGTAACATTAGGTATTGAAGCTATTTTAGCTATTATTATCTTCAGTATTTGGAAATAAATCCCTTTACTGATTTATATCTTATAATATTTGCTAGTTTCCAAGGAACGATGAAAAAAAAAATAGGTCCAGAGGAATGGTTGTGGAGAGCAGCTTCTAATTTTAAGGGAAGTTTATCAAATGGGTACAAATTAACTAGGTTGTCGCACAGAGAGAAATATTGGTGTAATCAAAGCCATTTCGCAAAGGATACTTTGATAGCCATTGTGGACAGACCGAACATACAGTGGAAATGAAGAATATTAGGCCCCATACACACAAATCAGAAGATTTCTATGCGATGGCGTGTACACACCATCGCATTGAAATCCGCGCCGAAATCCTCTGGCGATGACGTGTCGCGCCGTCGCCGCCATTATGACGCGGCGACGGGCACGACACTGTCATATAAGGAATTCCACGCATGCGTCAAATCATTACGACGCGTGCGGGGAATCCCTTTGGACGGATGGATCCGGTGAGTCTGTACAGACGAGCGGATCCATCCTTTGGGATGGACTTCAGCAGATGGATTTGTTGAGCATGTCAGCAAATATTCATCTGCTGAAAATCCATCCCAGGGGAGATTTATCCGCGGATAAATATCCGCCGGAGTGTACACACCATAGAATCTATCCGCTGAAACCCATTCGATGGGATTTATCTGCGGATAGATTCTATGGTGTGTACGGGGCCTTACAGTAGCTACTGAGGGTTATAGGGAAAAGTTAAAGTAGACACAGTAAATCACTTTTATGTCTGCAGATTCTTTTTGATTTGAAATCAATAAGCTTACTGCCCTTGTGTTAATTGTAAAATCTAAAGCAAAAAGTTGCAAGCAAATTGAGTTAACATTATACCAAATACATTGTACAAAGAGTAAAATGTAAAATACAGAGGGTGGTATAAATAACAGAAACTCCACATGAAAAGACATATATCTAAATTATAGTTTATTTATTGACTAATTTACGTTGTCTGTCTTTAAATGGGCTGAATATTCCAGAGAAACGCACAATGGTTTTATGTGAACTCTGGCGTATGCGAGCACAAGTTGCATTTATACAAGAAACCCATTTTCAATCAGGGAATATACCAACATTTCAGAATGATTGCTATTCACAGGTATTCCACAGTACAGCCCCTGTTTCTAAGATGAGGGGGATGAGTATCTAATTCTTTATAGATTATTACACTATAGCACTTCTTTTTATTAGTGCCTCCTTATAACCATACCCCCCACAAAATCAGGTCAATTGCTGGCCCATTCACTCAGGGAAACTTCCCGTAAAAAATACGTCCTACATATTGATTCCAACAGAGGGGAACGTTGTTTTATATCCTGGGATGTGGCTGAGATTTTTCAAGAGTATTACTCGTCCTTTTATAATTTATCAGCACCTTACCAATCAGCTGGTACAAAAGCAACAGTTAATTCGGGAATACAGTATCTCTCCTCTTCGGGTTTACCATCGATATTGGAGGATGCGTCTGAATCAACGAATGCTCTCATTTTAACTGAGAAATATTTGAAGACGATTAAGCTGCTTAAAGTGGTACTAAAGGTTCGTGTTTAAAAAAAAAAAAAACATACTTGCCTCCACTGTGCAGTTTGTTTTGCATTGCGTGGCCCCAGAATGTCCTCTTCTGGGGTCCCATGGAGCTCTCGCGGCTCCTCCCCACAAGAGATAACCCCCTCTGGGAAGCTATTTCCCGAGGGGGTTAGCTTGCGGGCACGCTCCTGTGTGATACATTCGGCGGCCATAGTGGCCGAGTGTATGATTCGGCTCCGCCCCCGAAGCGATGCATCATTGGATTTGATTGACAGCAGCGCGGGTCAATGGCTGTGCTGCTATCAATCTATCCAATGAAGAGCCAAGAAGCCCGGGCAATAATCAAGCGCGTTCGCGAAACAGGACTTTTCAGGGCTCAGGTAAGTAAACGGTGGGGCTGGGGGGTCACTAATCATCAGATGTTTTTTCACCTTAATGGATAGAATGCATTAAGGTGAAAAACATATACCTTTACAACTCCTTTAAGCTCCACAAAGCTACTATAAGGCATTTTCCCCAATCCTAGCTCCTATATTTACAAAAACATGTAATTCCCTTCTGGAAGATTGACCCTTACCGACCAATACGCCGAGAGCACATATTACAGTGATCCCTAAGGATCTGACTTGGAGGTCAAATTAATCCACCATTGGACCCATGGCAGATGCAGCAACTTGTAAAGCAAGGTGAATTTGCGCTTCCCCCTAGAAGTATTTTTTTATAAAAATAGAAATAAAAATATAAAAAATAATAAAAATTAAATAATAAACGAGAAACAACACCCTAGCAGTGAGCGGGGGGATATGAGGAGTTAATCACAAAGCCTCAATTGATATCTCATTAGACCAGGTCAGCAATAGAATGTGATAATAAAGGGTTGGTATTAGTGGTTGAGATAGAGAAAACTCTATTAAGGTGCTGCAATTTTATAAGATGCCGGAATATTCAGCAAAACAGGATAAAGTAAAATGGTGAAAAATTAGCGCAACCCACAAAAATATATAAATATATCTGAAAAAGAAAACTTTTTGTTTGAACAAAAAATTAAGTCCTAAGTGAAACAATACATAAAAAATAGTCTCTCGTGATCAGTGCCTAGAATGCAAAAATAAAAGTCCACAGAGCAAGATCACATTCCCTGGTTTTGACAGCAGCGATGTTTCCTTATCTTCAATGTGGAAATAAATGAACATCCATAAGCAAAGGCAACAAATAAAGTCGGGCAGGTTGGCCCCTTACCAGAAAGGATGGATCTCAAAAGAGATCATACAGGCATGTAATAAGGGATCAATGGCTGCGATTCCTGTTGATAAGTAGGATCTGGCGTCCGTCCTGTGTTCTCCAGGTGTAACAGCGCTTCCAATCCACTTCAATGCTGCAAGATTGCAAGCATTTACAGCTCTTCCCCGGATGTTAAAATAAGTAGAGATAAAAGAAAAAAGGGCTTCATAGTGTAGTAGATTTAAATAAAACCTCTTTAATGGAAGAAGTTCGTAAAAAACATCAGGGTTTAAACAACACTTTGATGTGAATACAAAAAAACAAAATAAAAACGGATAAAAGGATTTATCCTCAGATGAGTAATCCTTCCAGCTTCGGTAACACCCGACCAGCTGGATCGTGGCAACGTTTTGATATTAAAGCTCCGCCCGACGCGGCGTTTCACCTAATACAGGCTTCAACTGGGAAAGGAGGCAGCAACTTACTCATTTACTCAGGGGGTGTTCAAACCACTTTAATACACTGTTGGTAAATTCATGCCTGACAGAGGCACCCTCTGCCCATGGGGTATCTGAAGCATATAAAGTGTTAACACATCCTCCTGAGGATTTTGTCCTCAGATTCCTTCAGAAATGGGAATGGGACATCAAATTCTCAGAAAAAGCAGCGGAATTATATTTTATACTTTGCCCAATATTCCTCAGTGGCTAGTAAATATCAAGAGCTGAATTATAAGATATTCACACTTTGGTACAAGGTTCCCTCCCTGCTGCAGAAAATCTATCCTGATATGATGAATACCTGTTGGTATTGTGGAGAGGCAGAGGGTACCATGTTGCATATTTTTTGGTCCTGCTGAAAATTGGAGGAGTTTTGGTCTAAAGTGCCAGACATTATAGGAGCTCACTTGATCATGACCTGGGATCTGACCCAGACAGATATCTTCTTTATCTTTCAGATTTTTCAAAGCGTAAATATAAAAATGCAATGATGGTTGATTTTCTGAATGCGGCTAAGGCATGCCTTTCAGTCCTATGGAAGCAGGAATTACCTCCTTTCAATTTTGCTGTGGCTCAATAAAATAGCTGACATACATGCCATGGAGAAAGGTATCGCAACTTTGCAATGTAAAGAGGAGAAATTAAACAAAAAATGTACCCAGTGGTCCCTTTTTGTCTGTTCTAGGGAATATGACCTTGCGCTAGTGGAGGGGGAATAGAGGGGCTGCATCCTCTCTGGTGGTATGATTATGTCACTTTTTAACCACTTCAATACCGGGCCTATTCTGGCACTTTTCTCCTTCATGTAAAAATCATAATTTTTTTGCTAGAAAATTTGTCAGAACCCCAAACATTATATATATATATATATATATATATATATATATATATATATATATATATATATATATATATATATATATATATATTTTTAGCAGACACCCTAGGGAATAAAATGGCGGTCACTGCAACTTTTTATCTTGCAAAGTATTTGCGCAATCATTTTTCAAATGCCTTTTTTTGGGGAAAAACCTGTTTCATGAATTAAAAATTAACAAAACAGTAAATTTAGCCCATTTTTTTTATATAATGTGAAAGATAATATTACGCCGAGTAAATAGATACCTAACATGTCATGCTTTAAAATTCTGCACACTCATAGAATGACACCAAACTTCAGTACTTAAAAATCTCCATAGGTGATGCTTTAAAGGGGTTGTAAAGGTTTGTTTTTTTATTTTCTAAATAGGTTCCTTTAAGCTAGTGCATTGTTGGTTCACTCACCTGTACCTTTTCCTTAATTTTCCCTTCTAAATGTTTTTTTTCTTTGTCTGAATATTTCACTTCCTGTTCCTCCTCGGTAAGCTGCTCAGTAAGCTGTTCTGGCTGACTAACCACCGCTCGGATGATGGTGGCAAGTTTATTGAGGAGAAACAGGAAGTGAGAAATTCAGACAAAGAAAAAGTAAGTGAATGCACTAGCTTAAAGGAACCTATATAGAAAATAAAAAACAAACCTTTTAAAACCCCTTTAAATTTTTTTACAGGTTACTATTTTCGAGTTACAGAGGGGGTCTAGTGCTATAAAATGCTCTAACGCCCACGCGATACCTCACATGTGTGGTTTGAATGGCGTTTACATATGTGGGCAGGACTTACATGCATGTTTGCTTCTGAGTATGAGCTGCCGGGGACAGGGGCGTTTTAAAAATGTTTTTTTTCATTTATTTATTTTTACTTATTTTTTTTATTTTTTTACACTTTTTTTACATTTTAATTTTTTTGATCACTTTTATTTCTATTACAAGGAATGTAAACATACCTTGTAATAGGAATATATTGTGACAAGTCCTCTTTATGGTAAGATGCGGGGTCAATAAGACCCCCACATCTCTCCTCCAGGCTGGAAAGCATGAGATCGGGAAAAAAATTCACAGAACTCATGCTGACAGCCGCAGCTTTGTACACTTTGACGTCACAATGTCGCACCCGGCCTCCCACGGTCATAGAGATGACTGGTCACCATCTGGTCCCCGGAAATTTCTATCGTCGTGAGCCGGCGCTGGACGATTCTTTCTCCGGGCCCCCGATGGCACGGGAGAGCCCTGAGAAGCACCGGATGGCAGCGGTAGGAAGGGATGTCCCCTCCTGCCACCTATAAGAACGATCAAGAGGCGAAACGGCTGCTATGATCATTCTTATCGTGCACAGAATTGCCGGCTGCAAAGAAGGATATCTGAATGATATAGTGTAGCTGCAGGCATCATTCAGATATCACCGTACAAAGTCAAGGACGTCATATGACGGCCTGCGGTGTTGAAGTGGTTAATCTCAAAGCAGTACATTGTTTTGGAAATTTGGCATTTTATATTGTAGGCCTGTAATTCTTATGAATAACTAACTTAAATCTGTCCAAACAAGAGTCTAGTAGACATCCCGGGTATAATAAAGTTTTAAACACTAAATCATAAATTATAATATATTATAATATATTAAATAACTATAAATAATTATAAAAAAGAATAATATAATCTTATTTCCCCACAATTGCATGCAGGGCACTGGACAAAGCACTAGGGACAAAAGGGATGTGAAAAAATTTGATACAGTAATGTAATCTGCAATGTTATGTTTTTTGTACTTTTTGAATTTGCCGCTAGGCTCTGCCCCCATGTGTCGCGACGCTCGCAGGGAACGGAGCCCGGAACACAGTACATAGGGCAGATGATGCGGCGGAGAACACAACAGGGAGAAATCGCAGGATCCTGGAGACAAGGTTAGTATGTTGTACCAGGATTCTGCAATGCAATCCTGAGTGTAACTCAGGCTGTCTTTCTAACTACAGACCCATTTCTGCTATAGGTTTCCTGGCCAAACTGGTGGAATACGAAATTTTTCTCCAACTTCAATCGTACTCGGAGACAACAGGTCTGTTTCACGACTTGCAGTGCGGTTTCCGTCCAGGCCGTGGGATTGAGCTCACGGTCCTTTCTACCAGGGAGAAGCTGCTCGGAGTCAGGGACGCGGGGGGAGCAGCTGCCTTGGTGCTCCTTGACCTCTCCGGCCTTTGACACAGTAGACCACGCTATGTTGATTGCCAGGCTTCGGGACGAGTTTCACATTACCGGCTCTGCTTCACACTGGCTTTCAGACTTTCTCACCCACAGGACCTTTCAGGTTAAAACCGGTCCTTTCCTATCTGCCATCAGCACCCTGAGTTGTGGGGTGCCTCAGGGCTCGGCCCTGTCGCCATGGCTGTTTAATGTGTATCTTTGGCCGCTTGCGAGTCTGCTGGACACCCATGCAGTGTTTAATCGGTTGTATGCAGACGATGTCCAGTTGGTCGTCGACAGCCTATCCAACCCTGCTCCTGGTCTGCAGCTTGCTTCCTGTCTATTAGACATCAAACAGTGGATGGATCACAATTCCCTTAGTCTAAATGCTAAAAAGACAGAAATTCTCATCTCTGGACATATTGATCCAGCTGTCTTTCTGGGAAAATGGCCCACGAGCCTTGGGCCGTGTCCTGTTCCAGTGAATCAAGTCCGCGTCCTGGGGAAATCTTTGACTGTAATCTAAATTGGATACCCCAAGTCAATCAATGTATCCGCAACGCACTGTATTACATCAGGTGTCTGAGAAAGGTCAAGAATCTGTTTTCTCAGTACCACCGGAAAGTCTTGGTTCAATCTCTCGTCAACTCCCGAATTGACTTTAACAACATTGTGTATTTGGGTATGCCTCTAAAGTGGCTGAGGAAAATCCAGCTCGTCCAGAACCAGGCCGCTAGACTAATCTCCGGCCTAAATAGGCGGGAGCATATTACCCCTACCCTGCGATCACTGCACTGGCTCACTGTGGTAGATCGCGTTGAGTTTAAGGCTCTTTGTCTTGCCTATCGCGCTTATCATGGGACGGGCCTGCAATATCTGAATTCCTTGATAACGCGATATGCTCCTGCACGAGCACTTAGATCACTAACAGCTGGTCTTGTCACTTGCCAGTTTGCTTACCTTTGGGGGCAGACGCTTTTCTGTGAGGGCAGCGGCTCTATGGAATAGTCTCCCTGTTTCCATTCGGTCTCTCCCCTCTATTATGTCCTTTCGTAAAAGGCTAAAAACTTGTTTTTTTTCAGGAAAAGCAGGCAGAGTCATGTTAGTTCTCCCTTTTGTTCCCTGGTGATCTGTTTTTTTATTTTTTTGCTCTCCTTTTTTCTTTTCCTTCTATTTCTTTCCCTCCCTGACTTGATTTATCCATTTACAGTTATGTCTTCTGCGCTTAGACACTGCCCTGACGGGTCAGTATTTGGTGCATTATAAATCTATTAAATCAATCAATCAATCAATCAACTCATGGGTTACCACTAATGGTACTGCAATTTAACCCCGAGCCACACTCTGGAATACTGCCAGGAGGGTTAAACTATTTTTATTTTTTCCTCTTCTTCTTTTTCTCTTTCTTTTTCCGTTGTCTTCTTCCAAATAGATGTGTGATATGTCGCTGTATTGTTGTTTTAAGATTATTGTATAATCAGAATGGCTGAGGTCCAAGAGTCTGCTACCACTAGAACCATAAAATACGGAATATGACTTTCTGGATTTTGTGTGCCTACCAAAAAACAAAACTGCATTATGTTAAAGCTATATTTCATGGTACACATGCAATCATATCATGTTTGTTTGTTTGTATGTATGAAAATGTGTTTAAAATAAAATAGAGAATTCAAAATAAAAATAAAAATAGTTTATCTAAATAATAATTACCAACTTACATGCAAAAAATGTATTGCCAATAAGCAGTATAGCGCTACCCCCTCAGGAGCCACTGATTGTTTTGGGATCGGCGTATTAAGTTACCTCTATGTGTTGTCTAGGGGTGAAGGTAGTGAGTAGAGAAATAAGCGAATGTCCAATCTGCAGATAAGGTGTTCTGAATGCTTTATTTCTTGGACCAACATCAACTTGAGGTAGACAGAAAAGGTTGGTGAAGTAAAGGAACTTTGCGGTATCAGGCTTTGGATAGTAGGAAAGCAATCCTGCTTTCTGCATAACACAGTTCGTCGCCACTCCAGCCAGAGTGGGTGAAGTGCCCCAGGACAGACCCCTGCCACAGGCCTGGCAGCCGGAGTGCCACTTTAAGGTTGCTGGGAAGAACAGGCCTCTGCCACAGGCCTGGCTCTGATCGGATTGAGATGCCAGTTGAGGCCTCTGCCACAGGCTCAATGCTGACAATGTGAACAGCAGAGCGAATCTTCCCAATAAGTCACGTTAGGGTCACTGTCTGACAGTTTCAGCGTACCTGTCAGTAACCGGTCACCAGATCCCCGATGGTTCATTCAAGCCCTTTTGGATAACCTGCCTCCGGGTTCTCCTCAAGCCGATCCCCCACCGAACGGCATACAGCCTGGGATCTCCTCAGTAGAAGGGGGACCCAGTAAGTCACTGGGGCCCCTTGGCAGCATCAGCTGCTCCAGACCAGGAGGGCCCAGAGTCTGGAACTTTGCGTTGCGCGCGACGCCAGGCCAGGTAGGCCATAGTGGTGGGGCCCGTGATGTGCGCACATCCTAAAGGTGGGTGCCGCACCTGGAACCAGGAACCTGTAAAGAACCCAGAACAATGGCTTCCGCCACAGAAATACCCCCTCCCAGCATGCACAGCGAGGCTCAACTCCTCTCATTGGCTGCTGGGAAGAAGCGTCTCCGCCTGGATCCCCTCTGGCGCCACCTGCCGTCCAGAGACGAGACCGTATCTCTGGACACACAGACTGACCCACAGAAAAATCCAGATTTGGCGACAGACAAATTTAACACAATCAAGAATCACAATCAAGAGAGAGCAACTTACCTCTCTCATTCTCCCACTAACTTTAGCGTAGTGCCCTTACTGAAAGTAAAGGGGGCGCTACAGCAGTATGCACCAACTATGAAATAGATGTGTCAATTAGCAATTCTATATGTGAGTTTTGTAAGCAAGATGAGGCAACTTGAATAGTTCCAAAGAGGCTAAATTTCTTTAGTTATCACACATGCAAAGGTAACAAATTACATTATAGTATATGGCCAAAAGTGTATGGACATCTGACCATCGCGCCTATATGTGATTGTTTGTCATTTCATTCCAAAACTATGGGCAATAATATGGAGTTGTCTTTAAGTAATTGTGCTCAAGTGGTGGGTCTGGGGATGGATAGTACAGACAACTTATTTTTGTGCCAGAGGTCTTGCTGCCCTCCTTAGGACAATGGGTATCCTTAAAACTGAAAAGAATAGCAAGAGAAGGGAGCACCAACCTAGTGCATAACTAAAATATATATTTCTTTCAAAATAAAAACAACATTGGTTGTACATAAAAATGTGGTAAACAGGCACATCACAGCACAGCAGAAGATGATGTAAACAGTCACCCCCCCCCCCCAGGTCCAATGTAAAAGAACTGGTACTGCCAGAAGACCAGGTGGTGTTGTGATTGGCTATAGCGTTTCGAGGGAGAGCCAAAGTGATAAGGAGTTGTTCTGTCCATCCCCCCCTCCAATCCACTCTTATGACTATAATGCCTCAATCAGATTTGCTTTTCTGTCTGCAGCATGATCCAGAATTCACTATTTGCTTGCCCACCAAACATGACAAGGGGTATAATTCTTGCTGTGACCATGAAGCAGAGCATTGTGGCTGCAGCATTTGTACACCCCCAGCCACTGTCTCTGCAGCAACAGGGGGAATTGTTCATGGGGGATAAAAGTGCTTCTCAACCATGGGGTTTTACTTCCCCTCAATCACAAGTGTAAATGTGCCCTTGATGTTTTTGGGAAGGTCTTTCACAAGGTTTTGGAGTGTCTTTAGGAATCTGTGCCCAGTCACCTAAAGGAGCATTTATAAGGTCAGGTAATAATGTTGGATGTCAATCAAACTCATCCCAAAGGTGTAAGTTTGAGGTCAGGCTCTGTGCAGGCCATTCAAGTTAAAAAAAAGAAGGAAAAGGGTGTGCATCACATCCACTCATCCTCTGCTGCAAGTCCTCCACCACAATGCATTTGCCAGAAGACTATTATACAGTGCCTTGAAAAAGAATTCATGCCCCTTGAAATTTTCCACGTTTTGTCATGCTACAGGCAAAAATGTAAATGTATTTTATTGGGATTTTATGTGATAGACCAACACAAAGTGGCACATAATTGTGAGGTGTAAGGAAAATGATAAATAGTTTTCGAAATGTTTTACAAATAAATATGTGAAAAGTGTGGCATGCATTTGTATTCAGCCCCCCTGAGTCAATACTTTTTAGAACCACCTTTCGCTGCAAATATAGCTGCAAGTCTATGTCAAAACAATTAATAAATTATGTCACCATGACATGGCTATCATAGACATAAAAAGTGATACGCTATGCCTCATCCCTAAATAATACAGAACGAAAAAGAGACCACAGAAAATTTGACTTTTTAGGCACCATATCGAACACACAAAATTGTATGTAAATATTGTATTAAAATTGATTAAAAACACATTTAAACCATTGAATAGTATTAACTCAAACTAGTGTTTGAGCATACACACCCCTCTGTATACAAGTAGGGGGCCAATATGTAATGAAACAAACACAGTCACCAAGGACAAATAATGTAGCGGGAGTTATCTCTGTACAGGGGTGCATTGCCTCACACTAGACAGACAGTGCTGTACTCAACATGTTTCGCGTTGACAAATAACACTTCTTCTGGAGCGTATGGGGTTAAATACAATGTTAAACCCTGTTAAAGAGAAAAATAAAAGAGCGAGGAACAGAGCCAGTGGCAGGCATGACCCCCCATATGATTACAAGTAGAAATGGGTATATGCTTATGTACGTAGCATATAAGGTATAGTGTTACTACACAACACAAACAACCCTGTCTCTCAGAGTATATGCATACAAATTAAAACTGCATAGTAGAATCAATGGTTATGTGTAACACTTACAACAAAGGGTTTTTACATATGGATAACCAGGGTTTATTGGGGGTAGCAACTTCATCTCCCCATAGTACAAAGTGTAACAATGAAATTGTCCAAGGATAATGCATCAGCTCTACATATCCCTGATCATGTGCAGCCTCAATCTCCAATGCAGTATCCTGGCCTCTTTCTAATAAAATTAAGGCAGATCCACCAAGGTAGCCTTACCCTGGGGCCTCCTAGAGTGCAGACAAAAGATATGCAGACGTGTATTACTGTATGCATTATAAAGGAAACCCCCCCAGGGGAAAAGGCAAAAACACACTGGGTTGCATAGATAAAAGCAAAACTTACATTTACCTCTGTATGCTCAGCTCTGCTCCTCACTGACTGGCTTATAGACCTCCACTGGAGATGACCAGTGGGTCTGGACAAAACCCTGCTGAAACATCTCAGCCTAAATAGGGTATGCCAACCACCCCTTCTAGGTGCGTGCAATTAGCTTGTTACCTGATATAAAATGGCCATGGTGGGAATGAACGTCCAGTGGGTGAGACTGGGCAGTTTCCAGAGCCAAGGGGAAAACACCCCTAGTGGCACCTGGGAGTGCGGCAATCGCATCTCATAAAGGGATGTGGATGAATACCACCCCGCTGACAAACAGGGACAGCATATCTACTGCCCCCCAAAACCACAAGGGTGGGGGGGGGAATACAGGGAAACCCAGCCCAGGGGTTGATTTCAATACGTGGATCGTCGGTAACAGGGGCAGATTTATTTTCCTCCAAAAGGAGGATGAGATCCCTGAGTGCACAGAAATCCTTCATGGTAAAGCCCTTCATATTTTCAGTAAGTTCCTTGTCAATGCAAAACATGTTGAGCACAGCACTGCCCACCTAGTGTGAGGTGACGCACCCCTCTACAGAGATAGCCCCCGCTATATTATTTGTCCTTGGTGACTGTGTTTGTTTCATTATGTATGTGCCAGTGTCAATATTTTGGAGGCTCCCTACCTATATACAGGGAGTGTGTATGCTCACACACTAGTTTGGGTTAATACTATCCAATGGTTTTAATTAAAAGACAATATTTACATATACATACAATTGTGTGTGTTCGATTCAGTGCGCAAAAAGTCCTATTTTCTATGGTCTCTTTTTTTGTTCTGTATTTGGGTATGTCTCTACCAGCTATGCACAGCTGAAGAGTGACATTTTTGACATCAGATTGGATGGAGAGCATCTGTAAACAACAATTTTAAAGTCTTGCCACAGAATCTCAATTGGATTTAGGTCTGGACATTGGCTGGACCATTCTAACACATGAGTATGCTTTGATCTAAAACATTCCAGTGTAGCTCTGGCTGTACATTTAGGGTCATTGCCCTGCTGGAATAGGAACCTCCGCCCCAGTCTCAAGTCTTTTTCAGACTCTAACAGGTTTTCTTCTACGATTGCCCACGTATTTGGCTCCATCCAGCTTTCTATCAACACTGACCAGCTTCCCTGTCCCTGCTGAAGAAAAGCATCCCCACAACATGATGCTGACACCACCACGTTTCATGGTGGGGATAGTGTGTTCAGGGTGATGTGCAGTGTTTGTTTTCCGCCGCACAGCGTTTTGCTTTTGGGCCAAAAAATAAAATTTTAGTCTCATCTGACCAGAGCACCTTCTTCCAGATGTTTGCTGTGTTCCCCACATGACTTCTCGCACATTGCAAAAGGAACTTCTTATGGCTTTCTTTCAACGATTACTTTTTTCTTGCCACTCTTCCAAAAGGCCAGATTCTCCCACCTGAGCTGTGGATCTCTACCATGGACCTCTTGGCTGCTTCTCTGATTAATGCTCTCCTTGCCCAGCCTGTCAGTTTAGGTGGACGGCCATGTATTGGTAGGTTTGCAGTTGTACCATTCTCTTTTCATTTTCGGATGATGGATTGAACAGTGCTCCGTGAGATGTTCAAAGCTTAGGATATTTTTTTATGACCTAACCCTGCTTTAAACTTCTCCACAACTTTATCCCTGATCTGCATGGTGTGTTCTTTGGCCTTCATGATGCTGCCTGTTCACTAAGGTTCTCTAAAAAACCTCTGAGGGGTTCACAGAACAGCTATTTATCCTGAAATTAAATTACACACAGGTGGACTCTATTTATTAATTAGGGGAGTTCTGAAAGCAATTGGTTCCACTAGACTTTAGTTAGGGGTACCAGAGTAAAGGGGGCTGAATACAAATGCACACCACACTTTTCACATATTTATTTGTAAAAAAAAAAAAATCAAAAACCATTTATAATTTTCCTTTCACTTCACAATTATGTGCCACTTTGTAAAAATATAAATAAAATACATTTACGTTTTTGGTTGTAACATGACAAAATGTGAAAAATTTCAAGGGGTATGAATACTTTTTTAAGGCACTTTTTATTAGCTTATTTAATTTATATGCATAATATTGCACAATATTGTTTATAAGGAAATATTTATGTTTTATTAGCGCTGCATGTCTTTATGGACTTGATTGTCTATGGAGGCAATCTTCATAGCTGGAAATGTAAAATGATCTAAAACGTCTTTTATATGCCTTATCCTTCACTAGAAATACCTGCACTTGGAAATTTACAAGGGTTTTAACATACATTTGGATTAATTGTATATTTACTATGTCATGGAAAGAAATGGCGGCATATGCAAAACACCTAAAAACAGCACCAGCAAAGGTGTGGTCTAAGATGGGATAGACTCTTTGATGCTGCAAAAAAAATCACCTTAACTCTCCTCTTGTGTTAGGGTCAGAACTGACCCGTTTTCAGGTTTTGAATGTCTATAAGTATCACATAAATTTGTTTATTGCATCAAGATTTTTTTACTTTGTCAGGAACCTCTATTTAAACAATGTAATAGAAAAATAATCCTTTTCACTAAATTATAAAATACTGTGGTGAAAATAAAGACGTTTATGGTGTTAGGGTCAATTCTGACCCAGTTATAATATAGGATTATAGGACACTAATAAGTGCCAAAACTGAAATCATAAACACTCTCTCTGCTTAGTAACACTGACAGCCAATCACCTCTCAACCCTGTGAGCTGTAGTTAGGGAGGGGCCTATCTCTTTGCCTGCTTGTCTGCTTCTCTAAATAAAGTAAAGAAACATAGGACCGATACATTTCAGAGTTGCTGAGGTTTATTTTACCATTTTTTAAATTTGAAAATGAGAGGTATGCTATCAAAAGAAAGGTCTAAGGGGTCACACCAAAAATATTAAAACCAAACAAGGTAACCAAGAGGTAAGAAACAAATTGGATGATAAATAATTGTTCAGAGGGTATTTTATGGCTGATTTAAGACACAGATCAAAACCGACCCGTTAACATCATTGATAGTAACAGAAAGCTCACATAAGAGGAGGGTTAAACAGTATTAGTGGATATGATGAGCTCAAAATATACTATAGATACCTGAGCATTTGCAAAGCAATGTTTCCTATTGAGTCATGTGTTACCAGTTTCTGACATCTAGACCGGTTTACTCTATTCAGAACAAGCCAAACAATGTCTTATATTCCCAATGTCTGTTAGCTGTTAAATTAACTATATAAAAGGGATAAACCATACATTTATAAACATGAACAAATGCTGTGTGGATTCAAAAACTGAGGACCAAACTGGTACCTCTAACAAAATAATAGAGGTCCTGTTTATTCACTTGCATTTCACTTGCTCTCAGATGTGCTTTTGCATTGTTACCCCATCATCACATGCCTCCCTGATGGAAACCACAGGATGCTGTGCTGACAAATTTTACACAGTCATAGTCCATCTTTGTCACTATCAAAGACCTGGTCCAAAGCAATGAAGTGAAGCCAATGCTGGAGAAAGTGCTTGTAGATATTTTGTTGTTGGAAACGAGATCAGCAGCAGCACAGAGATTAACTCTTTGGCTGAAACTGTCATATTTTTACAACAAAGATCCTTTTACTGGTGTCTTAGCACTGAATTGTGTCTACAGTGTGGTTACCATTATAGATTAGCATTCAACAATAACTTGTTCCATTGGGCAATGACATACAGGCTATGCTTTAGTGTACGTGATGTATCTGCGCCACATCTAACATGGCAAATTCTTTTGGCAAAATTTTCTTAGGTAATCATAATGAATTTTAATCAGCAAAGATCGTAAATAAAACCATGAAAATCTTAAACTCCATTATTGAACCCGCAAGCACTCTCACATTAGAGATTACAACAGACTCTGGTCAAATGACAGTGATTAATTTCTCTAAACAGACGGGTGAATATTGCGTGAGTACTTTGGAAACCACAATCCATCTTCACAATTTGGAAAGCTGAATAGATCACTGTGACCATTATCTGGTATAAAAAGTAATACAGGTTTTATTTGTTTTACACTTATTTAATGCTATTGCCACTCAAAAGCAAAATAAAATGAGTTAAAATACATATTACAGGCTAAAGTCGATGTTTATGATAACAGACACTTTCCTATTTATCTCAGGGCAGCAGCTCCTTTATTTTGTTGTAAAAATTAATTGTAAAGCTATTCCAAGGCATGCATGCGATCATATATCTATCCTAGAGTGATGCCAGGGACAGCAGTAGCAGCAGCTGCAGGACGGGCTTCTCAAGGCTGCCCTATACGTGACCTCATCTGTGACCCAGAAACATCCTTTTTAGCAGTAAGACATAATACATTCCCTAGGCTGCTTTTCTCTAGGGAATGACCTGCCAAAGAAAGAAAAATTATGTGCAATGGTTCATTTTCTCCTTCCAGAAAAAAGAAAACAAAGCCTCTATACTTTTCAAATCATAATGCAATAACATTCGAACTAATATCAAGTATTAATAACTGCATTGCAATTAAACAATTTAATGAGTAAATACAATTTTGCATTTGCCTTTAATTATCGGTGTGCTTTGCTGTACATTGAATCTATTTCTATACACACAAATGGGAGACATATCTGTAAGACCAGGGGAACGTCACAAGATGAATAGACCAGTGGGGTCACAATGACAATCAATAAGGTTTTATGTAGTTTTAGGGATAGTGAAAGAAATGATTGAAAAGCATTAGAGAGGGAACAAAACATACTCCCCCGTTAGCTAAACAGATCTCTCATAAGTTTAATCTTTTTTTTTTTTCTGTACCATTTCTATGACTGTTATCTCAAGGAAATTTGGCCATAACTATGCCTTTGATCATAGGGTTGAAAACCTTTTGTTTACACTGGTTTCTGCAGAGATTTTTTAGCTTTTAATATCATACATCAGAATGAAAAATATAAGCATTAAATGTAGGAATGACAGATTAAAGATTAAAACACATACAATGAAAAATTATGTAAAAAACAAAAACAAAACACTAAAGAATAGTTTTTTTCACCAAAATAATTGTTAATTTCTTTCTTAACCACACCTTCTGGGGTGCAAATTATTTGACAGCATTGGTAACTATAATTATATATTTAGGTAAAAGGGAAAATGGTTGATCACTAAGGTATTTTTTTTTTTTTTTTTTTTACACGGTACCATTTTTTTCTGACACCAATGCATGATGGATTCCAGAAAAAGCTGCCATGAACAAAAACAAAAATGATGCCATGCAAGCGACTGAATGAGATGCTTCTCTGTTTTTTTTTCAGGGCAGCTGCTGCTCTGAACTCCACTACAGATACCAATATTTCCAACATCTTCCCCTAGACTTTGGATCCCATTACTGTTGCTATAAAGGCAAGGCAACTTATTGAGAGTGAACTGGAAAATCCCAAAGCGATTCTTTGATTACAGTTACGTGATAGCTTATGTTTTTGAGGTTTGCAAGGAAAAAGCGATACTGAAAAGTGGGTATAGTGCTGCACACCCCCCGATAGTTGTAGAAGAAGAAAAGGAAATGTTACACCGGGGGGCTTTGTATTGCAGCAAAAAATAAATAAATGGATGTTTTTGAGGTTTATTTTCAAGATGTGCAAAGAGAGATCACACAAACACTTGCAGGTAAAAAAGAAAAACTGTATGTAACTTTTAATTTAGGTAATTTAACAAGAAAAACATAGATATAGATGCCATTCCCCAAGGAGTCCAGCCTATTTTCAACGGCTTGGCAGATGATCAAACTAAATGCGTGCATGCAGCCCTGAAGAGAGGCTACCTTATTCTACCTGTGGTATATACAGGAATAATTCATGGTAATGACCAGGGGCGGCCCATTCATTAAGGGCGCACAGTCACCACCCCCTCTCTTCAGCCACCCCCTCTATGAATAATGGATAGATTCTTGCATAGCATGACTGTATCCATGGCCGCCACTACCACCCCCTATTCAGGCGTCCGGCCCCTTTTTGTACGCTGGGCATCTGAATTCCAGCAGCAGAGGTGTTTTTTTGAAGCACCTGACTAAAGCCATAGGCTCTAATAATCTTCAAAAAAGGTTGAATCGGAGTGCAGAGCATTGCGCTCAGAGCCCACCCAAGTGTGTTAGAAAAGCAAATTAATATTTGCTTTTCTAACACTGAACTGGCTCTCTGCCAAACAGGAAGCGTGTGTCTAATACCCGTCACCTGATTGGCTGAAGGCGCAGGTGCCCCTAGCACAATGGAAAAGACATAAGGGGAAGCATGGAGGACACAGGAGCCGTCCTATAACTCGCCACCATCACCTGCTGCCTGACCGGCCACCAAGATGTGTAAGTGTCGGGTAGACTAGACAGCGGGCAGGCGGGGGGGGGGTCACAGAAGCTGCATATGATGAGCACAAGTGGCTGCATTTGATGGGCACAAGTGGCTGCATTTGATGGGCACAAGTGGCTACATATGATGGGCACAGTGGCTGCATATGATGGGCACAGTGGCTGCATTTAATGGGCACAGTGGCTGCATTTGATGGGCACAGTGACTGCATTTGATGGCATAGTGGCTGCATTTGATGGGCACAGTGACTGCATTTGATGGGCACAGTGACTGCATTTGATGGCATAGTGACTGCATTTGATGGGCACAGTGGCTGCATTTGATGGGAACAGTGGCTGCATTTGATAGGGTGCAGTGGCTGTATTTGATGGGCACAGTGAGGCTGCAATTGATGGTTATCTTTTCCAGTATTTTTCAGTTTGTTTGCGACCCCCCTCCCCCTGGAAATTTTGAGCACCAGCCGCCACTGGTAATGACCTGTTGTAACCCCTGGAAAGTAGTACACATATTTCTAAATGGACCTAGTCAGTTTGTAGTAAGGACATTCCTGTAGTATTTGATCAGTTCTTGTGTAAAACAACTAGTAAGGGCATTTTATCCATCAACTATCTGGTTTTATTTTCTAGTTTTCAAGCTCAAAAACTGCTCAGCAGTACTTTAAGCTAGGTGCTAAAGCTGGCCATAGATGGATCGAAATTTGGACAGTTCAGCAGGGATCAGCCACATTTCTGTCCATCTATGGATGTTCTCATTTGGGAGGAGCCAATCTAATCGACTCCTCCCACACAGGACTGTTGATACATTTTCTTTTTTTAAACATCAAAAGTTTATTATAGGAGATCAAAGCATATTCGCAATGTAGATAGCATGTTACAGTACATACAGAATAGATAAACCAATCTCAAAGAAAGGATGGGGGTTTATGTCGTGAAAACCATAGAACATTAAATAATGTGCCCAATGAAAATACTATAGGCGGGACTGTGACAAAAAGGTATCAGTATAACGACATAGTACCAACAATCATTGCTATCCTTGATAAAGTATTCAAACAGTACTAGGCAGCTTTGACTGTAAGCAGTAGAGAATAGAAAAGTCAGAAAGAAACTGAAAGGGAGGAAAAAAGAAAAGTAGGAGAGGGAGAGAAGGGAAGGGTAGGGCTCATTAGGGAACTCTCAGCAGGTCACGACAAAATACATTTAAAGAGATAAGGAACCATAATCAGGTGGAGACTATCTGTCTCTGAGTACTTATTCAGGTAAACACAGAGTGGTATTAGGGCCTGTCTTCCTCTTTACAGACCCATTAATGTTTCATACCTGTTAGAGGCTTTGAATGCAAACCACGGCGACCACGTGTCATGGTACTTTTCGGCACTGTCCGTGGTCTGAGCCAGAGTATCTTCCATGTAACAAGTCTCCGATACCCTCCTCAGTCAGTTCTGTATGGATGGGGGTTTAACGCTCTTCCAGAGAAGCGGTATCAGGAACTTGGCAGCATTCAATAAATGCTTAGTCAGAGATCGTTTATAACGACTAAATGAGAAGTTAGTGATATGAAGCAGACAACATGTTGCAGTCAGATTGAGTTTAGTCTCCGTGATTTGCTTCACCACCTCCTTAACTTTGTTCCAAAAGGGGCTCAAGACTTCACACTCCCACCAGATATGTATGAGGGTCCCTGTTTCTTTACCAGACCTCCAACAGCAATCTGAGGAGTTGGGGTACCACCTCTTAAGCTTATCTGGAGTGGCGTACCAATGCGTTAGGAGCTTTTAAGAGGTTTCTTGAGTTTTGGTGCTAATTGAACACTTATGTGAAAGTATACATGCAACCAGTGGAAAACTGGTTGTCAGTAATGTCCATATGTAGTGCGCGGGACCATGCCTGTCGAAATCTATCTTCAGTGTCAGTGTGAGAATTCTGTAACCAAGCGTAAGCGAGTGACGCCACCCTATCACATTGGGACCCTTTAGCACATATGTCTTCCAATTCTGTAATTTTCCTAGAGAAGTCAGGTTTTCTTGTCATACTGTTGACATAATTGTGAATTTGGAAGTAAGTCCACCAGGAAAGGTTTAGGAGATTGTTATCTTTTTTAAGTGCAAGAAAACTTTTGAACTGTCCCCCATGAAAGCAATCCCTCATCTTGAGTGGACGCCTGCAATCAGGGGTCGAAAGGGTATTATTTTCCATTACCGGAGGGAAAACTGGGTTATCCTTCAAAAGGGACAGTGGGCCGAGAGTCGAGGTCAAGTCAGTTTTGTCAGCTACCTTATGGAGCAGACTGAGAGTAGTACCTGTCAGTGGGTGTTTTTTAAGAAGCACTCTTTGACTCTGACATGATGTCCAAGGGGAAACCTCAGGTGGGACTGGTTCAGGGAGTCTTCTAGCGAAACCCAATCTTTAGAATCGCCATGGCAGTGCCAGTCGATCACTCGTCAGGTGCAAAGCCAGATAATAGTTGTAAACATTTGGTAACCCTATCCCACCTCTTTCTTTCAGTCTGGTGAGCAATGAGAATTTGATTCTAGTTTTTTTGTTTCCACAAGAATTGCAGAAGGGCAGATTGTAAATTACTAAAGAATTTCTGAGGAATCTTAATTGGAAGTGTCCTAAAATGGTACAATAATCTCGGAAGAATGACCATCTTTAAAATCGCGGCCCTACCGAACCATGAAAAATATTTAGAATGCCAATTCTGCAAGTCTTTCCGAATTTCCAGTAGTAATTTGGGGAAGTTACGTTCGTATATGGATGTCAGTCTCGGTATCAACCATGTTCCCAGGTATTTAAGCTCAGTGATGACCCATCTAAAAGGGCAGTTGGATTTGGCTCTATTCAACGTTTCCTCAGCTAGGGAGATGTTCATTGCTTCCGACTTGGCGAAATTTATTTTAAGGTTTGAAATGTAGCCATAGCGTGTAAAATGTTGCATCAGATTGGGCACCGTAATGTGGGGATCGGATAAAAAGAATAGAAGGTCGTCAGCATAGGCTGCAATTTTGTATTCAGATCCTGCTACCCCAAAACCTGCTACCGCTTTATCCTTGTTCACCATTCTGATTAGGGATGAGCTTTGTGTTCGACTCGAACGTATGTTCGACTCGAACATCGTCTGTTCGTACGTTTGACGAATTTCGAACAAAACGGGTCGTTCGCGCCAAATTCTAGTGACGCGCGTCGGCCCATAATTCACTGCGGCGTTGCGTGCTGATGATTGGCCAAGCATGCACATGACCCTGCATGCTTGGCCAATCACAAGGCGCAAAAAACGAAGAACCACAATTGGCCAAAGCCAGGGTGGCTTTGGCCAATTATGGCTCAGGGGGTTTGTACACGCCCCACACTATATAAGGCCACCTGTAAGGCAGCCGCGTGTAGTGTGTTCCAGCTTTGTTAAAGAAAAGAACAGTCAGACAGTTAGAGAGAGAGAGATAGATAGAGACACAGGGGCAGATCCACAGAGATCTGCACCCGCGCAGCGTATCAGAGATACGCTACGCCGCCGTATCTTACCTGGCTTTAGTTCGAATCCTGAAAGAATTTGCGCCGTTACGTTTGTGGATCGACGAAAATAGCTAATTTGCATACCCGATACGGAAAACGACGTGAACGCCACCCAGCGGACGCCGAAGTATTGCATCTTAGATCCAAAGGCGTACGAGGACGTATACCTGTCGGATCTAACCCAGATTCTGTCGTATCTTGGTTTGAGGATTCAAACTAAAGATACGACGCGGGTAATTTGAAAGTACGCCGGCGTATCAGTAGATACGCCGGCGTACTCGCTCTGTGGATCTGCCCCACAGTGTCTTTTCTACCAGATAGATAGATAGATAGATAGATAGATAGATAGAGCAGGAAGGCTAGTCAGTTTAGTTAAATTTACAGTGTGTAGAGGATATATATACTGTACATCCTAGCGTTGTACATATATTTATACACTGTATAGCTTAGCTAGATCAGCTATTCCTATTGTTAGGCAGTAGATTGTGCTAGATGCAGTGCTCTAACGTGTTGTATTGCCTGCATAGGGCCAGATTCATGTAGAGCGGCGCAAATTTAGTTTGTCCTAACGTATGTCAGTTAAGTTAAGGCGGCTGAATTTTGTGACGTAATCGCCGTATCCACAGAGCATTTGCGCCCAAATGTGCGCCAGCGCAACGTAAATACCGAGGCGTAAGGCGGGGTTATTGCAAGTGGGAAGGAAGTGGGCGTGCTCCATTGAAATGAGCCGTGACCCCATGCAAATGAAGGGCCGGCCGTACTGCGCATGCGCGCACGAATCTGCACCTCACTGGGCATGTGCAGAACTCGGCTCGGCACAATCAGTGAGATAGGAAAAAGGCCAAGCATACTTAGTGTGAGGATCGCCCTGTGCTTAAATAGCCCCAGACAAACGCACTTCCATTGCAAAAGTACATCCCTGTGTTTCCCTTCCTAAAGTAAGGTGCTTTTGTTCTGTTGTTTGTGGCTGTTTGTTGGTTAGTGTAGTATTGTTGGATTAAAGATTTATTGTAGTAGGAGGTTGTAGTAGCTGTGTGTATTTTCTGAGTGTTTTTTGTGTCTGTTTCTCCTGTGTTTTTTGTCTGAATTTGTATTAGCTGTCTGCTTGTGTTTTTTCTTTTTTGGTGTTTGGTTTTTGCTGTCTGATTTGTGTGTGTGTTTGTTCTGTGTCTTTTTGTGTCTGTTCTGTGTCTTTTTGTCGGTTTGTTCTGTGTGTTTCTGTGTTTGTTTGTTCTGTTTGAATTTTGTGTCTGTTTGTTGCTTAGTGCTGTTTGGTGAGATGGCACCTAAGAGAAGGAAGCTTAACTTCTCTGTGCGTGAGAAGCACTTACTGGCCAGGGCTATCACCCAATTTGGGCTATATTTTCATGGCCCTGACAGCCGGGACGTCACCCCGACCAGGAAGAGGGCAAAAATCCAAGAGATTACGGATCGGATCAATGCGGAGGGGGGGAGACAAGGACCCCCAGTGGGATTTCCAAGAAGATCAATGATCTTAGGAGCCTGGTCCGTGAGAAGCTGGCCAAGCAAACAGCCCATGCCAGGGGCACTGGAGGAGGCCCACCCTGCACCGTAAGGTGGACTGAGGAGGAACTTGCGGTGGCCCGTTGCTTCCACAGCCAGCAAGTGGTGAGCTTGCCTGGCTTTGAATCTGATGATCCTGTGAGGACAGGTAAGTTTTTTTTAATTTCCATCTGGTGAGTAGCATGTGTGGGTGGGGGAAGGGAATATGTGCCAAGTGTGTGGATCCTCCAATCTGTGTATGTTTTGTGTCCTCCACAGATGGCCAGGAGGTTGCTGGGCCATCAGGCCAGGCTGCACCACCCCCAGGACAACAGGCTGCTGAGGAGCCACCAGAAAGGCCGGAGTCCCCAGGGCAGGGGAGTGGCCACAACTCCCCTCATGAGGAGGTTCAGGGGGAGGAGGATGAGGGGGGGAGGTTGTGGATGACCGGATGAACATTGCCCCGAGAAGTTATGGAGTGTTGGGATCACGATTCCCTTGTGGCTGACAGCAGTCAGGCCACCATCAGGGGTAGTCCCTCCCACTCCTCCCCCAACAGGGCTGCCCACCCAGGGGGCTCCCCTCCTCCCAGGCCACAAGCCTCATCTGGAGGCAGTCAGGCCACCATTAGGGGTAGTCCCTCCCACTCCTCCCCTAACAGGCCCCCCCCAGGGGGCTCCCCTGCTCCCAGGCCACAAGACTCAACTGCAGGCAGGAAGGCCACCCAGAAGACCAGGGGGGTGGCCGAGTTCCTGCCTGCAAATCTGCAGAGGGACCAGGCCCGTCAGACACAACATCTGGGTCAGGTCAGCTTTGGCCCAGATGGAGGAGAGCCTGCCCTCCATCAAGGAGTCAGTCAGTGACGTGGGTACAAATACTGTCGCACTTATAAATTGTTTTTGTGAGCTGCAGGCCGCCACAACAGGCATGGCCTTTGAGGTGACTGCCCTGACCCAGGCTGTCCAGGACAACACCCAGGCTCTCCAGGCCAATAAGGCAGCCCTCACTCTGGGCCTGACCAGAATCGCCGTGGCCTTGGAGGGCAGGCCAGCAGGTGGGCAGCCACCCGGGGAGGCTCCTCCTTCCCCTGCTCCCCCCCCCATGAGTCTCCCCTGCGGGGCCGTGGCCGTGCCCGTGGCCGGCCCAGGCGTAGCTCATGCCGGCATTGATATGTTGGGATGTTCTTTTGGTATTTTTATTTTTTTTATATGATTTTCTAGTGTGATTATGATTTGTTTTATGTGTGTGAATGATGAGTGAATGTGGGGGTGACATTCCTGGTGAAAAAGGGTGTCACCCTCAGTTTTGGTGGAGTAGGGATCCCCAGGACCAGGGAGAAGTGATCCCAGGTCCATGTGGAAGGTGTATGAATGCACAGTGACATAATTGGAGCCGTGGCGTTGCTGCTCCCTAATACCATTTGGTTTACTTGGGTCTAATCCAATTCGATGTGTATGTGGGGTGTGTGTGCTAGGGACCACAGTGGGTGTGCATGAATGCACAATGCATTGCATTCTCATTGTGCCATGATTAATGTGTGTGTTTAACGTGCAAAGATGCCTTCTGCGAGGCGTCTCCTGGCTGCTCTTCCCTCAGAAGAGGGGGTACCCTGGGTTAGGGGGGGAATGTCTGGTTCAGGGGTCAGGTCATCACGTATGTCAATCTGCAGGCCCCTTCTCACTGCGAAGTTGTGCAGCATGCAACATGCACCGATGATCTGGCACACAAAGTCTGGGGAATACAACAGGGTACCCCCAGACTTATCCAGGCATCGGAAACGTGACTTCAGGAGGCCAAAGGTGCGTTCCACCACTGCACGGGTAAGTATGTGTGCAGCATTGTATCTTTCCTCTCCTGGGGTTTGGGGGTTCCGGAATGGAGTCATGATATGGGGTCCCAGTGCATATGTAGAGTCACCTGGAAGGGAAAAGACAGGAGGATGTTAGTCATGCATGTGCCCCTCGTGATGTCTGCATCATGGGGGAGGGACAGTCATACCTGACACCCATGTCACTCACCAACCAGACAGCTGTCCCCATACACGTTCTGTTCAAATTCTCTTGAGATGTTGCTCTGATGGTATATGTAGCTGTCATGGCTGGATCCTGGGTGTTTGGCACGGACGTGCCATATGAGGCATTGGGCATCCACTATCACCTGGACATTGATTGAATGCCAATGCTTCCTATTGCGGTACATGTGCTCTGTCTCACGGGGGGGGCTGTAGTGCCACATGTGTGCAATCAATGGCCCCGATGGTGCGTGGGAATCTGGCAATTTTGTAAAAATCTGTCATTGTGTTCATTCGCTGGACCTCCTGGGTGGGTTTGATGATTTGGTTGGCCATGCGTCTGAGGATTGCGGGGACAACCTGGTGCACACATCTGCTAATGGAGGATTGTGACATCCCAGCCACACATCCACTTGTGCGCTGAAAAGAGCCAGTGGCAAGGAAATGGAGTGTTGCCAGTACCTTGATCAGTGGCTCCACTGCATGTGAGCGGTGTGTTGGGCTGGTGACATCATCCTGCAGGATTGTGGTTAATTCCATGATGGCTTCACGGCTGAATCTGAAGTTGCGATACACCTCAGAAGCAGTCATGCCAAAGACATCTAGGCGTCTGCGATATCCCCTCTCCTGTGCCCTCCTCCTCCTCTGTTCCCTCCTCCTTCTTTGCGCCTCTAAAGTCACTAGTATAGTTATGAGCATGGATGCCCCTGGCATGTTGGCAGACAGATTGTAGTCCGGCAAGTGTGTGTGCTCAGCTCTTCCTTAATGGTGTTGCTTTAGCTGACCTTTACACGGCTGGAGCAAAGTTAAGGCACCTTTTATAAAGTGTAACTTCCCGCCGGGAAACTAACAGATGCGCACAGGGCGTAGCCTATGCCGCACACACTTAATTTTGTGGATCGCCTTATCTCCCTCATTTGCATCTTTGCCTAGCAAAACAATGGTGTGTCTAGCGTATTTTGCGCTCTAAGATGCGCCGGTGTAATCATTTTAGGTAGGATGGAAAAATGGTTTTCAGGCGTATTTCGTTTTGAGGATCAGGCGCAAAAATACGCGCAGCGCATTTTCCAATTACGCCGCGCATCTCTAGATACGTCGGCATAAGTGCTTTGTGAATCTGGCCCATAGTGTTTAGTTTACACCTAAACATAGTACTCAGTGTTAGTGAACGTGTGCTATTTAATTGCCCATAAACGCATTAGCTGTTACTGCACGTGGGCTACTGTAAAAAAGGGATATTGCGTGAGTGAGAACGTCGTTCGCAGTCGGTAGAAAACGTTGTGAAAACGATCATGCAGTACGACGATACGAAACTTGATTTTTGGACTTTATGATCAGTGGATGAATTTGTGGGTTTGATATGGGGAGAAAGCTAAGGCTTGACTGACATTTTTTTTTTTGATACATTTTGACTTTCAGAAATAATGGAGGCCTTCAGAGAACAGGAGTTATTCACAGAATTTGTTCAAAGGGGGCCCCGGATGGCAACCCCCCTTTTTTTCTAGAATTTTTCTTTCCCAAAAAAATAATTTATGGAGCCAAGATCAGGCATTGTAATGGCCCCCCCCCCCACCCCTAAAATAATCGACATATTGTTGCCACACAGCACGTGCACTTTGGGGGGCCAAGCCTGTATGGACAGTCTCACGGGCCACCACCACTGGAACATCAGTGGCCTCATCAGGCACAAGTGTCATGTAGTTTGTTGAGGGTCTCTTTAGGAAATTGTGCAATATGCAGGAGCAAAGTATGACATGGTTCTGATTCTACTTAAGAAACCTACAGTCCTTATCTTGTTTGCACAGCCTGTATACTGCTGTTCAAAGTATATAGGGCCAAGCGGTCTTGTCAGGGCCGATCCTCGCTATAGGCTCACTATGCAAGCCGCTTAGGGCCCCGCAAAGCTGCAAAGGGCCCCCCAAATTACTAGAGGCCCCGCCTGGTGAGAAGTCATTTTCGCCCCTCACCCTGCTTCTAAACTCGCTGGCTGAGTCATTTCCGACAGCAGAACACCCCCTCACCCCGCTTCTCAACTTTCTTTAATGTGACATGTCACTGTCGTCAGCGCCCCCCCTATTCTCATTTTTAATGTGCCATGTCATTTTGCTTAGGGCCCCAGGGAGGTCAGGATCGGCACTGGGTCTTGTAATGACTTGGGGGGAGTGGTGGCGGGGAAACTCATGCTATTTTTTTCAATGATTTTTATCCATATTGCAGGGACCAAACATTAAATTAAAGCCGCAAGCAGTATTAAATTACTTTTTCTGAGAGTAATCTCATGTTGTGCAGGGACATTTCTAAACACGTGCCACTACTATAGACACCCAGCAGGTACCATATTTCAAGGAAGTTTTTTTTTTTTCACTTTAAGCATCATTAAAATCGCTGCTCAAGAAAAAACTACAGTTTTTACAACTTTTTTTTACCATTGATACATGTTCCCTGGGGCAAGACCCGGGTTCTCAAAGACGTTTTTCAACAATAACTTGCATATTGGGCTTTAAAATGAGCACTTTTGAATTCGAACGTTCGAGTCCCATAGACTTCAATGGGGTTCTAAATGTTCGCGCGAACGGTCGGTCTGTTCGAACGTTCTGGTGCGAACCGCAACCCGGGTATGTTCGGCTCATCCCTAATTCTGATAAACGGCTCCAGCAACAGGATAAATAGTAATGGGGACAGAGGGCACCCTTGATGGGTCCCATTCAAAATCCTGACCTCCTCAGATAAGGTGCCATTAATCTTCAATCTGGCTGTGGGGTTGTCATACAAGGCAGTGATCCAGGACATCATGTGTGTACCAAGTCCCACATGTCGGCAAGTGACCAACATGTAGTCCCAGCCGACCCTATCGAAGGCCTTCTCTGCGTCCGTAGACAAGAGAAGGCCTCCAGGGCTCTGGTCATGAGCCTCATGTATCAAGAGTAGGGCCTTTATCACGTTGTCCTTCGCCTCCCTACCCGGCATGAATCCCACTTGCTCTGGGCCTATCAGAGCTGAGAGGAGTGGTCTTAATCTATTGGCCATTACTTTTGCAAGTATCTTAAGGTCTAGGTTTAGTAAGGAAAGGTACATTTTCTTTCTATCAGTGTATACAGCCAATCGGCTGCAGTGCTGATCAATGTATTCTGACAGCGGAGGAGTCTCAGCTATCAGAATACAATAGCACAGTGGGAAGGATTTTCCCATCCACCTCTGGACAGAGAAATCAGTTTTTTTTTTTTTGTTTTTTTATCAGCACTTTCAGTAGCGTTTGAACAGCAATAATCTTTATTTATTTCTTGTGTTCTCCAAAACAAATCAAAAACAAACATTTCTTTACTGACACAATTCATAACACCATCCTTTCAATTCTTTATTCGTCTAATTCCTAACTGTTTTCTACAGCTTAACTTTAATAATTCTATTGGCTGTAACTGGCATCTTCCTAGCTGTTTTCTAAAGCTTACGTTTAATAATAGTATTGGCTGTAAGCAGTTTGCAAAGTGGCTACCATAAGGCAACATCCCTAATGAGCCTGCTGTATTGGAAAATTAGCAGGTTTTTTCTTTGTTTTTTGTTTTTTTTTGGGGGGAGTGTAAATATCACATTTAGCATATGATTTACCATTTAAGTGTATATAAAGCCTAAACCAGCTGCTTCCGCCCCCTCCACACCTCAGCTTCAGTCAACACTGGAGGGCAGAGCAGAGAATCAGGGACTGACAGTCACTAGCTCTTTGCTCACTGAAGACCAAGAGCTGGGTGTTCACTGGTCTTTCCTCAGTTCTCAGGGTAGAGCCATCTAGGTGGGTATATATGTTTGTTTTTTTGTAAACCCACACTTCTATTTTAACAAAAAAAAGCCCTCATTCTATGTAATTAAGTTGAGGAGAGTCTGTGATGTTTATAGTCCAAATCAGGGGTGCTGTTCCTGTTCAGGCACAGTGCAGTGAGTAAATGTTATCGCCCTAGGAAAGGAAGTGGCAGAATCCCCAGCTGAAAACAATGAAAAAAAGCCTGCAATTTTAGTTTTTGGGGAATTTAAAATATATTTTAATTTTTTATTATTTATTTTTTTGCTTCCCCAACAACCAGACATTGACACAAAATATATTTAATGAATATTTTATAAATTACCTTAAACTAAAAGTAATGTGGAAAGTGCTATAGCCACCCTACGAATCACCAGATTTAAATGAAGGGGGGAAAAAAAAAATCTAATGCAGCCAACACATCTACAGTATGAATGTAGATATAATTATACATTTATACATTATAAATAGTGTTGCTCACGAATATTCGTATTGCGAATATTCGTTACGAATATTGCATATTCGATTATTCGCGAATAACTCGAATATCGCGGCCAAAATTCGCTATTACGAATATTCGCATTTTTTCAAATTTATTTTTAAAACAGATCACATCCTAGTGATCTCCATCGACGTCTAAAAGCATTGCTGGTATGATTAGAGACCCTGGGCCGAGTAGCTAAGCTGAGGCGATCCTTTTATGTTGATGAATATTCGCTATCGCGAATATTCGTATTACGATTATTCGTGAATACTTTCTCCGCCCTTCTTTTGCATCAGAGCCAATCAGAGTTCTCCTACCACAGTTGTCAGAGGTTAGCAACCTCCATAGCAACCAATAGGAACCTGCCTGCACGACCAGTATATAAGATCACTCCCAGCAGTATTTCAGTGCAGATTCACAAGGTGGCTAGAGAGAGTGGAGTGTTTCTGTGCGTTTTTCCAGTGTATCACATCTTCAAAGAATTTTCCATCTTTTGTCCCGTGTCATCATTTGCATTTCACCTCTTTAATGAGAATAATAACTGTTTAACATAAAGACATTTAAGAGATGTCAACGTAAACGGTTTACTTGGCTTTTTTTTAACTCAACAGAATCAGGGGCCCCAGTGTGCGGTTGATCTTTACCTAACTCAATACAGGTCAGTCTAGAGGAGAGATCTGTATTTTCCAAATCTATGGTTGTTCAATATTTATTAAACTAATCAATATACAAATTGGTCAAAGTAAACCCTCAAATCTATATAATAATGTATTTATTTTATTAATACCTTGTTGTTAGTTGCAGGGTCCATTACGTAAAACCACACTTTTTCCAAAGGGCAGGTGAAATTGAATGTTTCAGAATTTCGCAATCAATTTCGCATTCGCATTAGCGAAATTTTGCAAAAATTTTTTTTTGATAAAATATCATGAATATTAGATTTTAGCGAATATTTCACGAATATTCGTCTATATATTCGTGATATATCGCAAAATCGAATATGGCGTATTCCGCTCAACACTAATTATAAAGAAATATATATGCAATTTATTAAATATTTTGTTTGAGCATAAATATGCTTTAAGGTTTGGATAGACTTCTATAATCAAATGCTTTGTTTTATTTATTTCCTTGGTAAATTTTCCGGATGTTTTTCCTTTATTTAATTCCTGTTCATGTGTGCTGAGTAGCTTGGACTGTCCAATCGCTTGGGAAGACAGACATACTGAAGCACAAAAAAACACTTTGTGAATTTTCTGTGCAAAGATACATTTAGCTTGACTAAAGCAATCATTTTTCGGTTGAGGTAAATGGTAAATACATTCTTTCAGAATTCAGCAGGGTATACAATCTCTGTACAGCCAGCACTGGGGATTGCTGTTAAATTATATAAGGCATTACATACAGTATGTTAAAGTGCCAATTCAGGATTATACTTGGAATACTCTCTTTTACAAATTCAAATTTATGTGGCTGACAAACGCTATAGTGGTGGTCTCACATCTCACTTGCATTTTCTTGTTAATTTTACAGTCTACATGTCAGTTTTTATCTGATCATCAGGACTTGCAGACAGCTAAATCTATTTATCAAGCTGACTAATTGACATGTCTTCCTGCTTCCTGTTCCATCATGTCCGAGTCTCCATATTTATTCTCCCCAACCATTTAGCCCTCGGCAATTTCCTCTTGCATTTTAAATTCTCAAAGTATAGTGTGTCCCCTCTGTGCTCTTAGTTTTCAAACTATATGCATATTCTATAAAAATATGACATACACTTGCTCTGTTTTCATTAAAAAAAAATGTATGCATGCTTGCTTTGCACAATGACTGTAATTTTTTCAATACAAATCACAATTTGTAGATTAAAAAAAGTAACAAGTTAAAAAAAAAAATTCAAAAAATATCCATACATTTGCAAAGAAGATTTAAAAAATATATATTTTTACTAGCAAAAAATCACAACGTCCTCTTATTCACTATGCTAAATAAATTTAATATTTTGCAAAGTGATTTTCTTCTTTGGAAAGTTTGAGAGTTTTTACTTAATTTAATGACTGAGCTGAAGTTGTACTGTCATGTTGGAGCAAAATCTAGTTTTTGAATTGTCCCATCACATGATTGGGAATTTTTGTCAGAGCAAATTGTCACCTTGTGTAATCTCGTTCACTAAGATAATTAAACATTTACTTTGTCAAGGTAAAATTCACTTTGAAAGTGAGCATGTTCTATTCCTTATAGATTCCATAATAAATCAGGGATAGCTTGTTTAATTAACAAAGTTAAAGTGGAACTAAATTCAACATTTTCCAAAACGGTTACATTCAAGGCATGCCATGAATATTAACTGTTACAAATGCTTTGGCTCTCAAACAAACTGTCAAGCCATCAAATTGGTTGTGTAATAAGGGATCACATGTGTAGCACCATGGCAACTGCAGATGAAAAAGAGGCTAAGATGGCGGCAGCTTTCTTGGCTGTAAGGGAAATAAGGGCTTAGTTCTATTTTACCACACCAAAGTCCAATGAGAGTTCAAAATAACAGTTAGACAACTAAATATAAAATAAAGATCTTTATCCTTGTATGATTTTTTTTTAAATGAACCTAATAATATAACTGGACTGACATGCACTGATATAGTTGTCTGTCATTGAGGTCAGGAGTAAAATGCAATTTTAGAATTACTTGGTAACAATAGTATTAATGCTTCCTACAGGCATATCACTGGACAATCATAGTGGCACAGGAAGCCCAAATATTCTTTGGGGGTATAATTTTAGAGTGAGACAGGAGTTCTGTATATATTATAGTGGCTAGTCAGAAGTAAATTTTATTAGTGGCATAACAAGCAAAGATGAATTTATACAGCAGGGGCTAGAGGAAGTAAACCCTCTAGTTGAGCATGTAAGGAGTTCTGTGAACTATGGATGCAGTGGAATATATAGAATTAAATTTAGGATAAACTAAGTGATTTTTCTGACTTTTACCACCATTGCATTTGATAATTGGACAGAATTTCACTGAATACTACATTTGTTCCTGGAAATACTAATTATAATAGTACCACCTGAATTGGGATTATTACTGTAGGGAAGAACAGCCCTAGACTATGAGATACAGTAATTTTCTCAGAACTAACATTTTCAGTGTGGAGACTGCTTGCAATACATTGGAGAAAATGAATTCTAAGAAAACATTGTCTCATTTTTGTTCATGCACTGCTGTGTTTTGAATTGATGCGGTGTATTCAGCATGTGTTTATACACAGCAAGACAATGATCGCTAGCTTGCAGCATTTCTGAAATGTTTCACATGTACTGTCAGTGCCAAAAATCGAGGCTTCCAAACCCTATGAAAACACTAAATTATTTGTATAAAAGCGCCTTTACAAAAATCGTACTTGAACTAAGGATGCCTAGAGCGAGATTGATTATTGCTTATCATGCTTATAATAGTGAAATGTTCAACAGAGAAAAGGACAATGGTAATCGCACTGATTTAAAAAATGCTACAATTATTTTTTACCACTGATATCCATGAATCAGTTTTGTTATTTATAAATTTTTAGCCTGTCATGCTGAAGTGTCTTTTGTCAGTTTAATATGTTCCATAGGTTGACTTGTCAATGTAAAAGTTTTTGCCTAAGTGCAGAAAAAAGGTAAATAATTCAGCAGCCATCAAAATGATCCACATTAACAACAGAGGCAAGAGACAATCCCATGTGAAGTGCCCTACATTCTCTCTTATGAGAATTCTCACATAACTATTAGCATTGAGCTTTTCCCCTGGATGGGATGTTTTTTTCTTTTTCTTTACTCTTGAGAAAAAAAACATCTAAAAACAGGCTTTTTTTCAAATACCAAAACCACTCACATGTTCATAGTGCCTTCCCGACACTAGGGTAACAACCATGGGCATCCGCTGAAAATTTTTCAGAGGGGGGCGCTTCGGCAGCGGCGATACACAGTTGCATTTTACCCTTTCTTCGACCGCTAGCGGGGGTTAAATGCGCCCCCCGCATTAAAATGTAAAAACACCCCACTATGCCCCCTGCTTCTTTCAATATCTCTTTGTCACTACTTTGTACCTCCTCTCCACAACTGCACCTCTGGACCCCTTTACATTACACAGCACCCCACAGCTCTGGACCCCTTTACATTACACAGCATCCTGCATCACTGGCCCCCTTTACATTACACAGCACCCTGCATCTCTGGACCCCTTTACATTACACAGCACCCTGCATCACTGGCCCCCTTTACATTACACAGCACCCTGCATCACTGGCCCCCTTTACATTACACAGCACCCTGCATCACTGGAACCCCTTTACATTACACAGCACTCATTTCCCGTGACTGAAACACTACACTATATTGACAGTATATTTATTTCACGTCTAAAAAAGGAACCTTTTGGAATTAGGGACAAATGGATTTGATTCCAGAAGAGGGAGAGGCACTCTAAATAAGGGACACTTAGAGTCACCGCTTAAATCGGCCCCAGGGCCAGTTCGGCCCTGCTCCTGGCTCTCCCTGGCGATTCCAGGGGGGGGCAAACAACCCCCCTTGGCCTATGGAGCGGACGCCCATGGTAACAACTATTGTTCGTGCAGCCTATCGTCTATGGCTAGTGATTCAAGCCGTAAGTACAATACTGCCGTACGTTGTGATGTCAGCATCCTTGCACCAGCATACACATTTAATCATGTGATGTCTTTTTGGAGTGGAAGGACGTCTGCTGTCACCATACCATCTTTATAGAACGTATCCGCCCCATTTAACATTGCATTGTGCATGAAACATATAAAACACATACAAAGTATAAAAAGGAAGAACGAGAAGTGGGACTTTACATGAAGCACACAGCAGCAAAATAGGAAGTCAAGCGACTGGGAAAATCATGTTTATTTATATTGTATAATCTCATATAGCACATTATGGGCATAATACCTCAAAACAATAAACTTTTGATAATTTCTAATACAAAATACATAGTAATCCACAGTCTGATAAAGATTCACATAGTAATACAAGAACAGTAACTGGTATATTTGTATACATAGCCAAAATATAAATGAAGCCTTAATGGTCTGAATGATCTCTCTGCATAACATAAAAAAGGGGGGGAGAAAAAAAGAGGGGTGACACGGTTTATGTACTGAATTGTTAAAAAAACATATGTTGGGTCATAGCAAATAGTATTGGTCCATGGTAAAGAATGGTGGTAAGAGTTGGTGGCTAGAGGTGTTTAGCGGCCTAAACGCCGCTCATCAGGAGCATAAACCATGGAATTTATCTAGAAAGATTAAATATATACATATCTAGATAGTTTTAAATCATTTTAATTGGGAAAAAATGAAGGGGGGGATAAATGAATAAATTAAATAAATTAAATTTAATGAAGGAAAAATATGGGGGGTTGTGTGTCCAACTTACATCTGCATCTGCGCAACTGCAGCGCATCATCGAGCCAGTACATAGCAGGGCCTCATCTCCGGGCGCTGTGGTGGCTAGGAAAGGCAACCCACACAGACAGATCCACGGCAGGTGGGTGTTGATGAGTACCCTAACAAGGGTGGAGATGATAATGAAAATGGGAAACCTATGTGAAAAGAGTGTCAGTGATATATTACTATGTGTATTTGTATGTGTGTATGGTGTGTAAAGTGTGGATATGTAAGAAAAGTGGAAGGAAGGAAATAAAAATAATAGGAAAAAGAAAACAAAATTTAAGAGAAAAAGAAAAGAAGAAAAAGGGAAGAAAAATAGAAGTGAAGAATGAAATAGAAGTAGCATAATAGGAGACAGCAATTAAATGAAATAGAAGCAAATGCCTAAAACCGCAAAAACACACAGGGGGAAGAATAGAAAGTGAATAGTGAAGGTGACTGTGTACCTACAGTAGGTGTAGTAAGATGGGATCCAAAATCCATAGCCATGAGAGTGATGTTTATCAGATTGTGGATTACTATGTATTTTGTATTAAAAATGATCAAAAGTTTATTGTTCAGAGGTATTATGCCCATAATGTGCTATATGAGATTATACAATATAAATAAACATGATTTTCCCAGTCGCTTGACTTGACTTCTCGCTCTTCCTTTTTAAAAACTATGATAGGGATGGAAGCAGTTACCCCTTTGGTTCCTGCCTCATTTGAAGTCCCAAAACCCCTCTTCTTATTATTATACAAATTAATTAGGGATGGAAGCACACAGCAGTAGTCTATTTCAGCATCTTTTTTAAAAAAATTAAAAAATACACGTATGGCCTTTTATCTTCAATGGCCCTGTGTTTTTTCAGTTTAATACTTTTTTTTCCCCCTTAATTAATTATACTTTTATTTTATTTTATTTCCTTTACAACAATGTATTGACATTCCAATTGGCTGTTGTGTCCCAGGTCTGCATCGCCGCATTTGTGGTTGTTTGATTGGTTTACCTGGCCTGCATGACTCTGCCTCCAAACTGGAAGCTGTGATGCGCGGTATGGGCTTCCCCCTTTTTTCCACCTCCTTGTGATGCGGTTTGGGTGGACGCAATAGACGTCATGCCGCATACGTAGGACTCCCGTGGCATGCTATGTTGGCGGAGCCATCCACACTGGCAGGCACACAGGGGAGTTGATCAGGCCCTAATCGCCGGATGGCTGAGCAGCCCAGGTGAAAGCGTTCTCCTCCCTGTATTGTTGTGTTTGCCCGCATGACGTTGGGGGGCTGGGTTTTGGCAGCACACCTATATAGGCACCTTCTATGGTCGGTTCACACACTACTACACTCTTTATATCATTGGGATCACTCTCATGTCTATGGATTTTGGTTCCCATCTTACTACACCTAGGTGCACTGTCACCTTCACTACCCTTGGTGGCAACAACTGCAATCAAGCGTTTGCGATAACTGGCAGTTAGTCTTTGACATTGCTGTGGAGCTATTTTGGCCCACTCTTCTTTGCTGAATTGTTTTAGTTCAGCCACATAGAAGGGTTTTCCAGCATGAACGACCTGTGTAAGGTCATTATGCAGCATCTCAATTGGATTTAAGTCCAGGCTTTGTCTAGGCCACTCCAAAATCTAAATTTAGCTTTGTCTGAACCATTTGGAGGTGTATTTGCTGTCGTGTTTCGGATCATTGTCCTGCTGCACTTGAGCTTAAAGTGGAGGTTCCCCCTAAAAAAAAATTCTAACAATACATTCAGAAGACTGATTACACTGCGGGTATGCGGTTTTATTTTTATTTTTTCGTACATACCTCGTTATCACCGTTTCATCCCTCGGCTTCCGGGTATGATTCTTGCTGGACCTAGTTGATTGACGTTCCTCCGACCGGCGCATACTGCGCGTCATGACTTTCCCATAGAAGCCGAACGTCATTGCGCAGGCGCCGTATAGAGTCGGCTCTATACGGCGCCTGCGCAGCGACGTTCGGCTTCTTTCGGAAAGTCGTGACGTCAAGTATGCGTCGGTCGGAGGAACGTCAATCAACTAGGAACGCCCAGCCCCACAAGAATCATACCCGGAAGCCGAGGGATGAAACGGCGATATCGAGGTATGTAGGAAAAAAAATAAAACAGCATACCCGCAGTGTCTTCTGAATGTATTGTTAGAATTTTTTTTTAGGGGGAACCTCCACTTTAAGGGTCATAAACTGATGGCCAGACATTCTCCTTTAGGATTTTCTGGTAGAGCTGAGAATTCATGATTTCATCAATTATGGTAAGTCGTCCAGGCCATCACGCTGCCACCACCATTCAAAAAGTAAAATTTGTGTCTCATCGGTACACAGAATATTTGCCTTAAAGTCTTGGGGATAATCAGGATGTTTTTTGGTAAATGTTAGATGAGCCTTTGTGTTCTTTTTGATCAGAAGTGGCTTTGGCCTTGGAACTCTCCCATGGGTGCCATTTTTGCCCAGTCTCTTTCTTATTGTTGAATCAGAAACACTGATCATACCTGAAGCTAGTGAGGCCTGTAGTTCTTTAGATGTTGTTCTGGGTTCTTTTATAACCTCCTGGATGAGTTGTCGTCATGCTCTTAGAGTAATTTTTGTAGGCCGGCTACTCCTGGGAATATTCACCACTGTTCCAAGTAATCTCCATTTGTGGATAATGGCTCTACTTGTGGTTCACTGGAGTTGCAAAAGCTTAGAAATGGATTTAAGAACCTTTCTAGACCGATACATGTACATTACTTTGTTTCTAACCTATTCTTGATTTTTTTTAGATTGTGGCATGATTTGTGACTTTTTGTGATCTGCTAGCGTGCTTCACTTTGTCAGACAGCATCTAGTTATGTGATTTATTTATTCAACAGGTCTGACAGTAATCAGGCCTGGGTGTGGCAAGTGAAATTTAACTCAGCTTTCCAAAAAATTGTGGTTAACGCAGAGTGGCACGCGCATGCACAGTAGGGAACCGGGAAGTGAAGCCGCAACGCTTCTTTTCCTGATTCCCTCCCCGAGGATGGCGACGGGGCAGCCGAGAGCCGAGCGGTTGCTCGGCTTCGGCTGCCGACATCGCGGGAACGCTGGACAGGTAAGTGTCCATATATTAAAAGTCAGCAGCTGCTGTATTTGTAGCTGCTGGCTTTTAATATATTTTTTTTAGTGGGAACTGCATCTTGGATTTACTAGGGTTATCTTTGTATAATATAATTTTTTTTTGATGATCTGAATCATTTAAGTGTGATAAATATGCAAAAAATAAAAAATCAGGAAGGGGGCAAATGCTTTTTCACACAATTGGAATCAAACCGAAAGCATATTCATCTCCACATATCAAAGTATCAATCAAAAATTGGTCAAAAAACAATTTAAAATCAATGTCTATATTTAACCCAAACTGCAGATGATACATTATAAAAAATATTCAAAAAGGCTATGTAAAGAACTGTGAAGTGCAGCCACCCTTAGCATAAGGAATTATGCTCAATAACATAGCATTATGATTTGTAACTAGTGCTTGTTTTAGACAAAATGGCACCATGTGCAAATATAAGTGGATACCTCATATGCTAAAATTCTGCTCTTTGTGCCAAGGGCATCTGAACAGAACCAGGGACCTGCACATTAAAGCTGTATTAAACCTCCCAAAAAAAAGTAATATATGGCAGCGTTCCAATTCCCCCCCCCCCCTTTATTTCACCTGGTGATCAGGCCACTAACACACTTCCTGTCTTAGGTTGTCTTCACTCTAAATGGAGGAGCAATGGAGGCAGCATCGTCAGTTTGGGGAGAGAGAAGTGTTGGATACACTAGCAGATTTATATGAACTTGACTAACAAATTAAAGCCAAACTTTTGGAATAAAGGGCCAGATCCTCAAAAGAGATACGCAGGCGGATCTGCTGTTCCGCCTGCGTATCCCTGTTTCTATCTTTGGAACTGATCCACAGAATCAGTTTCCAAGAGATAGACAGAAGATCCGACATGTGTAAGGGACTTACACTGCCGGATCTTAGGATGCAGTACCGCATCCGCCGCTGGGGGCATTTCGCATCGAAATGCCGCTTCGGGTATGCAAATTAGCACTTACAGAGATCCACGAAGCTTTTCAGTTTCGTTTTTTCTCTGTAAGTATTAAGTTGCATGTGTAAAATTAGGGCTGCTTTTACAAAGTGTAAACTGTTTACACCTTGTAAAAGCAGACCCTTCTTACCCGCGACGCTGTTATTTTTTATTTTTTAAATTAATTTTTTTCCGCCGTATCTTTTTTTTTTTTCGACGCAATTTTTTTGACCCGGCGCGATTCACGAAGCTCGGCGTAACGTAATTTCACGCTATGCACGTTGGGAAAATGACGTCACGAGCATGCGCAGTACGTCCGGCGCGGGAGCGCGCCTAATTTAAATGGGACTCGCCCCCATTTGAATAGGAACGCCTTGCGCCGGCGGAATTTAAGTTACACACCCGAAAATTTCTAGGTAAGTGCTTTTGTGGATCGGGCACTTAGGTAGAAATTTTGCGGCAGTGTAACTTAAATCAGAATATTTAAGTTACGGCGGCTCTTTATGGATCTGGCCCAAAGACTTTTTCATTAATAAATACAATCTGGCCATTGTAAGTGATAAATTCTGTGTTTCAACCCTCTAACTGTCACTTTTGCTGGACAGCTTGGTATTTAAAGGGAGTTGAAAAATACCTGGCTTAAGCTGGCCACAGATGGGCAGTTCAGTAGTGGGCTAGATGAAAAAACATCCCCACCAACAAGGCAGATGTAATTATTCCCCAGCTAGGATATTGTAGCAACTGGTCCTGCTTTCAGAATACAATGCAGCCTCTGATCTATAATAGTTTTCCAGCTTGTTCCTTCCACAGAAATTGATCAGAAGATTGACTCCTGTTGAGCAGAGTTTGCCACACACTGATGAAATTTCAATCAGTATATGGTCAGCTTTACTAGCTAGATCACCAGTGAAAAAAAAGGGAAAAAACACTTAACCAAACGAATGCAGCCATCACAACCAATAATTGGTAAGCTGCAATATAATGAATGGGTATGAGGCACACGGAACATGACTTGATGAATGGTCAAAGCATAATTATTATTTTTTTGCTAAAAGACAAAGCATAGCACATTGCAATTAATACACACAGATGGTTGAAAATTCATATATATACACATCAAAAACATAAGGTATATTGCATTCCATGAATATAATACACAGATATCTTAATAACATACTGTAATGCATAGTATTGTGAGACAATTTGTACTCCATATCATATAGTTATTTATGTAGCAAAACACCATGGTGAAAACTAAAATGGAAGATGTAAAATATAGATATGAAACATAATTGCATCCAAAAATCTTGACGTGTTTCGTTGATTCGCTCCACTTCCTCAGGAGCTGATGCATGAACATAGCTGCAACAGAAGTATAAAGATACCAATATGGTATAATAACTGTCCAAAACAAAGGAATAAAAAGTTGTTTTTTTTAAAAGAGGAAAAATAAAAATGTCCATCCTTAAATACTCACAAAACGGCTCCAAGTTTAAACACTCAGTACCAGAGACTGTTGGCTGCTGGAAGTGTTGGTCAAGGAAGCTGTGGTGATACACACCCACAGAAACCAAGGCACATACAAACATGGTCCCAGGAGGATAAAATTGTTGTTTTGTTCACCATGTTCTTTCCATGGACGTGATTCTTGAATGGGAGAGTCTGCACACATTATAACCATCTGAGTGGATTTCAGTGTTCTAATGAGAAAAGCTGCAGTGTCATCATCCCTTTAAGTCTTATCAAACATCTCATCAAGAATAACATTTGTGTTGCAGGCTATACCTTAAATGCTACTTATTTCTTAATGCAGACATCTGAGAAAATCAGTGAGTCAATCACACAAGCAGGAAATCACATTTCTGGGGGCAATTTATAGACCAGTGGTGTAAAGAATGCCTCCAGGTTGCCATAGTGCATTACAGATTGCAGATTGAAATGGAAATATAGTATTAAATAACATTAAATTACAAAATGTGCAAAATACGTGGCAGTTTTATTTGCTATAAGATTTTTTCTTTAAAGCCAGTCGCGGAAAGGGAACATACTGAGAGTGAGACCTCGGGCACTTTTGGTTAAAGAGAAAAGATGTGTCACGATGGGTGTGCAGCTTGGCATTGTCACGTTGAATGGCGTTTTGTATACACTGCATATGTGGAGTGCATGCTTGTAGACAGTAAGTGAGTGAAAGAGGTTGGAGGTTATCTGCACCACTGAGATGCAAAAAAAGAATGTAAGGCTTTAAAAAACATTTTTAGAGTTAACTGTAAATTATGGCCCTAGAATTATTTCCTTCACTCTAATGTGTGCAGCAATACGTAATATCATCAATTTTATACATAGGTGCACCGGATGCAAGATTCTAATCAAGCACAGGCGGAGTCAACTGGAGTTAACCACTTCCTTACTGGGCACATATACCCCTTCCTGACCAGGTGAAATTTCAGCTTGTGGCACTGCGTCACTTTAACTGACAATTGCGCGGTCGTGCGACGTGGCTCCCAAACAAAATTGGCGTCCTTTTTTCCCCACAAATAGAGCTTTCTTTTGGTGGTATTTGATCACCTCTGCGGTTTTTATTTTTTGCGCTATAAACAAAAATAGAGCGACAATTTTGAAAAAAAATATATATTTTTTACTTGTTGCTGTAATAAATAGCCCAATTTTTTTTAAAAAAAATGTTTTCTCAGTCTAGGCGATACATATTATTCTACATATTTTTGTAAAAAAAAAAAAAAATCGCAAAAAGCGTCTGGTTTGCGCAAAAGTTATTGCGCTTACAAAATAGGGGACAGAATTATTATTATTTTTTATTATTTTTTTTTTACTACTAATGGCGGCGATCAGCATTTTTTTCGTGACTGCCATTTTCATGACATTTTTGGCGCCATTCACATTTATACAGCGACCAGTGCTATAAATATGCACTAATTACTGTATAAATGTGACTGGCATTGAAGGGGTTAACACTAGGGGGTGAGGAAAGGGTTAAATGTGTACCCTGAATTGTGTTCTAACTGTGTGTGGAGGGGGGTGACTGGGAGAGGTGACCGATCTATGTACAAGGGACACAGATCGGTCTCCTCTCTCCCCTGACAGGACATGGATCTCTGTGTTTACACACAGAGCTCCACGTCTTGTCCCTGTAGCCGCCGATCCCGAGTGCCTGGCGGACATCACGGCCACCAAGCACTCGCATCGGCTATCTCAGAGATGCGGGAGCACGGGCGCGCCGCCGCCCGACGCGCGCGCCCACGCCGCTGACTGCGCGCGCAGGCCGTATAAACACGGTCAGTCAGATAAGTAGAAACAACCTGCAGCTGTATAAAGTCGTACGGCTGTCGGGTAGTGGTTAAGCAATCCAGTGGCTTCAAAAAGAAAACCAACAATTGGCTGAAGTGATGCACACACTGCTAAATGCCCTGGAACAGGTTTGCAGATTAGAGTGAATTCAGAATTTATGGAACAGCCTGATATTCAAGTACTTTACTTGGGAATGCAAATGTCTGATGCTTGCTGAGCACTTTTTCAAGTTCTTCCTTGAAGATCAGTTTGTATTTTCCGTCTTTTGCAGGTCTTAACCTAATTAGGTATATTGAGAAAAGGAGTAAATTATATACAGTATATAAGATGCTAAATATACAGCATAGGATTCTTATATGAGATGACTATTTCTACTGAAGATCTAACTGATGTGTGAAAGATGACTAGGCAGGGAAAACTGCCTCTTTACTTCTGCTGCCTATTAGCACAGGCCTACCGTATCTAATGGTATTTTTTTTACCTTTTCTTGAGCAGATGTGTCATGCATGTCATATAAAAGAATATTTAGCTGGATGTGATTTTTGGTAGACACAGGGCCAGATCCACAAAGAGCCGCCGTAACGTAAAAATTCCCATTTAAGTTACACTGCCGTAAAATTTCTACCTAAGTGCCCGATCCACAAAGCACTTACCTAGAAATTTTCGGCTGTGTAACTTAAATCCGTCCGGCGCAAGGCGTTCCTATTTTCATGGGGCGAGTCCCATTTAAATTAGGCGTGCTCCCGCGCCAGATGTACTGTGCATGCTCCCGACGTCATTTTCCCGACGTGCATAGCGCGGTTTTACGTTACTCCAAGTTTTGTGAATCGCGCCGGGTAAAAAAAGTTGCGTCGGGAAAAAAAAAGATACGTCGGGATTTTTTTTTTTTAAAAAAAATAAATAACAGTGTCGCGGGTAAGAAGGGTCTACTTTTACAAGGTGTAAACAGTTTACACTTTGTAAAAGTAGCCCTAATTTTACGATTGCAAACTAAAACTTACGGAGAAAAAATGAAGCTGAAAAGCTTTGTGGATCTCCGTAAGTGCAATTTGCATACCCGAAGCGGCATTTCGACTCGAAATGCCCCCAACGGCGGATGCGGTACTGCATCCTAAGATCCGGCAGTGTAAGTCCCTTACACATGTCGGATCTTCTGCCTATCTTTTGGAAACTGATTCTGTGGATCAGTTCCAAAGATAGAAACAGGGATACGACGGCGTATCAGTAGATACGCCGGCGTATCCCTTTTGAGGATCTAGCCCACTCTTTCTGTGCATCCCTGTGTATCTACAAAGATTGCTGTCCTTAGGTTGATTTGGTGTCAGACAAAATCAGACAATATTTTTTTGGGTGGAGGACAGAGGTTTCCTTTTTTTTAATTTTGAATTTTTTTTTGAAGGACAATGAAAATAATTTTATTTGTAAAAGATATGCATGGAAAAGCAAGCTAAGACTTGCCCCTTCCTCAAAACTACAACAAAAGATGACTCACCAACTCCCTTCATACTAGAATTTTTTTTTTTTGTGAACCCAACCTTGTATAGAAGGTTTACCCCTTTATGTAAGGCTTTGGTACAATCTTACTGGCACCCAAAAATGGTCCTCTCCATTAAAATATAAAATTGCATAGACTACATTGGGGCAGTGCTAAAATCTGGAAAATAGCTTATCACATGTCAGGGCCCTATAACTAGCCGTTGATTTGAAAGGTGATTGGAATTTCAGGTTTTATGTCACACACCAGAGACAACAATTTCTATAATACAAGTTCTCAATTCTAATATAAATAAAGAAAAACTGCGCTTGGACAATGAAGAAAAAACAACCCCCATTGAAAACGTCAGATGTGACGAAACACGTCTGGGGCACGCAGTGATGTCACCACGCAGTTTACGAGGAAGGGCCTCTGTACTTTGCCAACCGGCACTCTTTTTATGTTTTTAAAGACTTCATGTATGTGCGTATCTTACCTTTTATAATAATTAAACAAGTTTAAGATGTTATCAACCTATTGGTCCCTCTCTTTCCTTTCCTACATGGTTTAATTACATACAGAGTTTTAGCCAGGAAGTGAGAGTTGTATTGGAGAAGCACCCTGTGTGTCTGATCCGTGTCCTGCCATTGTTCTACTTGCAAACTAAAGGCCGCGGCTGGGCTATAGCCGAATGTGTGTCTTTGCTTGCCATCTGGTAAGCAGCCATTTGTTTTGCAGTGGTGGGCACTTCATATTGGTATCAAGCACAGTGGTGTCATCATACACGTTGATGGACTGTTTTTATAGCCTGTGGACTCTATTAACCTGTGATTTTTTACCCACTGGTCCATTGGTATATGGTATACACTAATTCCTATGTCATTCTGGGAATGGGTTGTACCATTAATACTAATAACTATATGTCATCCTGAGGACTGATGTGTAACCCTCTTTAACCACTTAAGACCCGGACCATTATGCAGGTAAAGGACCTGGCCCATATTTGCGATTCGGCACTGCGTCGCTTTAACTGCCAATTGAGCGGTCATGCGACGTGGCTCCCAAACAAATTTGGCGTTCTTTTTTTCTCATAAATAGAGCTTTCTTTTGGTGGTATTTGATCACCTCTGTGGTTTTTATTTTTTGCGCTATAAACAAAAATAGAGCGACAATTTTGAAAAAAATTCAATATTTTTTACATTTTGCTATAATAAATATCCCCCAAAAAAATATAAAAAAAAAAATTCCTCAGTTTAGGCCGATACATATTCCTCTACTTATTTTTGGTAAAAAAAAACGCAATAGGCATTTGATTGGTTTACGCAAAAATTATAGCGTTTACAAAATAGGGGATAGTTTTATGGCATTTTTTATTAATAATTTTTACTAGTAATGGTGGTGATCAGCGATTTTTTTTTTCATGACTGCAACATTATGGCTGACACATCGGACACTTTTGACACATTTTTGGGACCATTGTCATTTTCACAGCCAAAAGTGCTATAAAAAATGCACTGATTACTGTGAAAATGACAATGGCAGTGAAGGGGTTAACCACGTGTGCCCTAAGGGAGTGATTCATACTGTAGGGGGGCGTGGCTGGACGTGTGATGTCACTAATCGTTGTTTCCTAAAACAGGGAACGGACGATCAGTGACACTGCCACAGAGAAGAACGGGGAAGGTGTGTTTACACTTACCTTTCCCCATTCTTCAGCTCCTGTGACCCGATCGTGGGACACTGGCAGCGATCGGATCCACGGGTCCCGTGGGCGCGGTCGGCACGCGTGCGACCCACGGCTGGGCACTTAAAGGGCAACGTACCTGTAAGTGCCTGTGCCCAGCTGTGCCATTCTGCTGACGTATATCGGCGTTAGAGATGATACCTCTCTAAAAACTGCTGATCCCTTGGCTTTGCTTCCGTCCACTAAACCAAAAAGGTGCTGGCTATGCACAGGTGCATTGGATAGAAGAAAATCCTGGACTGTCGCACTCCTTAAATTGGCGTTAGGCGGTCCTTAGGTGGTTAAATAATTTTAATTTTAATTATTATTGGCGCAGCTTCTTTTCTTTTTATTTTGTCTAAGTTCTCAATTCTGCTTGTAGTTTTCTTGGATTATGGACATCTTTGCAAATGTCTCCTTCACCACCTCTTCAGAGCAGCTTCCATGGGAGCCCAAAGCAGCAGATGTTTCAAAGAAATCTAAATTGGTTCCTGCTAACTTGAAATATTAGGTTTTTGTAGCATTTGCTTCCTTTTCTATATTGTCTTTTTTTGGTGGAATAAACACTAGAAATGTAATTGATGTATATATTGTGATATTATATATTGTGTCAACAGATTGTAATACATCACAACGAACAGGTAGGCCTGTGAGTTTACACCCCAAAAATTACAAATCTGGTCTATACAAACCCATGGTATGCTTTCTTTTTCCATTTTTTTTACTAGAACTATGTTAAATTCAATCTAAATCGACTAAATTTCATACCATTTTAACATTTAGTTTTTATTAAAATAATACATGGCACTTTCAGGCATTTCCTGTTATAGGGTGACAACTGTAATTTGTGCTCTTGTACTGTCATCCTGGCACATGTGTTCCTTGTTTGATTACGAGTGACTGTATTAAAACAAAACAAAAACCGCGCTATTGTCTCCCCACCCCTGACCCTAGGCAGCAGCTGGCATGTGAGTCACAAGAAAATATAAACAAAGAAAAAGCCGCGCCACAACAAACAGTCCATTAATGTACACAGTCTATGAGAGTGTAGTAAGTCCGTATTGAATGGAATGATGCTTATATAATGATAAAAAGGTCCGGATCAGTCCTGACTATGATGGCTCCTCCAATCCGCAACCCAGTAACACTATACACAGAATGACCATCCCCCGGAAAAAGACAAGGAAAGCCGCTTACCAGAAGGCAAGCGGTTAGGGCAGATGGCTATAACCCAGCCTAGGCCTTTAATCCTTGAGGTTTGCACCAGGAAGCCCTCCGTCCTCTGGATATGTTGTCCTCAGCTCCACCATATTTTTATGCAAACAAAACAGAGAGCACACATAGCGTGATACTGGGACAAAATTCCTAGCAATAGTGTCTAAGGTCCACACCACCTAGTGACAACTTCGCATAAGTGACCCTCCACCAATTACAGAGGCCGCTTACCAGAAGGTAAACGGTTAAGGCGAATGGCTATGACCCAGCCCAGGCCTTTCTCCTTGTAGTAGGGGGTCCTTCCTCCCCTCTGCGTGATATCCTGGAAATGGTTAATACATGCAGTCCACACCACCCAGTGAACCTATCAGTAAAGTGACCCTCCACCAGCCAGAGAGGCTGCTTACCAGAAAAAGACCGTTTCAGGCAGATGGCTATGACCCAGCCTAGGTCTTTGGCTCTTTGCGGTGGGAAGTCCTCCGTCCCCTAAGTGTTAGGTTTTCAACTCCCCCGTTTAAGATGTATAAATGAAGAGAAAAACGCACATAGCGTAACTCTGAGACAGTAACTTTTAATTAAAAAAGGTAAAAGGTACTCACAATATGAGCGATTAAAACAAGTGTAACAAGATTGCCGGCCGGCATAACAGGAGCCCTACTCCTTGGCGTGGTGACGTCACTGCGTGATCCTCCCAGACGCGTTTCGTCACTACTGGACGTTGTCAAATGGGGGTAGGGCCATGCAGTATTCACCTTCTATAAATAGACCAGCCGCCTATTGTGAACGGCTGGTAATGAGTCCAGGTACGCCATCTTTGATGTGGTAAACCCCGACGTCACCACGCCAAGGAGTAGGGCTCCTGTTATGCCGGCCGGCAATCTTGTTACACTTGTTTTAATCGCTCATATTGTGAGTACCTTTTACCTTTTTTAATTAAAAGTTACTGTCTCAGAGTTACGCTATGTGCGTTTTTCTCTTTATTTATACATCTTAAACGGGGGAGTTGAAAACCTAACACTTAGGGGACGGAGGACTTCCCACCGCAAAGAGCCAAAGACCTAGGCTGGGTCATAGCCATCTGCCTGAAACGGTCTTTTTCTGGTAAGCAGCCTCTCTGGCTGGTGGAGGGTCACTTCACTGATAGGTTCACTGGGTGGTGTGGACTGCATGTATTAACCATTTCCAGGATATCACGCAGAGGGGAGGAAGGACCCCCTACTACAAGGAGAAAGGCCTGGGCTGGGTCATAGCCATTCGCCTTAACCGTTTACCTTCTGGTAAGCGGCCTCTGTAATTGGTGGAGGGTCACTTATGCGAAGTTGTCACTAGGTGGTGTGGACCTTAGACACTATTGCTAGGAATTTTGTCCCAGTATCACGCTATGTGTGCTCTCTGTTTTGTTTGCATAAAAATACGGTGGAGCTGAGGACAACATATCCAGAGGACGGAGGGCTTCCTGGTGCAAACCTCAAGGATTAAAGGCCTAGGCTGGGTTATAGCCATCTGCCCTAACCGCTTGCCTTCTGGTAAGCGGCTTTCCTTGTCTTTTTCCGGGGGATGGTCATTCTGTGTATAGTGTTACTGGGTTGCGGATTGGAGGAGCCATCATAGTCAGGACTGATCCGGACCTTTTTATCATTATATAAGCATCATTCCATTCAATACGGACTTACTACACTCTCATAGACTGTGTACATTAATGGACTGTCTGTTGTGGCGCGGCTTTTTCTTTGTTTATATTTTCGAGTGACTGTACTAACAGACATGGTTGATTGTTGTCACTATCAGGGAACAGGTCCAGAGTAGTGAATGAAATGAGTGATAGTGACTGCGCTGTGTGGATAGGGAGGGGTAAAACCAAAAAGAGAGTCCCACCAGTTGGGCGGGGTGATCACTAAAAGCAATATCCAATCTAAGCAATGGGGGTGAGTGGCCTGAGAAATCTTGACAGTGTACAAAAAAGTTATTTATATCAAAAAATAGAAACACAAAACAAAATAACACAATACTATAAATATATATAATAGGTGTGTATAAATCCAAGATTGGTACCACCAGACCAAATTATTTGTGATACCGTAAAATGATAAAGTGCAAAATCCAATGAAATAAAATACACGTGAAAGTCTCACATCCAGAAAAAAGGTTAAAGGCTGCAGTCCTTCAGTCTTCATAGGCTGTGAAGAATCAAAAATCCAGTGTTTGAAGGAAGGCAAACTTCGGTCCAGAGTAGTAGTGTGAAGCTAACACTGGAGTACATTCACATAGACAGGAAGTGGCTGAATAAGGGTGGAGGTTATCAGCAGCACTGACTGATCTGCAAACAAGAATGACAAAATGTAAAAACAGTATATTAGAGGGGGGGGGAAATGGTAATTGCATGAGACACACTGTTTTAGAAAACTAAATGTCATTAATTAGGGTTTACATTTACTTAAATTCAAAATCCTATAGATAAAGTATATGATAATGTTTGTGACATTATTTTAACATTATATACTCCATGATAACAAAAGTCTGGAGCTATTAAAATTCATAACTCAACTTTTCTGGATTCAGGTTTCTTTGAAGTGATTGTAAAGTTTTTTTTTCTTAATAACAAACATGTTATACTTTCCTACTCTATGCAATGATTTTGCACAGAGCAGCCCCGATCCTCCTCCTCTGAGGTCCCCCACCAGCACTCTTGGCTCATCCTTTTCTTTGTGTGCCACCATGGGAAGCCTCTTCCTATGGTGACACACATGACACACAGTGCAGCTTGACCCCTCCCTCCACTCCCTCATTACTGGAGCTCAGCGCTGGATCGAAAACAGGTATTTTTGTAAAAACATACAGGATGGCTCAAACGCCCCAAAACGTACAAACTGCCTCCACATAGTCTACATATTTTTATCAATTAACAAAGTATAGTATTATAGTATAGTATTCGGTGTGACCATCCTTTGCCTTCAAAACTGTTATTCTAGGTACACTTGCACACAGTTTTTGAGAACTAACCACAGATGTTTTGTGGATGTAGGCAGCAGATGGGTGTATTGGCTCCCACTGGTGTTTTCACTAGTTCTGTGCTGATGGCACTGCTGGACATCTTCCAATTTTAAAAAGAAGTAAACATAATGTGTCTTTCATGTACTGCATTAAGTTTCCGTGGATAACCACTGCAGCTATGGTCCTAAGTTGCCTATTTATTTTTGCTTTTTCAAAAGAGCTTGAACGGCACATCTTGAAATTTCAGTCTGTTTTGTAATCTTTGCCTAGGAGAGATCTTGCCGATGCAGTATTTCTACCTTGTGTCTTGTTACTGTGCTAAGTCTTGCCATGGAGTATGACCTGTGACATGGAGTTGTCTTCCACAACCTCACCTTAGTAGCAGAGTTTAACTGTTCTTCCTGGATCAGAACTTTGTGATTTATCACACTTGCCTTTATCTGTGTTTGTGAGTATTTTTTTAGCCTATAAGTGTTTAATAAAAGTGGTTGTGGTCATGCACTAGGTGTTTGTGCCCTTGTGTATGTTTTTACAGTTTCTGTCAAGATTCCCCAGTCTGAGGAGTGTTGAGTCAGGAAAGCATCACAGAGGGTATAGGTGGCACCTTCTGGATGTGTATACTTTTTGAGCGCTTGTTTGTGCATACCTGTGATTTGGGGGGGTCTGGGAGGAAGCTGCAAATAGAAGTTTTTTTTTTAACTTTAAAGCAGATAATACATTTTAGGTAAAAAACCTAATGGGCCAGATTCACGTACAGGCGCCTATCTTTAGGCGGGCGTAGCGTATCTCAGAAACGCTACGCCGCCGTAACTTAGAAAGGCGAGTACTGTATTCACAAAGAAGTTGCGCCTTTAGTTACGGTGGCATAGCGTATATCGGGCGGCGTAAGCCCGCCTAATTCAAAAGAGGCTGGTTGGGGGCGTGTTCTATGCTAACTAATCGTGACCCCAATAGATACGCCAGCGTAACTTCTGTCTGAATCTGGCCCAATACCTTTACAACCACTGTGTTCAATGTTTGGAATATGAGAGCCATTTTGTGTGTGTATTCCCTGACAATATGAATATACAAACTATATTTCAGCCTGGTCCCAGCAATAGACTAATCAATCTATTTTTGTGTATGTATACATACTTCTGAAGTGGCTAACGAGAGAGCTTATGGGGTAAGTTAACTGTTTTTGACTCATGTATATCTAAAGCAAGCAATACTATGAGAAAGACTAGAAAGGCAAAATTATAGCAGGATGCATATGCAATAGATGTAAAAAAGGAAACAAACGATATTCAGTAGTCGGTAACATCTGGAAGAATAAATCAAACACAATAAATGATGTAACAAAGAAACAACCTGATATGATTTTGTTAAGATTTACTATACTGTGCAAAGTGTTTTCACTTAACTTCTGATATAGAATACTTTCTTAAGCTGAATGATTTAACCTTGCTTTTCTTTTACTTAATTCCTAGTGTGTTTTGTTTTTCAAAGGTAAATTTTATGCAGTGCATGCAAAAATTTAAATAAAGACGATAGCTACAAGGATCTTTTTATGCACAAAAGAACTGCTTGATGTACAAGGAAAGTCAATGCTAAGTAGAGTTCTGTTTCAGGTGGAAAAAAAATGCAAAATAGGTAAGGATTTCAACCAGCCAAGTAATACATGTGTGCCTTTGAAGATACTACATTTTCCTAATGCTTTCCTGCCATGCAAAAATTGTTTTTTTTATGAAAATATGAGACAAAACAGCTCGCTCAAGCATATTCCTAAAAAGAAATAACATTGTTCACAATTGCATTAACTAAGACCAAAGTTCATTGAAATGTGTTTCACAGTCTGACTATTTTTACCTTGAATGTACATGAATTTTTCCTTCCGTTACCACAGCAGTTGACTTTAGAGCTGCTGATGTGAGGCTGATAAAAATATGGTCAGTGAGTGTTTTTCCTCACTTATCCTCCACGGTGAATCAGTGCCAGCAGATTAGTATTTGCTATAACCAGTAAATGGAATGGACACTGTTACTAGTCATGATGTGACAGCCCGCAGGACATTCTCAACAATAAAGAGTTCAAAAATCAGTGGAACTTTTAGCTAATTTGGCAGTAAATGTATATTCAGCTGCTGACACTGTTTACATGAAATAGAGGAGCTTTTGACTTATTAGTTTATCTTGTGATTACAATTCACTAGGAAAGGCAGTTTTAGCAGTTATATGTATACTAAGGCCCCTGGCAAACAGGTTTGCATCACTTATAATCATACTTATCTGTCTAATCTGGGATGATACGGCACAAGGGAGATTGAGAGGAGGACAGATAAACTTCCATAATTACAATTTAGAGGTATTTAAGACAACACAGTTGATGAATATTGACTGAGACCTTGATGGTGGTCTGTGAAAGGTAACAAAAGGCAAACTAAAAAGGATGTCTGTGTGTTTTGGCATGAGCTTCACCTATTTATGGTGAACATTCGTTCACACATACCTCTCCAGACGACCCATATGGTGGCATGTACCTCTGGTTCTCATGTTAGCGTGGCAACCCCTCAGTGATTGCTCCTCTTTGTTGCAAATATGTTGGTGTCTAGCTATGGCCTTACCTATATGGTATCTGTGGAGGGATCCCTGGGCCAAATCCTCAGCCAGGCGGCGTAACTTAACTTTCTGCAGTTAAGTTACACTGACTTAAAGTTTTTACCTAAGTGCCTGATCCTCAAAGCACTTACGTAAAAATTTCAAGCCGTGTAAGTTAAGTGCCGCCGTCGTAAGGCGTTCCTCCTCTCCGGGGGGCGTTTACAATTTAAATGAGGCGCGCTCCCGCGCCGGCCGTACTGCGCATGCGTGTGACGTCATTTTCCCGACGTGCATCGCGCAAACGTAATTGACGCCGGGCGGCTTTGTGGATTGCGACGGGACACTAAAGTTGCGACGGGTGAAAAAAAGACGCGCCGGGAAAACAAATTATAAAAAAAAATGACAGCGTCGCTCGGCATGCATTCCTGAGGGAGAACTCCATGCCAATTTTCAATGAAAAAAACGGCATGGGTTCCCCCCCCAGGAGCATACCAGGCCCTTAGGTCTGTTATGGGTTGTAAGGAGACCCCCCCTCCGCCGAAAAAATGACGTAGGGGGTCCCCCTACAATCCATACCAGACCCGTATCCAAAGCACGCTACCCGGCCAGCCAGGAAGGGAGTGGGGACGAGCGAGCGCCCCCCCCCCCCTCCTGAGCCGTGCCAGGCCGCATGCCCTCAACATGGGGGGGTTGGGTGCTCTGGGGCAGGGGGGCGCACTGCGGGCCCCCCCACCTCAGAGCACCCTGTCCCCATGTTGATGAGGACAGGACCTCTTCCCGACAACCCTTGCCATTGGTTGTCGGGGTCTGCGGGCGGAGGCTTATCGGAATCTGGGAGTCCCCTTTAATAAGGGGGCCCCCAGATACCGGCCCCCCACCCTAAGTGAATGGATATGGGGTACATCGTACCCCTATCCATTCACCTGTAGGCAAAAAGTAAAAGTTAATAAACACACAACACAAGGCTTTTTAAAATAGTTTATTATTCTGCTCCGGAGGCCCCCCCTGTCTTCGTTATTAGCTCAATTACCAGGGGGGGCTTCTTCTTCCACTCTCCGGGGGTCTTCTCCGCTCTCCGGGGGTCTTCTCCGCTCTCCGGGGGTCTTCTCCGGACTCCGGGGGGCTTCTTCCATCTTCTCCCCTCTTCCGCTGTTGACTCGGCGAACCCCGGTTCTTCTGCAGCTCTCCGGTGCCTTCTTCTTCAGCGCTGGCTGCCTGCTATGTTTGTGTGTTAGCTCGATTTCAAACAGGCAGCCAGCGCGGTCTTCTGTGGCGTCAGGGTCTTCTCTTCCTTTCTTCCGATGTTGCCTCGTCGCCTGTTGTCGCTGTAATGATGGAAGCGCGCCTTGCATCCCATTTATATAGGCATCACCGTCCCATCATGCTCCGGTAGGTACCCACGTGGTGGGTGCCTACCCACGTGCACCCACCACGTGGGTACCTGCCGGAGCATGATGGGACGGTGATGCCTATATAAATGGGATGCAAGGCGCGCTTCCATCATTACAGCGACAACAGGCGACGAGGCAACATCGGAAGAACAGAAGACCAGAAGACCCTGGCGTCACAGAAGACCGCGCCGGCTGCCTGTTTGAAATCGAGCTAACACACAAACATAGCAGGCCAGCGCTGAAGAAGAAGGCACCGGAGAGCTGCAGAAGAACCGGGGTTCGCCGAGTCAAGAGCGGAAGAGGGGAGAAGATGGAAGAAGCCCCCCGGAGTCCGGAGAAGCCCCCCCCCGGAGAGCGGAAGAAGAAACACCCCCCCGGAGAGCGGAGAAGACCCCCGGAGAGCGGAGAAGACCCCCGGAGAGCGGAAGAAGAAGCCCCCCCTGGTAATTGAGCTAATAACGAAGACAGGGGGGGCGTCCGGAGCAGAATAATAAAATATTTTAAAAAGACTTGTGTTGTGTGTTTATTAACTTTTACTTTTTGCCTACAGGTGAATGGATAGGGGTACGATGTACCCCATATCCATTCACTTAGGGTGGGGGGCCGGTATCTGGGGGCCCCCTTATTAAAGGGGACTCCCAGATTCCGATAAGCCCCCGCCCGCATACCCCGACAACCAACGGCAAGGGTTGTCGGGAAGAGGTCCTGTCCTCATCAACATGGGGACAGGGTGCTCTGAGGTGGGGGGGCCCGCAGTGCGCCCCCCTGCCCCAGAGCACCCAACCCCCCCATGTTGAGGGCATGCGGCCTGGCACGGCTCAGGAGGGGGGGGGCGCTCGCTCGTCCCCACTCCCTTCCTGGCTGGCCGGGTAGCGTGCTTTGGATACGGGTCTGGTATGGATTGTAGGGGGACCCCCTACGTCAATTTTTCGGCGGAGGGGGGGTCTCCTTACAACCCATACCAGACCTAAGGGCCTGGTATGCTCCTGGGGGGGAACCCATGCCGGTTTGGAATTTACAAATTGCCGTGGAGTTCTCCCTCGGGAATGCATACCAAATGCCGTCGCTTGAATGGGCCTTTACAAGGTGTGACTAACTTTACACTTTGTAAAAGCAGCCCTAGTTTTACACCAGGCAAACTAACACTTACGGCGAAAAAACTAGGCACAAAAGCTTTGAGGATCGCCCTAAGTGCTAATTTGCATACTAACAGAGGCATTTCGACTCGAAATGCCCCCAGTGGCGGATGCGGTACTGCATCCTAAGATCCGGCAGTGTAAGTCCCTTACAGATGTCGGATCTTCTGCCTAACTTAGGAAAACTGCTTCTGAGGATCAGTTCCAAAGTTAGAACCAGAGATACGACGGCTTACGCCGGAGTATCTCTTTTGTGGATTTGCCCCCCTGTGACTAGTTATTTACCCTTTTGCCTATTTTTTTTATAGACCTCTCTTTGGAACTTCTAAGCCAACCATACAGAAGGGGTGATCTGTTGAGATGTTGCACTGTTATTTGCAGACAGATTTATTAGGCACATGTAAATATACTATTATGTGTTTTTTGGGCAGAGCCCATTGTCTGGGCCCTCTCCTTGCTTGATATATATTTTTTGGTTGCACAGGATTGAAGACAGATATTTAGTTATGTTTTTTGTTTTTTGTGTTACTTTGATTTCTTAACAGCAAGAATTTTGGGCTTCTGACCAGACAAGTCTGCCCTATTAGGCATCCGCTCCCTGTCCCTAGGGTTTTTGCTTGTGGCCTGGAGTTGAGGCCCATCTGTGCACTTCTCAGCATTTCTGACTTTCTTGACGTCGCCAAATGCTCTGCTCTGATATCAATTGTGAGTTAGTGGACAACAAATCAAGAATTTATATGTGTTTATTGTATATGAACTGTTTAATGTATATATTTTTTCTTTTCAGTTGTTCCAAACCATACATATACCCTGAACCCCTGAAAAAGCCAATACAGGTGAAATGCATCGGGATGAGTTTTTCAATTCCTGCTGCAACTTATGTTAGATCTAGAGTGTATATTCATATGATTTATCTTATTTGTATGACACATTGGGGCTGAATGTCACGGAACCATGAACCAGACGTACAACAAGAGATAAGTGAAAATAAGAAGGCTTTATTGAAAATCAAGCTGTAAAGCAAAAGTCCAAAGGATGGTTAAACAGAGTCTTGCGAAGCCAGAGGTCAGGAACCAGAAGGGTAGTCGGACGAAGCCAGGATCAGGAACCAGCAGGGAAGTCAGACGAAGCCAGGATCAGGAACCAGCAGGGAAGTCAGACGAAGCCAGGATCGGAACCAGAAGCAGCAGCAGTCTTAGAAGCATGTGAACACAGGAGGACCAAGCAAGGAACTGGAGCCACAGACCTTCTATATATGTGAGCCAGGCATCCAGCTCCTCCCAGTGGGAAGGAGGAGCCGCAGGGTGGGAGGCTACAAGAGACCTAGAAACCAAGATGGCCGCCAGCACATGTCAAACGAAGGAGACAGGAGAGAGGTAAGACCATGACAGTACCTCCCCCTCAAGGGCCCCTCCTCCGCGGTGCAAAAAACGGTTTCTGAGGGAAGCGTGCGTGGAAGGCTCGGAGCAAGGCAGGAGCATGGACATCTGCGGAGGGAACCCAGGAACGCTCCTCTGGACCATAACCACGCCAGTGGACCAAAAACTGCACCCGACTGCGGACCAGGCGTGAGTCCAGGATATTGCTCACCTCATACTCCTCATGATTGCCCACTTGGACCGGACGAGGCCGAGGAACCGAGGAAGTGAAGCGATTGCACACCAGTGGCTTCAACAGGGAGACATGAAACTTGTTGGAGATCCGCATGCCAGGTGGAAGCGCAAGGGCATAGGCTACCGGGTTTACCCTGCGAAGCACTCGGAAGGGACCAACAAAGCGAGGAGCCAGCTTGGGAGTGGTCACTCGAAGGTTGAGGTTGCGGGTGGACAACCATACACGGTCTCCGACCTGGTAGGAAGGAGCAGGCGCTCGTCTGCGATCAGCCTGGAGTTTCTGGCGTTGCGCAGAGACCTCAAGGGACTTCTGGATCTGTACCCAAGAAGCACGTAGAACGGAAAGGTGATCCTTCACAGCCGGAATATCCTGGGGAGAAAATGCCTCCGGTAACACGGCAGGTTGGAACCCATAATTGGCCATGAAGGGAGACGTCCCAGAGGAAGAGTTCACCGCCGTGTTCCTGGCAAACTCAGCCCAAGGCAGGAGGTCAACCCAATTGTCTTGGTGATCGGAGACATAGCAACGAAGGAATTGCTCCAAGGCCTGATTGGATCGTTCTGCGGCCCCATTGGACTGAGGGTGGTAGGCCGAGGAGAAGGAGAGATGAATCCCCAACTGGGAGCAAAAGGCGCGCCAGAACCTGGACACAAACTGACTCCCCCGATCCGACACAATCTCCTTGGGCAAACCGTGCAACCGGAAGACCTCCCTGGCAAAAATCGTGGCCAACTCTTGTGCCGAGGGTAACTTCTTGAGAGGAACACAGTGGCACATTTTGGAAAACCGATCCACAATCATGAGAATGACCGTATGGCCTCGGGATGCAGGGAGGTCCACGATGAAATCCATCCCCAGGTGTGACCATGGGCGCTCCCCGGTGGCTATGGGTTGCAGAAGGCCCAACGGAAGATGCCGAGGGGACTTACTCTGGGCACAAACGGAGCATGCCGCTACATATGCGGCGATGTCGGAACGTAGGGAAGGCCACCAGAACAGACGTGAAACAGCCCAGGACAGCTGATTCTTTCCAGGATGCCCCGCGGTCTTGGAGTTATGGTAGGTTCGCAACAACCGAGTGCGCAACTCCTCAGGCACAAAACATCTGCCGTTGGGTCTCCCAGAGGGAGCACCAGATTGAGCCGCCAAAATCTGCTCACCCAGGGGAGAGGACAGGCTGGTGCGAATGGCGGCCAGGATCTGATTCGGAGGTATGACCGAAGTCGGAATCGATTCCTCCCTGGACAGCTCGGAGTACTGCCGTGATAAGGCATCCGCCCTGATGTTCTTGGAACCGGGTAGGTAGGAGACCACGTAATTAAAACGTGACAAGAACAGAGCCCATCTGGCCTGACGTGGTGTCAATCTCTTGGCCTCAGAAAGGTAGGTCAGATTCTTGTGGTCCGTCAGGATGAGAACCGGAACCACCGAGCCCTCGAGCAAGTGCCTCCATTCTTTAAGGGCCTGCACGATGGCCAATAACTCCCTGTCACCAATCTGATAGTTGCATTCCGCGGGAGACAGTTTCCGGGAGTAAAACCCACAAGGAAGCAGAGGGCCCTCTGGTGTTCTACGCTGGGACAGAAGAGCGCCTACTCCCGTCTCAGACGCGTCCACCTCGAGGACAAAGGGCAACCCAGGGTTGGGATGCGACAGAATCGGAGCCGACACAAAGGCGGACTTTAGGGCCTCAAAAGCTCGGATGGCCTCAAGCGGCCAGACCTGGGAATTACTGCCCTTCCTGGTCAGATCCGTGAGAGGCTTGGCCAGCATGGAAAAGTCCCTGATGAACTTCCGATAATAATTGGCGAAGCCCAAAAAGCGCTGCAGGGAACGAAGACCACTGGGCTGGGGCCACTGTAAGACAGCCGAAACCTTCTCAGGATCCATGGAGAACCCCTCAGCGGAAATGATGTAACCTAGGAAGGTTACCTGGGATCGGTGAAATTCGCATTTCTCAAGCTTACCGAACAGCTTGTTCTCTCGTAACCGTTGCAACACTCGTTTGACATCCAGAATGTGGGCCTCCCTGGATACAGAATATACCAAGATGTCATCCAAATAGACCACCACACACTGCTGCAACAGGTCACGGAAAACATCGTTGATGAATTCCTGAAAGACTGCGGGCGCATTGCACAACCCAAAGGGCATAACCAAGGATTCATAATGACCGGTCCTGGTGTTAAACGCGGTTTTCCACTCATCGCCCGCCTTGATCCTTACCAGGTTATATGCCGCCCTCATGTCGAGTTTGGTAAAGACCGTGGCCCCTTTAAGGCGATCGAACAGCTCGGAAATCAAGGGTATCGGGTAAGCGTTCTTGATCGTGATGCGATTGAGACCCCTGTAATCGATGCAAGGCCTCAACTCACCGCCCTTCTTTTTCACAAAGAAAAATCCAGCCCCTGCCGGGGACGAGGATTTGCGAATGTGACCACGGGACAGCGCCTCCATCACGTACTCCTCCATGGCCTCATTCTCCGCAACCAACAGTGGATAGACCCTGCCGCGAGGAGGAACGGCACCAGGTTGCAACTCTATGGCACAATCATATGGGCGGTGCGGAGGTAGGGCAACTGCGCGCACCTTATCGAATACATCCCGGTACTCCTCGTATTCAGGAGGCAACAGAGAGTCCGAGGAAGTACACAGCAACTTGACATGCCCATGGATGCACTTAGCCCCACACTGTGGTGACCACGAGAGGATCTCGGCCGATCTCCAGTCGAAAGTCGGATTATGCTTCTGGAGCCAGGGGTACCCCAAGACCACCGAGTAGTGTGGAGACGAAATAACTTGGAAGCAGACCGACTCTCTGTGAGCGACACCAATGGCTATCCCCACTGGAAGGGTCTCATGAGTCACGTGTGACGGCTGGAGGGGTCTGCCGTCTATCGCCTCTAGAGCCAGCGGGGAACCTCGAGCCTGTAGAGGAATGGAATTGGCGGCAGCGAACTCACTATCAATGAAAAAACCACCAGCACCAGAGTCCACCAACGCCTGGGTCGTCACCGAGCCCCCGACCCAGGAGAGGACAACAGTGATCAGTGGTTTATCCACACGGGAAACCGGGGACGAGGAGACTCCACCCAATATCTGCCCCCGACAGGATCTCAGGTGCGAGCGTTTCCCGGACGGTTCGGACATGCCAACCGAAAATGCCCACCGAGACCACAGTACATGCATCGGCCCTCGCGTCTCCGGAGTACCCTCTCCCCCTCGGACAGGCGAGCAAACCCCAGCTGCATGGGTTCACCCCCAGACAAGTCAACACCAGGAGGCGTGGGAGGAGAGGGAGGCACGGGTGGGACAGCAAACGTAGGCGCCAAGCTGTTAGGAGGCCTCCGCAGGCTCTCCTTAAAGGAAGGTCTCTCCCTGAGTCTGGTGTCAATCAAAATCAGGAAAGAAATAAGAGCCTCGAGCTCCACTGGTAGGTCCTTAGCTGCAACCTCATCCTTCAAGGCATCCGAGAGACCATGAGAGAAAGCAGCGACCAGAGCCTCATTATTCCAACCTACCTCTGCTGCCAGGGTACGAAACTCAATGGCGTATTCGGCTACGGATCGTGAACCCTGTCTGACGGACATAAGAAGCTTCGCAGCAGAGGCGGCGCGAGCCGGCACATCGAATACCTTCCGAAGAGAAGCAACAAAACCGGAAAACTCGGCAACCACCGGATTGTTGTTCTCCCATAAAGGGCTGGCCCAGGCCAAGGCCTTGTCCGAGAGCAGCGAGATCAAGAAGCCCACCTTTGATCTCTCAGTGGGAAAGGCATGTGGCAGCAACTCGAAATAAATGCCCACTTGGTTAAGGAAACCTCGGCACTGAGTTGGCTCTCCCCCAAATCGCTGTGGAAGGGGGGCAGAACCGGTCATACCCCGAAACACCGCAGGCGCAACAACAGGTGTCGGGGTAGACTCTGGCGGAACAACCGGAGCGGCAGTAGGAGCGGGCCCAGGAGCGACAACCGACCCATCGGCAACGGGAGCGAAATGAGCCGTGCGTTCAAGCAGGGTTTGCAACGCCACGGCGAACTGACCCAACAGGGACTCCAGCTGATCAAGTCTGGCAACCAGCGTGGGTAGCGAAAATGACTCTGTACCGTCAAAATTCATGGCTTGGTCCTAATGTCACGGAACCATGAACCAGACGTACAACAAGAGATAAGTGAAAATAAGAAGGCTTTATTGAAAATCAAGCTGTAAAGCAAAAGTCCAAACGGATGGTTAAACAGAGTCTTGCGAAGCCAGAGGTCAGGAACCAGAAGGGTAGTCGGACGAAGCCAGGATCAGGAACCAGCAGGGAAGTCAGACGAAGCCAGGATCAGGAACCAGCAGGGAAGTCAGACGAAGCCAGGATCGGAACCAGAAGCAGCAGCAGTCTTAGAAGCATGTGAACACAGGAGGACCAAGCAAGGAACTGGAGCCACAGACCTTCTATATATGTGAGCCAGGCATCCAGCTCCTCCCAGTGGGAAGGAGGAGCCGCATGGTGGGAGGCTACAAGAGACCTAGAAACCAAGATGGCCGCCAGCACATGTCAAACGAAGGAGACAGGAGAGAGGTAAGACCATGACACTGATTTACTATTATCAGTGCGCTGGTTCATGGCTAAATTAGTGCGCCGGGTGAAGCCTTAATTAGGCGCATGAACCAGCGTAGCAGCCGGCGCATTGCAAGTAATATGTAAAGCCGCTGCCGAACTCCCTATAGAAGTCTATGGGAGAAATCAAAAGTGTTAATTTTAAAGGCTAATATGCAAGTTTTGTCCTAAAAATTGTTTGGGGACCTGAGTCCTGCCCCAGGGGACATGTATCAATGCTTTTTTTTTTTTAAACGGCCGTTTTTTCGGGAGCAGTGAATATAATAATGCTAAAAGTGAAACAATAAAAGTGAAATATTCCTTTAAATTTCGTACCTGGGGGGGGTGTAAAGTCAGCATGTGAAATAGCGCATTTTTCCCGCACTTAGAACTGTCCCTGCACAAAATGACATTCAGAAGGAAAAAAATACATTTAAAATTCACTCGCGGCAATAATGAATTGTCGGCTCCTGGCAATTCTGACAGGATTCATTCATAAAAAAAAAAATGCATGGGGGTTCCCCCAATTTCAATTACCAGGCCCTTCAGGTCTGGTATGGATATTAAGGGGAACCCCGCCGTAAAAAAAAATGACGTGAGGTTCCCCCCAAATATCCATACCAGACCCTTCAGGTCTGGTGTGGATTTTAAGGGGAACTCCACCCCAAACAAAAAAAATGGTGTGGAGTCCCCCCAAAACCCACACCAGACCCTTACCCGAGCACGTTAACCTGGCCGGCCGCAGAAAAGAGGGGGGGGCAGAGTGTGGCCCCCCTCTCCTGAACCGTACCAGGCCACATGCCCTCAACATGGGAAGGATGTCCCCATGTTGATGGGGACAAGGGCCTCATCCCCACAACCCTTGCCCGGTGGTTGTGGGGGTCTGCGGGCAGGGGGCGTATCAGAATCTGGAAGACCCCTTTAACAAAGGGGACCCCCAGATCCCGGCCCCCCCTGTGTGAAATGGTAATAAGGTACATTGTACCTCTACCATTTCACCAAAAAAAAGTGACAAAAGTGTTAAAAATGACAGTAGCTGGTTTTTGACAAATCTTTTATTAATATCTTCTTTCCGCAGTTCTTCTTATTTTCTTCTTCTTTCATTCGGGTTTCTTCCTCCATCTTCCTCTGCTTCTTTCTTGGGTCTTCTCGTCCACATCTTGCCCGATGTCTTCTTCCATCTTCTTCTCCTTCCGTCAGCCTTCTCGTCCACATCTTGCCCGGCGTCTTCTCCCATCTTCTTCTCCTTCAGTCGGCCTTCTCGTCCACATCTTCTTTTTCTTCCCCGGACGCAGTGCTTGAAATTGAATTTGCCGCCGTGTGCCGCTCCTGGGACCCCGCCCCCCTCTGACGCCACAAGTAAACTCATTAGAAAGTCGTGCGTCAGAGGGGGGCTGGGTCACAGAGCATCACACGGCGGGGGAATTCAATTTCAAGCGCGCCGTCCGGAGAAGAAGCCGCGTAAGATGCGGACGAGCTTCCAATTGAAGTTCCCGCCGTGTGGCGCTCATGTGACCCCGCCCCCCTCTGACGCACATATACCACACGCGGACTTTCATATGAGTTTACCTGTGGCGTCAGAGGGGGGCGGGGTCACAGGAGCGGCACACGGCGGCAAATTCAATTTCAAGCGCAGCGTCCAGAAGAACAAGAAGATGTGGACGAGAAGGCCGACGGAAGGAGAAGATGGAAGAAGACGCCGGTCAAGATGCGGACGAGAAGTCCCAAGAAAGAAGCAGAGGAAGATGGAGGAAGAAACTCGAATGAAAGAAGAAAAGAAGAATAGAAGAAGAAGAACCGCGGAAAGAAGATATTAATAAAAGAATTGTCAAAAACCGGCTACTGTCATTTTTAACACTTTTGACACTTTTTTGGTGAAATGGTAGAGGTACAATGTACCCCATTACCATTTCACACGGGGGGTGGGATCTGGGGGTCCCCTTTGTTAAAGGGGTCTTCCAGATTCTGATAAACCCCCTGTCTGCAGACCCCCACAACCACCGGGCAAGGGTTGTGGGGATGAGGCCCTTGTCCTCATCAACATGGGGACATCCTCCCCATGTTGAGGGCATGTGGCCTGGTACGTTCAGGAGAGGGGGGGCCGCACACTGTCCCCCCTCTTTTCTGCGGCCGGCCAGGTTAACGTGCTCGGATAAGGGTCTGGTGTAAATTTTTGGGAGGACTCCACGCCATTTTTTTTGTAAATTTGGGGTGGAGTTCCCCTTAAAATCCATACCAGACCTGAAGGGCCTGGTATGGATATTTGGGGGGACCCCCACTTCATTTTTTTTGTTTTTGGACGGCGGGGTTCCCCTTAATATCCATACCAGACCTGAAGGGCCTGGTAATTGAATTTGGGGGGACCCCCACTTTTTTTTTTTTCGTTTTAATGAGCAATGACTGTATTCTTTATAGCCATGAGTACTTTTAAATTACTTTTTTTTCACTTCAGAAATGACATCTTGTACAGGGACAGTTCTAAGCACGGGAAACATGCGCTTCACAGGCATGTTATACCCCCCCTGTATGAAATTTAAAGGAATATTTCACTTTTATTATTTCACTTTAACCACTTTCATACCGCGCCTATTCTGGCACTTCTCTCCTTCATGTAAAAATTATATTTTGTTCCTGGGAAATTACTCAGGACCCCCAAACATTATATATTTTTTTTTTAGCAGACACCCTGAGGAATAAAGTGGCAGTCATTTTTTATTTTATTTCCAAAGGTATTTGCGCAATAATTTTTCTAACGCCATTTTTTTGGCCCAAAAAAAAAACGGTTTCATGAATTAAAAAATAACAAAACAGTAAAGTTAGCCCAATTTTTAGGGATAATGTGAAAGATGATGTTACACCAAGTAAATAGATACCTAACTTGTCATGCTTTAATACTGCACACACTCATGGAATGGTGCCAAAGTTCGGGACTTAAAAATATCCATAGGCGATGCTTGATTTTTTTTTACAGGTTACCAGTTCAGAGTTACAGAGGAGGTCTAGGGCTAGAATTAGTTCTCTCGCTCTAACGCACGCGTCAATACCTTGCATGTGTGGTTTGAATGGTGTTTACATATGTGGGCGGGACTTACATGCGTGTTCGCTTCTGAGTGTGAGCTACTAGGGACATGGGCGTTTTAAATAATATCTTAATTATTAATATTAATTAATAATTAATATTAATATCTTTTTGCACTTTTTTGTCCCTTTATTTTGGATCACTTTTATTCCTATTACAAGGAATGTAAACATCCCTTGTAATAGGACTAGTGTGTGACAGGTCCTCTTTATGGAGAGAGGCGGCTTCAATAAGACCCCACATCTATCCTCCAGACTGGAAAGCATGAGATCGGAAAAAAAAACCACTGGTCTCATCCTTTTCAGCCGCGATCATGTTCGTTCAGCACAGTGGTGTAGTGGATAGTACTTTCACCTAGCAGCAAAAAGGGTCGCTGGTTCGAATCGCGCACGTGACACCATCTGCCTGGAGTTTGCATGTTCTCCCTGTGCCTGCGTGGGTTTCCTCCCACAATATAAAAACATGCTGTAAATCGGATCCTGTCTAAATAAGCCCTAATATGCAGTAGTATATTTAGGTTTTGTGCTGCCCTAGGCCTGACTAAACTTCTGCACCTCCTAATAGAAAAATCACCCACCCCTTCCTGTCAAGGCCACACCCTGTTTTTTTTAGGACATGCCCAGAAATTTTCAGAGGGGGGGGACACACACTAGTTCTGGGGGGGGAGGGGGGGCACTGGATTCCCTTAATTTGCATAGTTTTTCTCTCACTTCCTGTTTGGCTATGGGGCAGGAAGTGAAGGCACATCTCCCCAATTGGACAGGGATGGTACAAAATAAACTGACAGGGGCTATAACCCTCCCTCCAAAATGAAAGAAAAAAAGTGTTGATTATAGTTCTACTTTAAGCACAAATTTCTGATAATTTTATTGAGAGGACTAAGAAAATGTAACCATGCCAATAGGCCAGGATACAGCATTGCTAATATGTATGAATGTGTGTGTTAGGGCCTCCCACAAACACCACCCAATGTTAAATAAAAAATTATTCATTTGCAAATAAGTATCATCTGCTCATTTTTGTCCCCCTCTGTGCTGTGTGTCCCCCTCCGTGCTGCTTTCCCCCTCCAGGTCCTTGTTCCCCTCAGTGCTGCTGTCCGTGCTCCGTGTCCCCCTCTGTGCTGTGTGTCCCCCTCCGTGCTGCTGTCCGTGCTCTGTGTCCCCGCTCCGTGCTGTGTGTCCCCCTCCGGGTCCTTGTCCCCCTCCTTGCTGCAGTCCGTGCCTTGTGTCCCCCTCCGTGCTGCTCTCCCCCTCCAGCTCCGTGTCCCCCTCAATGCTGTGTGTCCCCCTCCATGCTGCTGTCCATGCTCTGTGTCCCCCTCCTGCTGCTTTCCCCCTCCGCGCTCCATGTCCCCCTCAATGTCTTCCTCCACCCCCTCAATCTGTCAGGATGAAGAGCAGAGGTAGGAGCCGGATTTAGACTCTGTCCATTCACATAACTGAGCATCGTAACCTGTGTTTACGTTGCTTCAGTTTATGAATGGAGAGGAGCCGCTGTCTTCTCTCCATTCATTTTAGCTGAGGCTGCAGAGAAAGGGACTGGGGAATCTGTGTCCTTTCTCTGTCTCAAAGGGGAGATGTCAGGGGCCCCCCAACAGGGCTGATAAAAAAAAGAAATAAGAAAAAAATGCAATAAATAAGAAAAATGAATTAAAAAAAATTATAAAAATGTAGTATAATTGCACATGGGTGGGCTCATATGCTGCCATGGTTTGGCGTCAGGAAAGGAAAATTACGGTAAGTATTTGATACCATTTTCCATTTTCCTGACGCCAACATGGCAGCATACTAGTGATAAATAACTAGCTGACAGGGTGGGATCTACTTGTCCAACCAATCCTCTAATTAGGATGAGACAGAGGACTGAATAGTCCTTCCTACAAAGTTCCCTGATGACAGGACCCCCGGGTCTATTCTGTCAAGTTTGAGTAGGAATGTTGGGAAGACCACGATACCCCTCTACAGATGGGCACCATAGATTCTTTTGAATGTGTTGCCTATGAGGCTTCAACTACTCTGGTAGAGTGCTCCGTCACCCCTGACGGAGGTTGCAACCCCTCGTCGTATATGTACAATCAAGTCTGCTAGGGTCCAGGCAGTAACCTCTTTCCCTTGATTCCCAGCTGGAATGACAAAAGGTTTATTTAGATGACCTGAAAAGGACTATTGTGGACAGATACTACTTTAAAGTTATGAAAATTATCAGTTCGTGAGACTTTCCTGTGTGATGTTCTGGAAAGTTAGGCAATGTCCAACTGTCTGTCAAATAGCAGTCTGTTGCCATGTTTGTGGCAAGATTATTTACAAGACCAACTCTACTCCTTTTGGAAAGAAAATATATATATATATTTTTACTTTGAAGCTCCAAAAGCTTGAATCTCTGATAACCTTCTCCCTAAAGTTCTTGCAATTGATACTGCCTTATAAGTGATGGCCTGAACCAAACACTGCTCTGTTGGAACGAACGGTTGAACTGATATGAGAACCAGCAACTCCAATATATCTTTTCCTTGGTGACCTACTCTCCAAAAACTCAAAAGTTGTGCAAACTGAAGGATTCTTGGCCCATTTAAATGTGTTATTGCCAATATAGGCGACGCTCGTGAGCTATGTGAGGATAGGCTGAGGCCTGGAGGAAGTATAGAACAGCTGGCACTGAAAGGGTAGTAGGATGAATGTCTCGCTCTACCAAGAAAAAGCAAACTTGTTCCAGAATTAGGCCTAGATGTTGTAAGTAGAATGTCTTCACGCACACAACAAAGTAGAGATCACTCTGTAGTGAAACTGGAGCAACCGAGTTGCCCACCATCCCCCTTTAGTACCCCTGCTTGCAGCCCCAGTCTGCATAGGTTATGGAGGGGCAATGTCTTCTGTATCCTAAAAATGAATGGCCAGGGAAAACCGAGGGCCTCCTGGTCAATATGGAGGACTGGCTATGACAACTATGTTCTCTGTTGACAGCCTCAAGAGGAATCTCATTTACAGGAAATGTTGGGGAAAAATATATATGTTAGATTAGAGTCCAAGGACCACGGCTATGGAACGCTCTGCCAAAGGACATCTGCATTGGAAGAAAACCATTCCACCAAATCTGCTGGAAGGTAAACTGCTTCCGGAATTTTGCTGGTGATCTTCCGTCCCAGGCGTTATGGGTTTTATCTCTCTCACTAGCATATTGTCGTGAGTTTCACCCTGAAGCTGAATATAGGCAACTATTGCCCTGTTGCTCAACTGCAAGGAGACTGGTCTTTCTGGACTCTGTGTAGTAAGACCAAAGTGCTAAAAGGGGCTGTTTGATCCCCAGCACGTTCAAAATTACCCTCCTTGGCTGGGAATCTCAGCTTGCCTTGACCGAAAGTCCTTCACAGTGCATCCTCCCGAGTGTCTTGTAGATGTGATTCGTAGCAATTCTCCAGTGTAAAGGTCCTACCGGACCGAGACTTCCTCAAAGACTTTCCATCAATATGGACCGCTACTCATACTGAGTAACACTGTTATTAATGGTGTTCGATCCTGTTTCCTCCCTTGCAGAATTCTTGAAATTGAAGTTGAAATTAGCACAGGTGCCCATGCACCCCAGGAATCATCTGTATTCATGATGACGTTGTGCCCAGATGACTGAGGCACTGAGAAACCCTCAAACAAGCGGAAGTATACTTCCTCAGAATTCTGTTGCTGACTGTCACCACTTCCTCTGATGGAAATAAGAGGAACTAGAGTACCCCCAGGGTACACTAACCGTTAGGATGGAGACAGTTGGCTTTGCTTTAGCTCTAAGGTGTGAGAATAGGAAAGGAATCCTGACAATCCAGCAACAGCATCCAGCCATGTGGTTGTAACGTTTGATGGACTTCATCTTAAAGATCGCAAAGAGGGCCCAGAAGGGTTCGACCTCTTCTGATCTGCTACTGGACACTAGCCAACATCCCCTGCAAACTCCAAACAGGATTGTATAGAAAACCTGCAATCCCTCGAGTCTGAAGTGTATTGTAGCATTGTAAGCAGCACACCTGTTGTGGTGGACTTAGCATATCCGTGGGAGAGAAATGGTCTGGAGGAGGAGCAGTGAGGAATTTCCCGAAGTGACCATGAGTGCCTGATACCTTCATCCAAGGACCTGTACCACATGCTGTCCAGAAACACGTAAAGTGTGCCCTCTAGGTCTTACCTTAAGGCTCCGTTTCCACTATTGCAACCCCAAAGCCGCGTGATTTTTCGCATTTTTTTTGCGATTTTAATGCGACTGGAAACAATGCCTGTGTAAGTCGCATCAAAGTGGGACCAAAGTAGTGCAGGGACTAATTTGAAGTCGCTGCCACTTGAAGTCGCACAGATATAAAAGATACTTATTGGAAATCATGGGGAACGACCTGTCATGCGACTTTCCAGTCTCAAGTCGCACTAAAGGAAACTAGCCCTAGAGTCTGGGCATGCACTTGTGTGACTGATTTTTCCCAGAAGTCTGCACTAAGATACAAGTCAGACTTTTTTGCACCCACTGCTACAAAAATGACATTTTTGGCAAGATACTCCCAAAAGGAAATCATGTCTAAAGGGGTGCAGACCCTGTCACTCTCCTCAGAGTCCTGCAGGTGCAGCAGCTGGTTTATATTTATTAAACCATTCCCATTAGACTCGCCCAACACATGGGCTGGTTATTGCTGGTCTGCTGGCACCTGCAGAAGCTACAGTATGTAGGAGCAGGTTGACCCTTAGCTTGTTCAGGGTATACAGTTTTGACAGCCTGTTTATACGGGCATTTTTCTCTAACTCCTTCCATTCTTTCCCACTTTTGTTTCTAGGAAGCAATACTCAGCCCAGGGTCTCAACCGTATGGCCTCCCTAGCCACCAAAGTGCCAGGATGCTCTTCCAGTGGTTTAAAAAGCAACTATGTGGGACTTCCTGTGCAGCCTCCATATCCTGAGTAGCAGACTGCTGTATCTGTAATATATGTAGCAAGGACCCAGGCCTCCTTCAGTCTAACGAGAACCACCAGAGCCACGAGTTGCTGACATCCCTTCACATAGAGTGGGTCGTAAGGTATAATGGGTGCAGTGCAAAGTAGATTCATGGGCGCCAGCCACCTAGGGTGTGTCACCTGTCCAGGATTCACCAGGACAATTTGGGCCTTTGAATCATGTGTCAGGGCCTCAGTCTGCAAAGCGATTCCATCTCTCCTCAACAGAACTCTGGGAGAGAGGATTAGGGCCAGGACAGCCCCAGGCAGCCGCAACACCAACCCGACAGACTCCAAGACTTCTACAGATGGACAGCCACGCAGGTAAAAGCATCCAGCAAGATGCCACATCTGCACTGATAGGAACGATGTCTCTTATGGCAACAGTCTACAACAGTTTACAATACAAGTGTAACAGTAGCTTCAGGTAATTACGGTGAGTTCAAAACAGAATCGTGTGCCACTTTTATCAATAATAAAGACATTTGGCATTACCTGTTAGCTGCATACTTCTCCAGGTAGTGTCTACTTACCAGCTTCCTGGGCATAGGTACTGTGCCATAGGCCCTGCAGGACTCTTGCTTTTCTCCTGAGTGGGAGTGCCATCCAGGCTATGCTCCCCTGAAGAACGTCTGCGTTGCCTTGGCACAGCTCTTTTGAGAGAGTGGGCATGCGGGGCTGAAGCAAATCAAAGTAATCCGCACAAGAGGGCACTCTTTTCCTGAAAACGTACCTATACGGTGGTCCCCACCCTAGTTGTTGAGGGAGTTTGTACTATGAGCAGTAACTGACTCTTGATCTGTGGAGAAATGGGACGGCCAGCTGAGGTAACGATAGCTGAAAAAGAGCGACAGAAGGAGCAGGAGTAGACATAGGAGAAAGGATTCCACTTTCCTTCCTGATTTATCTACATACACCTACATCTGTATATACACCTACACACACACACACACACATATATACATACCTACCTGCAGAGGGTCAGTCTGGGGCAGGTTAAGAAGGGGTTAATTGAATAGGGTAGGAACTTCCCTTTCAGACCTGATTGTCAGCTGAGCTGAACATGTCAGAGATGAGTTGTGTGTCTGGAGAGAGAGAGAGACAGCAGCATGCTGTGTGAGAGGATCCATTGTTGGATTGTGTACCTACTGGGGTGAGCAAAACCATATCAGAGACTGTAGCTCTGGCTATAGCTGTGTACTTTGTCTATATATCAATATGTTGGCTAAAGAGACTGAACCTTTCCTATCTCTGTACCTGTTTCAGAAGACAAGCCTGTAGTTTTTTCTGTTTGTTTTGCTGAAGCAGTGAATAAGAAAGATAATGAAAGACAAAAGAGGAAGATATAGGTAAAAGGTACAGGTGACCCTGTATGGAAAAAGGGGCCAAGAGAGATAAAGCATAGCTGGCCCCTCCATATTCCACAAGCGCTGCAGTTATCAATTTTAAAAGCAGATTTTGTACTGGGAGAGGCTCAACCCAGACGGCTACTGCACTGAGGCAGAGGGGGGACATAGTACTGCTTACTCTTCACTGGTGCGTGAGGAATGAGGAAAAAAAGAAGAAAGAATGGGGTGGCGGCTAACCATGCCTTAATTTATGCTATTCACTGGTCCTGAGGTCAAGAGGCGGAGCTCTATCACTAGTATGCTGCCATGTTGGCGTCAGGAAAGCTGTTTTAAGCCTTACTACACCATGAGGGGTCTCTATGTCTTATGAGTCAGGTTGTAGAATGGGGGTCACATTAAAGTCGGATTCTTAAAGGGGCCACACACCCTTATTTACTTTCTCAAGTTTATGAGGAGAAGCAACAATAACAATGGTTATTGAGTGAGCAGGATTGATCCCCAAGGGGGAAGGCGCTTGTGACCTGTATGTACACAGGTCTACTTATAGAGGTGAGTGTGTAAGCACATAAGGTGGTGGGATTCACCGGAGATTATGTGGAAGATATATTTTTGAGCACTATGTGAAGAATCCTCAGAACTGTATATATATTCATGCTGTTATTTGGAACTTTGTGGACACATTTATACTGACAATTGTGAGCATGTAGAAGAATAATTTAATGTGAGTTGCACAATATATTGTGTATGGTTTGTGTTGTATATGCATGATTTAATGTGAACATGTTCTGGGAAGGTCTTTTTTATTTTATTTATATTTTATTATACTGTATTAGTTTGCACATTTACAAAAGGTGGTGCAACATGTTTATATATACAATTTATGGTATGTATCATTTTTGGTCATTTATGTCACTGTGGGAACACAGATTTATGTTTGCAGCCACTCTTAAGTTTTAGTTGGTATGATATCTTCTTGGGATTAAGAATATTTATTATTAGTAGCATAGACATAAAAAGCATATAGATTGCACATATAGTACCCACATCTGAGCATGAAAGGTGGCAAAGAAACCAGCGCTGGGCCACCACAATGCATCCCTCAAATGCTGAAGAGTATATGGCCTGGTATCAGTATTCTCACTGCTCCCATGTGGAAAGCAGCCCACATACCTTCTAGTCTGGTATAGTTTAGGTTGCTTATAAGCAAGTTCAGCACCATGGAAAGCACAAGTAAAATATTTGCCTGGCTCATGAGTGGCTAAAAAATGTACTGCACTCTACACTACTACTCTATTGTTCCCTTACCTCAAACTGGTTTAGTTTTACTTTATTTCTCTTACAGACAAGTTTAACCAATCAAAACAGGGGACATTGAGATAGTTAGGGATATAACTTAATCTCCAGATAACACCAAGCCAATTAGCAGGAACTTGGCCCTGGAATAGTTAATTAATTTCTCCTAACTATTTTAGGTTATTTTGACCCCGCTATCTCGAGCAAACGCTATGTTCTTCCGTTTTCGCTATAACCAAATATTTCCTTGTATATTCTCCTATCTTGATTATATATGATTGTTATTGATTATAGCTAGAATAACATCACTACATTGTTATGATATCTGAAATGTTACACCAAGGAAAATACTCCTTACATTTGATTCTATATACTACATGAGAGAAACATAGTTATAACTGCTTTTTTGAATTTCATTCTTTTCATTGTATTGTACTTATATGAATGGTATTATTCTTATGACCTTTGTTATGTTTTATGAAAACATAATAAAAGATTCAAATAGAAAATGTACTGAAAATTATTAAGATAAAATGTGTTGCCAAATTCCACAAATAACGAACAGCTCTATCAGTGTGTAATAAGTAAGTATGAATATAGGCAACTTATACAGTCAGAGACAATTGGAAATATAGATTTAATGCAATGAATTTGGGGAAAGTGTATTGGAGATCTCTATGGCAGCTGTGATGAAGAGCTTTAGGAGTATTTGGTAACTGGGCAAAATCCACTTCCTATTTTTTCTGGGGTCTACCATCAACATCATTATCCACCCTGCCTGCATAGCAATCTGGTGTAAACTTTAGAGAGTCCAGCATAAGAATGACAGAAAACCTATCAGCGATCTTTGAGTGACCATTGAGTGTGGGGAGCCATCATATGATTGACCTTAAATGGATTCTATGATTAAAAGGCTGGTAATTGTGGATGTCCGGTGAGTGTTAAATCTCAGGGGAGCAGGTCTCACGTGGTGAGGTGCCAGTGTGTGACATACAGAACCTTAGAAGGAGCCCACGGAAATTCACTTTGAGAGATTGCTTTGCTGTGCACATGGTGGACTTTTTGATTGGTCACGCAATATTATACACATGAGCATGAGAAATGTTGTGTTATGTAAACTGAGCGCAGCTAATGTTAACTGTTTGCTGCTAATAACAAGAGATTAAATGTGTTACAAAGTTTGCAGATTAC